>NC_090405.1:44439475-44806373 GCF_036365525.1 Heterodontus francisci | reverse complement strand
TGACCATTTCCACCCCCCACCTCACTTATTGAAAAGTGCATATATGATGTGAATGTCAATTAAGGATGGGATGTGTGATACAACCTTCTCCTCCACACCCATGAATGGTCTGTCGAAAATCCCTGACCGGCCATTTACCCAGCATAATTGGAGAATGGCCAGGTGGCTGAGGCCTGCTGAGTATTTCGGAAAGTTTAATTCCTGGAGGGTTGGCCACCCTACCTCCTGGTGACAGTACTGCATCAGCTCCATAGAGAAATGGTTCTAGCCCAGCGCACAGCTTAAAGGTTTTGTTGCAAAAGTAGCAAAATGGGTTTCCAATTCCAGACAATTATGGGTGACTGCAATATGTACAGGAAGCAGTCGCTCTCGATTTTGCTTCCTGTTTATACTGTGCTAACACTAACAATGATGTACACAGAGTGCAGCTCCCATTAACAGAATGATTTACACTGAATGGTGACCACTCTAATGCAGCGTTTTATGCTAAAGAATGATCGTACAACTTGCGCTAAATGGCTGTGACTGCATAAAATTCCATGAACAGCAGACTCAAAATCATAATGATTTTAGCACAAATAAGGAGAAGTGATTTACAGGCGAGCTAATCTTGCTAATGGGCAGTTTTTGTAACGAGATGGTGAGAAAAGGGTAATAAATGTCTCCATCATTGGGGGACCATGCATCCTGAAAACTTGCGTATTAACCTCCTGAAATTCTCAACAACCTTGCAATCCTAACTCTTAAGATGGTCGGTAACAGCGACTATGCTATTCGTAGGGTGTCACTTAAATGTCCATTTCAGAGGAAGAGGCATAATGGCCTTGATATTGTGAATGCCCCAGCTTTCATTTCATCTCATCTGCTTGCCGTGGACTTGAAATGTACTCACTGTGTCATGTTGTCCTGTGCATGTGCGTATTTTTAAAAGCAGTTTTAATACTCTGGTCAATTTACAAGGCCCTAAATGTTCAACTTGGAAGTGGTTAACAATAATAAATGATTGGCAGGCTCGAAGATTGAAGTCTGAAAATGAATTTGATTTGCCTGTTTTTTTTCATTTGAGTGTCGTGTCCTGTTGCATCTCACTTTTTTGGGGGAAAAAAACTACTTGTTATTAAAGTAGACTTGAGTGGGCCCCACTTACCTTCCTCCTGAGCGATAAAGATTTCCATTAAGGGACCTGCCTTCAGTGATGGAGATTAATAGGCAGCTCCCAGGTAGCCAGAATCCTGAAGTGATCATTAATTCTGCCTACCTTCTGCTAGTTCTGGTGTCTTGCTGTGCAGGTTAGATTGAAGAAAGTCAGTTTGATTCAGATTGATACAGCATTCTGTTTTACATACATTCCAGTCTAGGAGAAACTTATCTTTCCCATCACCATCCCTCCAAATTCTCAACACCCTGCAATCCTTCAGAGGATCAATTCTGGGGGTAGTCTCCCCCCAGAAATCAGTTGTAGTGCAGTTGTAAGTCCTTTTAAAAAAATATAAAGCAGTTTATGCTTTTGCTACACTGCACGCACATGGTGGCGGGGCTGGTCTGTTTCTGCACATAGTAGTCCATAAGTTTCCACCCATTAATTGAAATTGGCGGGGGGGGGTGGGGGGGGGGGGGTGGGGAAGCTGGAATGTGCAGAATCTAAAAATTCAAGCCAAGTCCGTCTTTCTCTCTTTTCCCCCACCCCTATCCCCATTCCATTTAATTTCTATCCCTCCTCTTTCACAATGTTTTGTGCCATCTATCTAAACTGAAATTAATGGAATTTTGATGGCAAGTATATTATGGGTTATAGAACCAAGCTGCCAATCAGCCACAAGCAGATTGCATTGTGGAACAAGCTCATGAGGCTGAATGGTCCCCTCTCCGTCCAATGCTCCGAGCTGATTCTTTTACTCAATTTTCATTTTAATGTAGAGGAATTCTTTTTTTCTAAACATTTTACATTATTCAGCAGTACAAAAGTTCTCATGTTTTTGTGTAATGGCAGGATACAGTGCTGGTGGCCTGTATTTGCAGCTTACTCTCATTGTAAGTCTTGAAAGACTCATTCAAGCCTAAACATTACTGCGCACAATATTAGCGGATGAAAGCTCAGTTCATTGTAACATGTTCCTCTGTCCACTGTTTTAAGGACCGTGTCAACCAATTTATTTCTGTCAGGTTAATGCCTTCAAGATATTAGACACTGACATATCCTGCAGGTGCCCTAAATATTCCAACATCTTTATCAGCAATAGTAACTTTGAGGCTGAAGTTCTTCACACTTGATGGGGTTCACCTTGGGAAGGGCTTGGATCTTTCTTTGACATGAGATTCCAGTGTTTGGGGAGGGGTCTTGGGGGGGACGGTGTTGTTTTTTTTTTGTGTTTTAGAAGGAATCAGAGTATATAATTTTCTTTTTTCTCTCTCCCCTGTCATGCTTCCACCCCTCAGATTTCCTGCACCTTGTGTTGATCTTTCACTCTTGTTTTTAATGCGTGTGAATTGTCGGGATAGTTTGAGGGAAAGAGTAAAATGTTCTCACTCCCTCTGTCCCAATGAATCATGCACATTTCTAAGAATATAATGAAAAGTTAACATTGTTCATGAAATCGTTAAGTCAGTGATGCAACCTCTTCTCCATACTGGGCTACGTTTCCATGTTGACTCCCCACCCCCACTTCCTCTGAGTTCATCTAGTCAGTGCTGACTCTTCATGTGTGAGCCATCATGAGGAGTCGTGGTAGACTGTTCAACTGCAAGGAATATGGTCGCTGAGCCCAAACCTGTCCCTACTGCTTATGGCTTCCTGTATAAATCACCATGTAGCAACCAGGAGCAGGAACCTTGCGGGAGTTTCCCCAGCATTGTTAAAGCGAACTGTAGCACTCTGTGCATTGAGTGGGCTAACCTGTTGCAGGCCAGGAATCAAACCTGGGGCCTAGCCACTCTGTGTAAGCTCACATGATTGCAGGGATCTTGATTCCATTTTTAATTGAGAAGAGCCAACAATGATCCAAGGTCCTTTTTCAAACTAGGGGCAGAGATGGACTCAAACCAATGAGACCTACAGTGTTGAGCAGAATAGCTGATTTCCATTAAGTGAAGGGAGCAGGATTTAGATTTTTGCAAAAGTCAAGCATCCATCAGTACAGACAACATATATCAGCTATACCAATCGAACTGAACAGTTAAATACAAGTTTCTCCCTCATCGCTTGTCATGCTCTTGAGTATTGCCTCCTCTGCAAACACTGAGTGTACAATTGAGTTAGTCTATAGGAGTTGACATGTTCTAGAGGGGGAGTGGGATTAGCTGAGTTGCTCTTACAAACGGGCTGGCATGGACAAGAAGGGCTGACAGCCTCCTGTGCTATCATTCTATATTTTATAAAGTGCAGAAAAAGATTTACAAGGATGATACTAAAACCGAGAGGTTGTAACTATTGAGAAAGACTCAACAGGGTTGGGCTTTTTTTCTCTAGAAAAGAGAAGGCTGAGGGATGACCTGACAGAGGCCCTCAAATTATGAAGAGTTTTGTCAGCGTAGAAGTAGACAAGATGTTTCCACTCAAGGTGGAGACCAAAACTAGGGGCCATAAGAATGTAAGATAGTCACCAGTAAATCCAATGGGGAACTCAGGAGACACTTCTTTACCCAGAAAGTGGTTAGAATGTGGAAATAGAAGGTTAGATGAAGTAGGTGGAGAAAGCTCATGTGGCGCACACCTGCATGGACTACTTGGGCCGAATGGCCTGTTTCTGTGCTGTGGATTCTATATAATATTGGACTGACATCCTGGAGTTGTTGCTTGATTGCCATTGGGTGTCCGAGGAGATTTCCTGAGGTTTTACTTCATTCGTTATTCCCCCAGACGATTGAAGGGTGTCTGTGGCACTAGTATTTGTGCTCAGTCCAGCAGAAGGAGTGAGCTAGATGGGGCAAACAGCCTTTCCTCTTCCGCCTCCCTTCTTCACCTCCCCTCCTCCTCTAATTTCTTTCCATCCTTTCCCCTTGGGGTATGGTTTTACATAGGGTTGCACATATTCCTGAACCTTATTGAATGGCAAAGCAGGCTGGAAGGATGGTATGGACTACTCCTGCTCCTATTCCTTATGTTCCTGTATATGAGGATAAAAACAGTCCTGTCTCCTCACACTTGTAATGGATTGGTGAGGGGCTTCTCTCCCTCCGTTACTGGGCTGCCCTTTGGCATAGGGACCCAAAAGATCAAAAATATCAGTCGTCATTGTAGTCGGGATTAACTAATTTTTTTTTAAAAAGCTTTCTTCTCTACATTTTGATGGACTTTGTGGTTAGCATAAGGGAAGTGGACTCCCTCTATTGGTTGCACTTACTAAAGGTAGAAGTTACAATTAACATTGTTCTTGTGCAAAGCAAAATACTGCAACTGGTGGAAATCTGTTCTTGTACAGGTGCCCAATGCACAAATGGGATTTCCTTTTTCTTTTTCTTTTGGATTAATATCTCTTTTAAAAGAACAGAGGGAGGAATTTGGAGAGAGTGAGAGAGCATGTTGGCACGAGAACAGCACCAATCGCAACTTCTCTTGAGAGCACCTTGTGAGAGTCAGAGTGGATGCTTAGGAGGCTATCGGAAATGAGCAATAAGTGTCTATTTTGGTAGTCCTGTCATTACCTTCCAGAAACACGGCGGAGGAAAATACTGTCTCTCATTGGAGAGTTCAATCGTTGCAAGCACATTTTGAGAATTTATGGGACCAATTTGTTTAGCTAACTCTGTGAAATATTGATTTTTATTTAGGGGAATAATTAAATATTTATTTTCACTTTGTTAAGCTCTGGAGGTCAAAATCCACATAAAACCGTACAAGAAATCAATAGATTAGTTTGCGGGCCATAATATTTAATTTTGCTTTGATAAATATTTGACCAGTTCTGGTTGCTGTTAACACTTGTAGAAATGCAACATTGGAAAAGGGCAAATGACAAGTTAAATGAACAGCTCAGTGGCAATAATAAAGAAAATGTGATCATCTTTCTGGGATCCTGTCACCTGAAAGAGCTTTATGGGTTTTTTTTCCTTTCACCTCTTTCCGACTTGGTTTTCGCTCTGGAAAGTACACGCTGGTACCTTTCCAATCGACTGCCTTACCCATTCTTTACTGTCATCCACTAGGGATTTTGAATTGATGATGTTATCTGTCTGCGTTCTCAACAAATAGCTTTAGGGTGTTTCCATGGCTATATTTACCTTGGAGACAATTACACAAGGGTTTCTTTTGAAGAGGTTGGGTTTCTCAGAATTCACAGATTGATTTGCTAACACGTCATTATCAACGCAAGTGAAGAGAGACCATGAGGTTTAAAAATAAAACTCTGGGCCATCAGGAGAGCTCTATATTTTGATTATTCCGCCGAACGCGTGAAGTATTTCATAACGGCAACGCAACTGATTCTGTAATTTTTTTTCTTCCTTGGTTTTAATTACCGTGGTGCAGTAGGTAGCACCATCACCTGAGTCAGAAGGTTGCACATTCAAGTTCTGCTCCAAGGACTTCAGCATAAAATCCAGTCTGACACTCTAGTGCAGTGTTGAGGGAGTGCTGCACTGTTGGAAGTGCAGTCTTTCGGATGCGATGTTAAGCCGAGGCCCTGTCTGCCCTTCCTGATGTATGTAAAATATCCCATGGCACTGTTGCCAGAAACAGTGGTGTTCTCCCTGGTATGCTGGCAATATTTATCCCTCAGCCAACACCTAAAGCAGATCGCTGTTATGGGAGCTTCCTGTGTGCAAATTGACTGCCACATTTCCTACACTACTATAGTGATTACACATCAAAAGCACTTTGGGTCATCTTGCAAGGCGCTATATAAATGCAGGTCTTTTTATTGTTTTTCTGAAGGTAGTGTTTGGTTGCTGTGGTATGATTCGCTCCTGTATGTTGCCCCATGTGTGACCTTTGACTAGGAGTGGCAGCAGCCTACTTGACCAGGGTGAAAAAAAGGGCTTGGCATCTCCAAGCATGGTTTTTTTTGTCTTCACTTAACGCCCATAACGTGCGTACCACACATCAGGGGCCATGAGATGGCAAATAGGCTCAGGAGCTCTCTGGCTGAATTTTCTGATTCATACCTAGGATTGCCAACAACCTTTTTCCTAGAGATGTCATCTGACCTCTGACCTCCAACTGCTGTGCCCCCATGCTCCTGCCATTGGTTTCCCGAGGCATACATATTTGCAGCCCAGCCCCTTCTCTGGCCAATTGGAAAGCAAACATGCTCTTAAGTTACGTGATTGGCTGATGCTTGGCTATTCAAACCAACCAGCCTTTTTTATTACATCTCCAGTATTTTTATAGTTAATAAATGTTCAAAGAAAATGGGAACATTTATTCTTCCTTATGATTTTTTTCTCCTGGGCTGCTCTTAGCAGTGTCCTGATAATTTAATCTTTTAATTCTCAGACTCCAGTTCAATCCTGGAGGGTTGGTAACCCTATCTATACCCCAGAGCCATTGAGACCAATTATTGCTCTCTGGTACCCCAGCTAACTGAATAGATCAGGCAATACACTTGAGACCTTCCTAGTCTGCATGGCTCTGTGCCATACTTACTAGATCTCGGTAGCAATGTGATAGTGTATATTGGAAATATTAGTTAAGATTAATTTTTAAACTGGTAATTATTATGCCGACACAAGCAAAATCACTTAATAATAGCTATTAGGAAAGCTTAAGAATGAAATTTGGGCTTGCGAAGTTTGCACCTTCAAGGTGTTGCCTGAAAAACTAGCTTACGAAAGAAGAATCAACATAGGAAGTGATTTGGGTAAATGAGACATGCACAAGGAAAGGGTTTGGATTCAACCTTAATCGATTGGAGAGATTGACTGTCTGGGCTTTTCCTTAAAGCAAGTTAACTGCAGATGTGGCTTCAGTTATTGAAATCCTTGCCCTCACTTTTTCCTCTGATCCTAGTTGATCTCAATCGCTAAAGCTGCCTGCAGCAAGTCTGACTACCTCTTTTGTGCCACATAGTAATTTTCTCCTCAATGACTGAACGCTCCTATAAATGTGTCTGACAAGTGATCTTTTGCTCGTCTCCAATATCTGCCTGTCTTTCTGTTGCTTTCCCTTGCTTTCTCTTTCTCTCTGTCTCTCTTTTTGCAGTTTTTTTTTAAATCTTCCGTAATTATATCGAACAGCTTTCATTTGACAGAACACCTTTAAGACTGAAACATATTGCATCTTCACTGTGTTGACGTTGAGTCTTGTTGCACTGCCTCCTATTGTAACTCATTGATGCACAAGATCGCCAAAGCATACAACTCTTTGCCTCCCTTAATACTGCTTTCCTCTTGCACTTTACCATGCTTTAAACCCTGGTCACTGTCATCTAATCAATCAATCCTAACTCGCTTCATTTCTCTAACCTCATCCAGATTGGTAATGCCCCTCGCAATGGGACTTTGATCAACTTTAAAAAAAAAATTAAAATCCTCAAAGTCTGGTGTTCAAAGGATCCAAATTATGAATCAATGCCACATGTGTTATTGCATGAGTCTAGTTGTGTTTTTTTTTTACAGGGATCTGAGTTCTGACATGACCAGTTGGGTATTCCACTGAGAAACTAAGATTTGACAATAAAAGTGCATTTCAGCTTTTTGAACCGTTTGAACACTAAAATTTCAATGAGCAATCCATCACTTGTTAGAATTTGAAAAGTTAGCAGTAAGTAATTCAGGTTTGGGATTTGCTTTGATGAAATGTAAATATGACTGCAAAGGCCTTACAAGACTTGAATTTCTCTTTTTAGGTAGTAGGGATAGCTCAGAAATGCATCTCTTTCTCACTCAGTTGTATATTTAGTGGTATACTGTACAGTAATATCATACTGCAAATTAGAAAATGTACCATAACCCATTCAGGACTGTAACTTAAAGTCTCTTTTTACACAGTTTATTCTGGCTGCTTCTTCCCCAGCTCTGTGTTCATTCTTTCGCATAAATTCCATCCTTCTTTATTTTTGTCTTTCTCGCTTCTCTTTAATCCTGTGTTCTGCAGCAAAGACCGTCTTCCGTTTGCCCAGTGTGCTACCAAACTGTATGCATCTATTTTTTTAGTCAATGTTGAGTTAGCTGAGCTCATTCAGTGAGGGAACTGTAAACTGGTCTTGATGGAGTGAGGGAGAGGGGAGCTCAGCTGGGATTGTCGTACCTGTTCAGTGCTTGCTTTTCACTTCCACCCTCTCCATTGGAAGATGCATGTATTTGGAGTTGGAAGCACTCCGTGTTCCTCCAGCTGTGCCCGCTTGAGCTTCCCCCACTTCCTTTGTCCCTTCAGCATTTAGGCCCAAAACTCTGGAAATCCCTCCTCAAGCTTGTTTGCCTCACTGTCTCTCTCCTCCATAAAGGTGCTGAAAACCCACTTCTGTGACCAAATGTTTGGTTAACCGTCCTAATGTCTCCTCCTTTTGGCTAGGTGTCAATTTTTATCAGATGTATTCTTCCATGAAGAGCTTTGGGATGTTTTACAACAGGCCCTCTGTAGGTGTAAGTTGCTGTTTATCTGGGAATCAGTTCTAGCTATGCAGCTTTCCACTTTTGAATAGGTTTCAGATGCTCACGGTTTAGGCTTATGGCTGGATGTTAACTGCTTGGATGAAGCAGACCAGCACTAATGGATCCATATCCAAGAGTTGATGCCCTGAGGAGAGGGAAAAGCTGGGGGTGGGGGGGGGGGGGGGGAGTGGGCAATAGGCATTAAATATTTTCTAGCACAAGTTTGTGGCTTGTTATGCAATGTTAGAATGGGATATGTATAAACAAGAGCGTCTAATTTCCTATGAATTTATTTTCAAAGTGATAATTGTCTTTTATTGTCTTCCATCCAGAGAGTAATTGAAATGATCCATTATGGTATGAACTGTGCCCGAAAAGTTAGTGATCTTTTTTTAAAGTGGGTACGAAGTGAGGATGCCTTCCTTCTTGACATACTGCAGAGTTTAACTGTCAATGTGAAACTCGTGGTAAGTCAGTGAAGCCTTAATTATCTGTGATTGAATGTCCATCATGGGATATCCACTGACCTTTTGCTGGGACACAACCTTGAAGATGTCTTCATGTTGCACAGCCTGTGAACACCAGTCTCCTCCTATCTGATATAAACATTCGCAACCCCATCAAAGGTTATGTTCAGTTGATAATTCTAATGGATTTGTTTTCATTCCCAGCCCTGGAATACTGCTGTAAGAGGGAGACTAAAGTTTGGAAACAGTAGACTATCCATTGGGTGAAAACTGGACGAGTGGACCCGCCAGAAACTCACCATTCCAAACTCTAAGCCGCTCTGCTGAGCAGGAGGCAAGGGTACCTGCCCAAAGTCGGCAGGATCTTTCCTTAAAGATGCAAAGTAGGATTTAAATCCTGCTACCCATTTGCACAAAACCTACCCAGAGTTTGACTGACTCTACAGAGTCACTATAATCCTACATTGTGGCTTTTTCCTGTAAGCAACCTATTATTTAGGGATTCTCAAGTATTTTTTTAATTTATTAGTTCAGAGCTGTGCACCTCTCTAATTGGAAAAAGTCTGACAACTGATCTCTTTTGGGAGAGAATACTTGAAATACATCAGCCTAATAAAATCTGAAAATCTCTAAATACATGTTTGTCCATCTAACTATTGATCTAATATATCGATTGATCTATCTACCTTCTTCAATCTATCCAACTAATATCGATCAATCTACTAATTATATCTATCTAGGTTGAAAAGAATTAGAGAAAAATTGAGATGCATCATGAAGGTACGGAGCACCATTGGGCTTTACAAGACTGTATATTGTCAACAAAACACTAAAGGGGATTAAGCAGTTCCATGGTTCAAGTCCTGGGAAAGAATAAGTTGGTGTAGAAGACTGACTTTCATTTAAGGTCTATTCAAACACTCAGGAGGAAGAACATTTCAGATGGTGCATCTGGAACTTGAACAAGCAAAGAAAACTGACCATTGTAGTATTGATAAAATAGGTTTGATTTTAGAAGTTGCCTCCAGCAGAGGCCCATGTGTATAAGTCCTGGGCAGCAATCATCAATCTGTAACATGTTGAAATGCGTATATCAACCAATAGAATAGAAATTGGTAGCAGTTGTAACTAAAGTGTACACAGTCTTGCCAGATCACAGCTTGAGTGCTGTGTCCCGTCTGGGTTTGGAGGCAAAAGGGAAACATTTCGGTGCTGGAAGCAGTACAGAAAAGAGCCACGTAGTTGAGCCCTGAGGTCTATGATCTGAGTTGTATGGAAAGACTTGGGGCTTCTCAGTCTGAGATTAGGGATATTACTTTCAAGTTAAAATGTGAGAGTAGGATGAGAGGACACAGATTCAAACTAGTAAAAGGTAAAATTAGAATTGATGTGAGGAATTCTTCTCACAGTAATCAATGTATGGACTAGAAAGGAGTTCAGCAAAATAGTGGTGGTACAAACACTGAAATCTTTTGTGAAACAATTGAATGCTACAATGAGCCAAATGGCCTTCCTCATCCATAGTGAACTAGAGACAACAATATTGTGACACAAGATTAAGATTAGAATAGATTCAGTTAACAGGAAGAAAGCATTTGAGAAAACACCATTATGCGGAGAGCTCTGAATGTTTTCTGTGTGTTTATTCATCATCCATAAATAAATTGTAATGCAGGGCCTCTGTTTTATAGGGTGGTAGAACTCTGTACACATAAACACCCTATGATCAGGAATTAACATATATTAATACACAGAGCCCTGTTCTTTGCAGACAGAAAAAACATGTGCACACATTGCACCTGTTTCAGCTAAACAAAATAAGTGACAGCCATTCGCTGGTTCATTCTTCAGGGCAATTCCTTGACCAGAGTCAAGCTTCCCGGTATAAATTTCAAACAAAGCTTGGCAGTTAAATGTCAGTCACCATAAGCTGGTGCATTCTCCATGGCAACGCCTGTACCAGTGTTCACTTGCCAACCAATCAGCTCTCTCTTCTCATACAGTATAAATTTGTTGTTTCCCTTGCATTGGTATTCTTGCAAATTGTTCTGATGAGTGCAAGACAAAAAGCTTCGACAAGATGTCTCTATTTTCAGCAATATTCAAGATCATTTATCTCTCTGCCATTTATGGGACCTTGCTGTGCACAAATTGGCTGCTTTGTTTCCTATGTTAAAAGATGAATACAATTTAAAACATTGGCTGTGAAATGCTTTGGGATATCCTAAGGTTCAAGTGCATTTTGTTTTCCTTTCTCTTTTTTTTCACATTTTTTTTCTTCACAGGAGCTAACTTGTTTATTTTGAGCAGGTTTTGCCTCTGGTAAAATATTGTGCAGAGGAATTTCATGCCGACACATTATTTGTGTTTGTACGCTTCTATTCCACTGTATCATTTCAATGCCAGTGTATCACTGAGACATAATACCATATGCATTGTACGTGAGTATGTGCTGTTAGGGCCAGGTGAGAAAGGGGTCTGGGGGTTCCCTCTCAGCCTTTGCCTGGTTGAACCGTAACAGGGTTTAATTTTAAAAACACCGTGTTTTAGCTCTCCCTCAGTGAATCCTTGTTCACTGCTTTCCAATTGTAAGACCAAGAAGCCAATCAGATAGGTTTTTCTTAGATTTAAACAAGAAAGGTGGAAGTTTGTTAACCTCAAACTCTAATTCGGTTAACGACTATGAATACGTGACGCGACCACGTTAGTGTGCATACGTGATAAACACACACACGGATAGAGACAGAAAGGTAGAAAGATTAAAGGGGAAAAGTTTGAGGCAATAGCTGGGTGTATTTACAGTCCTTTGAGTTAAATTTGAAGTCTTTGGTTGCTGGTAAGTCTTGCTGTTCGTTGGGGCCCAGTGCACACTTTAACTTGTTTCGATATAGGAGTCTTTTCTCATTTGAGTTTTAAGTGACTTTAGTGGGTCTGGAGACTGGTGAGAGAGCCAGCCAGCCAGGAGAGAGGCTGTCTTGTTCCGGGTTCAGTTGTAATCTGCAGTCTGTCTTCAAACTGTCCTGTGTCTAGTTCAAAAAGCCTGGGCCAGCAGGTTAATCATCTGACCAGCTAGTTTAGCCGCTCCTGCGTTTGTGGATTCTCCATCGTAACATACACTGGAATGTGAGCTTCCTTACACCTTCAGTGTCTGGTGATCAAAATCCATTTGGGTTAATTGGACCAGGGAGTAGTTGCTTTGTCTCTCCAAGCGCAGTCTCTTAGTACGCAAATGTCCTCCAGCCAAATGTCTGCTGATCTCTTTAAACAAGTCATTTCTTCACTCCAGTAGCAGTTTAAAATTAACGTTCATGTGACAAAATTAATATGCCTCATTCTTGGCAGGTGGGGGTCTTTATGACATACATGCTCTTGTGGAGCTCCAACACTGTGGTACATTTTCCACTGAAAAAGGGCTTGATGCTTTGCTGGAAAAATATCGCCATTTTTCTGAAGAAACTGTGTGTACAAAGTGTTAAAACGTGTTTCTTTGTGTCAGCTGTGGCTCAGTTTGCAGCACTCGCCTCTGAGTCAGAGGTCGTGGGTTCAAGTCACTCCAGAGACATGAGCACAAAAAATCAAGACTGACGCTCCAGTGCAGTGCTGAGGGAGGGCTGCACTGTCAGAGGTGCCGTCCTTCGGTTGAGATGTTAAACCGAGACCCTGTCTGCCCTTTCAGGTGGTCATTAAGTTCCCATGGGAACTATCTTGAAGAAAAGCAGAGGAGTTATCTCTGGGGGCTTCTGCCCAATTATAAATATCATTCAATCAGTATCACCTGAACTAGATGATCTGGTCATTATTGCATTGCTGTTTGTGGGAGCTTACTGTGCGCTAATTGGCTGCCACTTTTCCTACATTGCAATAATGACCACACTTCGAAAAGTATTTCATTGGCTGTAAAGCATTTTAGACCTCCTGTGGTTGTCAAAGGTGCTATATAAATGCAAGTTTTTTTTTCTAAGATAATAAAGTTTTCACTCATTTGCTTCACCTGATTAAATATATTTTCCCAGTAAACCCTTTCCTTCTGTTATGCCAGTGAAGTTGGCCTTCTTTTCAGCCCATTCACTGTGACCAACATTTGATGCAGTCCAGGTAAATTGTGTGCTGTGGTTACCACAAAGCTGCCTTTTATTTACACACAGACACACACCTGGAGCAGGTGGTAAGGGGGATGGGCATTGGGTAGCAGG
Organism: Heterodontus francisci; assembly: GCF_036365525.1. NCBI lineage: Eukaryota > Metazoa > Chordata > Chondrichthyes > Heterodontiformes > Heterodontidae > Heterodontus > Heterodontus francisci. The sequence continues at coordinate 44,793,187 of NC_090405.1, read as the reverse complement.
TGTGAGTGGGGGATGGGTTCAAAGCTCGGGGACCACCTCCCAAGATGAATAAATCTACTGTATAAAGGACTGAACACAGCTTTACTCCCCTCCTGTCCATTTCTCCTATTATTACTTTACTGGAAAGTGGATAATGTCAAACCCATTAGATTACTACGGAGTTCATGCTGTGACTGAATTTGGCAACCCCCAGCATTGCAAAACCCCTGCTTATGTTCCCTGAGAATATTTTATTGAGGATTTATTGTACTATGGCTTTAATTTGCTCCCCAGATCAAGCTTCTGCCTGCTGTCGATTGTGATTAATTGTCACTTGGTTTAGAATTGTTTTGTCCGAGTTGTAAACCATTTAAGAAGGAAATAATTTTGAAACAAAAATCTTGCTGATCAATGAACGTGTTACGTATGACCATAACGGAATCAGAGAGTAATGTAATCGGGCTCTTTTCTGATGCCCTTTAATAATCAATTATCTTGCTGGCATTCTTTATTAAGCTGGTGCATTTCTCCAAGTTTCCTCTCTCAAATAATGTCAACATCCTGCAGGATGCCAAGTCGGAAGCTGCCTCTAGGAGCCCTGTCCAATTAAAGATGGTGAGCGGACCAGGGAAACGGGTGGCCCAGTCAGGGTGCACAGAGTTGTCAGGCTGGCAGTCTCACCAGGAGAGGTGGGCGCAGCTGAGGCAAGCAGGGGAGCGCGAGGGTGCCTCAACATGGAGGCGCCTTCGGTTGCCTGCAGAATAGTCAGCATATAAAGAGGCCTGAAGCCAGTAGGGCCATCGGGATAGAGGGGAGAAAGTCCCCAGAGGTAAGAATGCGTGGGAGGGACATCACGATGCAATCCCCCACCCCACCCCCAACCCCTTTTTCCTGGGTGCTCCCTTTTCCCACCACGCCTCCAACCTAGCATCCACAAAGCTGGGAAAATTCAGACCTCTGTCTTATTGCGATGCCGATTTTATGTAAACGAGGCCTGAGGCCTAGTTCCGAGTGGGCCTTAGGCTGACACTTCTGGCAATGCGCTAGCCTCACTGCACCCATCTCCATATGGGAAACATACACAAATCGGATCACTCTTTCCTGCAATTGAAACTTGCTTGAAAAGACGGCAATTGTACGGGGACTCAAGAAAATGATGAGATACTCATGAGCTGTACTTGACCACTTGAGGTTGGCACCTTTTGGAGAGTGGTGGGGAGAATTGGTGGGAAAAAGATGGAGGCTGTTTTGGGGGGGGCGGTGGGGGAGGTTGGGGGAATTCCCAGCAAGCAAAATTGAAAGTGTTTTCTGTTTATTTATTTAATTGCAGTTACTGCAACATAATATATGCTGCTCTGTTTTTCTGAAGAGAAAGAGAGAATCTTATTTCTAATTTTCCAATTCCTCTTGAGTTCCAGTGGTTTGATCACTGGTGATTAGTGGTGATGGGGATCTCCGAAGTATTACAGACTGGGGCAATTTATGAAACCTCACAGATGAAATTGTAAGATAGCCCATGCAAAATTCAGGCAGGCATATCAAAATTCTTTGTTGGTTTATTTTCAGTCCTCGGGGAAGTGTAAAGGAGGTTTCTCTCTCTGTTGAAACCAGAGCCCAGAAAGAGACCATTTAAAACACTGAACCCCAGGTGATTCTATCTTTACCACTGGAACTCTCTGCTTTAGTCCCTGTTACTTTGCTCTTCTTCCACATCCTTTTTTATATTCTTGCTTTTCAAACTCTCATACGATTTTCTTTGAACGATTTCCTCAGAATTTAGAAAGTTAGGGGGTAATTGTCTCGAAGTTTTGAAGATATTAAGGGGAACAGATAAGGTGGATTGGGAGAAACTTTTTCTGCTGGTTGGGGAGCCTCAGACTGGAGGGTGATAGTCTCAATAGTAGAGCCAGACCTTTCTGGATTGAAATTAGGAAACACGTCTACACACAAAGGGCGGTAGAAGTTCGGAACTCTCTCAAATGGCAGTCGATGCTGGGTCAGTTGTTTGTTTTAAAACTGAGATTGATGGATTTTTGTTATCCAAAGGTATTAAGGGACTTGGGGTAAAGGTGGGTATGTGGAGTTAGGTCCCAGATCAGCCTTGATCTCATTGAATGGTGGAACAGGCTCAAGGGGCTGAATGGCCTCCTCCTGTTCCTATGATATATGCTCTCTGCCTCAAATATAATGAAGACTTATACATTCTAATACCAGTGAAAGTGTTGTGAGGCTGCCAAAGATGATACAATTGTCCAAAGATTGGCATTGTTCTACATCTCTGCTCTCTTGTGGGTCTTTTGGAGGAGGCTGATGGAGAGAAAGAAGTGGTTGGTTCAGGCGTAACTGTACTAAAACCCAGGAATAGCAAAAGAAAGCATCACTGGATAACGCTAAAATAAGAGCAAAATACTGCGGATGCTGGAACTCTAAAAGGAGAACAAAAAAGTGCCAGAAATACTCAGCAGGTCTGGCAGCATCTGTGGAGAGAGAAACAGAGTCCAGCCTTCAGGTCAGAACTGATGAAAGGTCACAGACCTGAAATGTTAACTCCGTTTCTCTCTCCACAGATGCTGCCGGACCTGCTGAGTATTTCTGGCACTTTCTGTTCTCGTCGCTGGATCACCTCAGTTTAACATCAGACCTCCCCTATACACTGATAGCAGAATGCTCTCTTTACTCTCGGCCACTGTTACAGCTCCCCCCTCTGCCCCGCCCCCACCCTCTCCCCACTCCCTGCCCTGTGCTTCCACTTGGCTCTAAAGCAGTGGGTTGGTAACTGAATTTCCTTACTGTGATGCTGAACCATCCAGAACAGGAAATTCTCATTTCTCACTCTCACTCTCTTGCTCTCTTTCTTTTTGCTCTCACTTTCTCCTTTTTTTTTTTCTCTCTCTTTTTTTCCTTGAGTTTTTTTTTAATTATATTTCTCTTGCATAGCAGAAGGCAACAGCGTCCCTCAATATGAAACTGTACCTTTTTGAGAGCAAGGGGAAAGTTGAATTAGAGTATTTTTCTCAAGCTACTAAATTTATCATTTCTTAAGATTCCAATTTCCCATAGCTGCAAATTCCGAGGCAGGACAACCAAACTCCCCATTATAGGCAGCTAATCATTGAAATTCTTTCATTCCGCACCCCCCGCCCCCGAACAACAACCCTTCCTCCTGATAACATTGCATGAACATATTAAAACTGCAGAATCCCTCTCCTGGATTACCAGCCACCAAAAATCATAATCCATGTTGGTTCCATCTCCAGCTCGGTCAAAAAAAAAAATTATTGAACATCAGCAAGTGAGTTATATGTTGGCTTCAAATACATGGAAACAGGTCTTAGTCCTGGCATAGTTAGAGTCCATTTTCTTCAGATTCTTGTTTCATTGAAAAAAATGTTTCAAATACTTACAATGCATTGTCAAAAATATGCATCAAATACTGTCAATCGTTGCACTGTTCAGACTGGTTAATTGCCGTTTAATTGGAACTTTGAAGATAATCTTGCTGGCCGAGGTTATTGATTATTGAGACCGGGCGTGAAAGCCATTAGGCTTATGACAGAAAGCTAGTATGTGGCAGCCACTAATGTATTAGCTGGACTAATTACCATGGAACTGCTTGATAATTGGAAACTCTTAAATATGGCCTTTTCATCTGTATCTGTCTCCCGTCAGACCTAGGTTCAGACTAATCAGGAGCCCGGAATTAAAAAGCTTGACATTTGGTCATTTTAACCCTCTCTTTTTCTCCCCCCACCCCCCACCACATGGTCCTTCTCCCAGGATACCTGATTCTCTCCAGGTCGCTGATGTGATGAGTGAATTGATGACCACATTAACGATCAATTATCAGCAGCCTTGCAATATTGATGGTTAATCAGGCAGCCTTCATTGTCGGTTGTAGCTCTGTGAGTAGTACTCTTCCCTCTGAGTGGGAAGGTTGTGGGTTCAAACCCCATTCTAGCACATAATCCAGGTTGACACTCCAGTGCAGAACTGAGGGAGTGCTGCACTGTCAGAGGTGCCGTCTTTCAGGTGAGATGTTATACTGAGGCCCCATCTGTCCTCTCAGATGGACGTGAAAGATCCCCCGATGTTATTTTGAAGAAGAGCAGGGGAATTCTCCTCTGTGTCCCCCAACCAACATCACTACAGCAGATTATGTAGCCATTATCACATTGCTGTTTGTGGGACTTTGTTGTGTGCAAATTGGCTGTCACATTTCCTACATTACAAAAGTGACTACACACCAAAAAATACTTCATTGGTTGTAAAGTGCTTTGGGATGTCCTGAGGTTATGAAAGACGCTATATAAATGCAAGTCTTCCTTTTTTTTTCATTTTAAATACTAAGTTCCAGCTTAATATGCAATGGTGAATGCTTTCTTTATTATTTATTTAGAGATACGGCGCTGAAAAAGGCCCTTCGGCCCACTGAGTCTGTGTCGACCAACAACCACCCATTTTATACTAACCCTGCAGTCATCCCATATTCCCTACCACCTACCTACACTAGGGGCAATTTACAATGGCCAATTTACCTATCAACCCGCAAGTCTTTGGCTGTGGGAGGAAACCGGAGCATCTGGCGAAAACCCACACGGTCACGGGGAGAACTTGCAAACTCCGCACAGGCAGTACCCAGAATTGAACCCGGGTCGCTGGAGCTGTGCGGCTGCGGTGCTAACCACTGCGCCACTGTGTTGGCAGTTTGAAGTTATGCCTCGTGACTGTTAGCACACAAGCTCATGAATATCATTTCAAAGCTGCTTGGCCAAGGAAAAATATGTTCTTCAATTATCTCTTGTCCTCTTCTGAAGGTGCCAACCCTTCCTGGGCATGCTTTCATGGTCACAGATCACACTCCCAATAGCTCACCCATGTGCTGCTTATTCATGTAAACTTCCATAGCGAATGGCAGCAAACTGATAGCACAGCACATGGCAACACAGCACATGGCAACATAGCAGTTTTCTGCCAATGTCTGCACACCCATACTCTCTGGCCAGGCTCCCCAGTTGGCAAGCAAGAGGGAGAATCCTGGCTAGTTGGTGGTGGCTCTAGAAGGTTTGCGGTCAAGTGGGTTGAATGTTCGCAATGTTCTGATTCTCCCCGCTCTAAGCTCAGGCCTCACTGAGGTCAAGCATGGTGCTGCTTCCCCACTGAGGTTGGCTGACTCCGCACAGATTACCTTTTGTATTCTCACACCATAATCACACGTGCTGCGTACCTCAAAAGCACTTCAGCGCCAATGAATTACTTTTGCAATAGTGTCACTGTTCTGCAGGACATTATGCAGAGCAAGATCCCATCAACAGCAAATCTGTTTGGAGTGGCATTGGTTGTGAGATAATTATTGACCAGGACTCCTTGTTCTTTTTGAATGGTGACCATGAACAACTTGCATTTGTACAGTGTCTTTCACAACCTCAGGACATCCCAAAGTGCTTTACAGCCAATAAAGTACTTTATGAAGGGTGGTCACTTCGAGAAAAGCGGCGGCCAATTTGTGCACAGCAAGCTCCCATAAACAGTAAAGTAATAATGACAGACCATTTGTTCTAGTAATTGTTGAAGGATAAATATTGGCCAGGGCACACTAGTTGTCTTCAAAATAGTGTCATGTGATCTTTTACATCCACCTGAGGGGGCAGACAGGTTTAATGCCTCACCAGAAAGAGGGCACCTTTGACATTGCAGCACTCCCTCAGCACTGCACTGGGAATGCCAGCCTACATTTATGAGCTCAAGTCTCTGAAGTGGGGCTTGAACCCACAACCTTCTGACTGTGAGGCGAGAGTGATGACAACTGAGCCTATGCTAGCACCTACAGGAGGGAAGAAAAGATGCTGCCTACTTTTTATGCTCAAGTCAATAAAGTGGGTCATGTGGTGCTATGATTTTTTAAATCTCAGAAATCATAGAAAATTTATGAAATAGAAGGAAGCCATTCGGCCCATCTTGATCATGCTGCTCAATGAAGTGCTACCCAGTTTAATTCCACCTTCCTGCATGGGCAGACAATTACAAGGCAGTATCTCAATCAAGTACCTTTAATAATGCCATAAGCGGTGAGAACCAAGCTTGGAGTTGGGGAGGGGAGCTTGTATATAGATCTCTGTTAGCAGAACCCTAAGATTCAAATTCTGTCTTACACTCATTAGTTGCTACTTTCCTGGCAGGTACATTGAGCATAGTGGAGTCAGCACTATGTTAGTTAAAGATAATGAGTCATATTTTATAGAATGTCTTATATTGAAATGTCTTTTAACCACATCACACAATTGGTTACTTAGCCAAGGAGGTAACTGCAGCAGCTGTTCAACGGTTCACAAATAGGTGAATGATCGAATGGTGAGAGAACAGTTTTGACCAGGGCATGGGGAGAGCTATCGACTCTCATTTCGATAGTTCCGTGAGATCTTTAATGTTAACCTAAATCGGCAGCAGAAACCATGGTTTAGGATTCAGCCACAAAGGGCTGCACCTCCAACAAGGAAACACTTTGTCGAGGTTTATGCCAGAGCATTAGATTATGAATTCAAACCCTGCTATAGAACTCTAGCCTATCTGAAGCAGACAGGACTATTTTGGGATGTTAAGGTTACGTGTTGTCACGAGGTTTTGGTCCTATCGTACTCTGCTCTTCTGATTTTGCTGAAAGACTGGTATATAAATTGTTCATTTATATGTGTGTCTTTTTATTCATTTTTGGAATGTGGGTCTTGGAATGCAAGTTGGCAGTTCAGAGGGCAGTTACGAGTCAACCATATTGGTGCAAGACTGGAGTCAGAGACTGGGTAAGGATGGCAGAGTTTCCTTCCCTAAAGTGCATTACCATAATCTGCCATCTTGGTCAATTTTACTGATACCAGCTCTTAATTTCTTCCCCTGACACCGCACCCCCCCCCGCCCCCCCCAACCCCCACTGCCCGAAAACTTGATTTATGAAGGATGGTCACTTGGAGAAAAACCATGGTGAAATTTGAACTCCCATTCTCTGGATCATCAGTCCAGGTCGGTGGATTACTTGGCCAGTAACCGCTGCACTACCGTACCCAGTTACACTGCACTGCCATGCCCAACAGATATTATATATGATCATGATCATGGTCAGGGCCATGGAGGTGGGGAGATGGTGGCATAGTGGTAATGTCACTGAGCTAGTAATCTAGAGACCTGGGCTAATGCCCTGGGGACATGGGTTCAAATCCCACTGTGAAGGAATTTTAAATTCAATTCATGAATAAAAATGTGGAATTGAAAGCTAGTCTCGGTAATGGTGTCACGAAACTATTAAGATTTGTTTCTAAAAACCCATCTGGTTCACTAATGTCCTTGAAGGAAGGAAATCTGCTGTCCTTCACTGGTCTGGTCTACATGTGACTCCAGACCCACAGCAATGTGGTTGGCTCTTAACTGCCCTCTGAAATGGCCTAGCAAGTCACTCAGTTGTCAAGGGCCATTAGGGATGGGCAACAAATGCTGGCGTTGCCAGCGACACCCATATCCCATGTAAGAATTTTTTTTTTAAATGGTCACAGTGCACTGGCGAGGGACGTGCTGTTAAGCGACCATTAGTTCAGGTGTAATGTAATAAATTGTCAAGTGGAGCTGAAATGGTTTATTACCAATGTTTGAACTTTGTTGTGAGTTAGTGACACTCCCTGTTTTAATCTTTACTCTGAAGCTAAAGGGTTCACTGGCCAAGACCCTGAATGAGCCTAACCCTAATAGTTATGTTAAATTTCTTATCGCTTCAAAGAACTGGTCAATGTCCAGCCTGGAGACAGTCAGAAGCAGGTGGACTGATTGCATATAGACATGCTTCGGATTCCTGTCTTTATAGCTCTGCATGGACATCTCTCACCCAATGCTTGGATTTGTGTTCAGGCAGTTGCTGTGGCCCTAAGCTCTCTAATGCCCTCCCTAAACCTCTCTGTCTCTCTCTGCCCGACCTCAAGACACTCCTTGACCAAGCTGAATCCAGCAACGTAAACCAGGGAAAGAGCCCTTGTCAATGTCCGCAGTTCTGCTTGTTGCCTCCCATCCCCCACCATCGACCGCCTCGACCCATGGACATCCATTGCTCTTCCCATCTGCATAACCTGACACAACCTTACCCAGCAACTACTAGGTGTTCAAGACTTGCATGGTCTTTGTGTCTTTTATCTTGGTGAGCGTTTGAAACACCAGCCATTTTTTTACAATTTATATAAATGACTTGGATGAAGGGACCGAAGGTATGGTTGCTAAATTTGCTGATGACACAAAGATAGATAGGAAAATAAGTTGTGAAGGGAACATAAGGAGGCTACAAAGGGATACAGATAGGTTAAGTGAGTGGGCAAAGATCTAGCAAATGTGGGAAAATACGAAGTTGTCCATTTTGGCTGGAAGAATAAAAAAGAAGCATATTATCTAAATGGTGAGAGATTGCAGATCTCTGAGATGCAGAGGGATCTGGGTGTCCTAGTGCATGAATCGCAAAAGGTTAGTATGCAGGTATAGCAAGTAATTAGGAAAGCTAATAGAATGTAATTGTTTAATGCGAGGGGAATTGAATACAAAAATAGGGAGGTCATGCTTCAGTTATACAAGGCATTGGTGAGACCACATCTGGAATAACATGTACAGCATTGGTCTCATTTAAGGAAGGATGTAAATGCGTTGGAAGCAGTTTAGAGAAGGTTTACTAGACTAATACCTGGAATGGGCAGGTTATCTTATGAGGAAAGGTTGGACAGGCTCGGCTTGTATCTGCTGGAGTTTAGAAGAGTAAGAGGTGACTTGATGAAACATATAAGATCCTGAGGGGTCTTGGCAGGGTAGATGTGGAAAGGATGTTTCCTCTTGTGGGAGAATCTAGACCTAGGGGGTCGCTGTTTAAAAATAAGGGGTCGCCCATTTAAGACAGAGATGAGGAGAAATTTTTTCTCTCAGGGTTGTAAGTCTCTGGAATTCTCTTCCTCAAAAGGCAGTGGAAGCAGAGTCTTTGAATATTTTTTAGGCAGAGGTAGATAGATTCTTGATGAGCAAGGGGGTGAAAGATTATTGGGGGTAGGTGGGAATATGGCGCTGAGGTTACAATCAGATCAGCCATGATCTTGTTGAATGGCGGAGCAGGCTCGAGGGGCCGAGCGACCTACTCCTGCTCCTAGTTTGTGTATAATTTGTATGTATGTAATTTATTGAAAAGTGTAAATGCGGTCGCTTCTGGTTATCGGGGCATCGTTTCATTTTGTGTTTAAACAGCAAATGTCAATTTATTTTTTTTGCCGACTTCACCAGATTTAAGAACAAAAAAGAAACTGAGGGCTTTTGATGTGATCAGTGTGAGGGATCGGAGATTAAGACAGGGAAATTAATATTTCCATGCCACCATTCAAGATGCAATGGAAAGGCCAGATTTAAGATACAGTTATAATTAAGGCCACTGTTTTGCAGTGATTGAATAAGCCCAGTTCCCTTCTTATTACATGGATTTCTGGGATCTATAATCAGTGTTTTAAGGATCACGTTCCTCAATTCCGTCCATTTTCTTTGCATGAAGACCACAAGCCAATGACCTCAGTCATAATGAACTGTGCATATTAATTCAGCTCCCTTGTGCTGTCAGACTCAGTGTCACCATCAGTCCCTCTTTTTAATAAATGGAATTATCATTAACTTGCAATGCACATTGCATATTAATTCAATCTCCTTGCATCAGTCCTCAATAACTCCTCCAAACCGGTTCCTACAATAAAGCTTTTATAATTAACCTTGACCTGTATTCCCCCCCCCCCCCCGCCACCCACCCAAAATTCTGTTGATTTATAAATGGTTTATTCATTTTTCATTTATGAATATCTCATATCACATCTCACTAGTAGATTTAAAAAAAAACTTATCTTTTGAGTTTTTTTTTTTTGCCAACTCTGGACATATAATCCTGGAGCTTTTGTGACCTGAACTCCCCATTTCCATTCACCCTGCTCAGCCAAACAGCCTTTTGCCTCACCTCGAATATTTTCATAACGAAGTGCTGGAAGAGCTTTTTTATTGAAACGATGTGCACTTTTTTTTTGTTTCTTGAGTTTGCTCGCAGCAGTTTCCAAGAGATTAATCTTTCATTCCTGGAGAGTCCAGGAGAATCCTGGAGGACTGGCTACCCTGTTACCAACCCAGGAAGCTCTTCCACCCTCCGAGTCAGTTGGTGAGATTAGTGCCATCAGGAATCTGTCTGCTCTCTCTGCCCACACTGCCACCTGACCTAATTGGGGCTTGTTGATCCAAAAGTGCAGGCTGCAGGAGTCCTGTAAGGGTAGTATGAATTGTGTTGAACGTTCATTTTTTTTTCCCCAGTGGTTTATTTATTTTGATGGGCTGCTGCTTTGTGGGGTTGCAATATTCCCGATCCCTTGTCCCTTTTGTTCTTGTTGATTTTCTCCTCGCTCCTCAGCAAGTTTTACACAGCGAGTGCTCATGACCTGGAACCCGCAGCCTACGAGGGTGGTGGAAGTGCAGATGATCAATGATTTCAAAAGGAAATTGGATGGGCACTTGAGGGAAATAAACTCTCAGGGCTACGGGGACAGAGCAGGGGAGTGGGACTGACTAGTTTGCTCCACAGAGAGCTGGCATGGACATGACAGGCCAAATGGCCACCTGTGCTGTTATGACTATGACTTTAAGTTGCTGGGATATTATGTAGGTGATGGCCTTAGCTCAGTTGTCTGTGTCATTAGGTTAGAAGTTCAAGTCCCACTCCAGAGACTTCAGCACAGAAATCTAGGCTGACCCTCTGGTGCAGTACTCGGGGAGTGCTGCACTGTCGGAGGTGCCATCCTTCGGAGGTTATGCTGAATTGAGTGGATGTGAAATATCCCATTTGGAAGAGGAGTTAGGGAAGTTATCCTCAGCCAAGTGCTGCACCATTTAATTTTTTTTTCCCTTTTGGTGGGGATGGAGGCTTGTGTGAAGTGACAGAAGCCGTTTTACTGTGAAAAGCTGCAGGTTTGTCAGCATCTGAAAGAGAGGGAACACAGGCCAATTCTGTGAATGGAGCCTTTCGATTAGAAGGATCTGATGATGTACGTGCATTCAATGCTAATCTGCTTTTTTCATTTCCGGTGCATTTGCAAAATTATATTTCCAGCATTGACAGTTTGCTTGTTTACTTTGACCTCTGGTGCTCTGTTTTTCTTCCATCGTGGATGGAGATATTACATCAACTTTACAGCACAGTAACAGGCCATTCAGTCCAACTTGTCTGTGTTAGTGTTTAAACTCCACAAGAGCCTCCTCCAACCTTACTTCAGCTAACTCTTATCAGCATAACAGCCTATTGGCTTCTCCCTCATGTACTTACCTAGCTTCCCCTGATATTGATCTGGCTTTATTCATGAGGAAAACTGTGTCTTAAAAATTTGAACCTGATTTGTCTGCCATTTTAACGCCATTTACCCTCTTGAGGATTGCAGTAACATTAATACCCCCGAAAAATGATTTTTAACCCAAAAAAAAGTATTCTGATTGAGCATTCATTGTCTGACCGTTGTATTATGAACATAAAAACATACGAACATACGAATTAGGAGCAGGAGTAGGCCATTCAGTCCCTCGAGCCTGCTCCGCCATTCAATAAATTCATGGCTGAACTGATTGCTCCACATTTCCACCTACCCTTGATAACCTTCCACCCCCCTTGCTTACACATATTGTCCCAAGAACTATTGATAGGAATGGATCGGGAAATAATTCTGAAACCTGAAGAGCTCATTTAGCACTCAAAGGATTATGGCTGATAACTGATGCTTATGTGAACCAGTATCGCTCTGGTGAGCTGAGAAACTGAGACTAGTTGCAACCATTTTGTAAAGCTCTGGTATTTGAAACCTATCCAAAGACTCTCGTTACTTGCGCCTTGCTCAGATCTTAATGCTGCTAAGGCTTATTCTGCCCTACAGCATTTGCTTATTTGAATCCAGGGGGGAAAAGGACCAGGACATGATAATTAGCCAGAGGCTCCAACTAAACTGCTGTACCCCTTTTTCTATAGAGACTCAAAAGACCAGCACTACCAAACAATCATTGTAACTCTGAAGTCTAATTGACTGGATGATGCATTCTATCACTTCTAAAAGATCTGAAACTTTTCTCCAAGCTTGACCTTTTTAATAAATGAATAAAAAGTAGTAAATGAGTGAAATTGTTCCAAGATATTTGTAATCAATGCATTTAGGTTGAACTTCCTCCCTATTCTAATGCATTTATTATCTTGGTTTGGAGGATTATCAATTTGTATTGAGGGGAAGGTGTAAATTTCCCATGAGAGCGATTTTTCATCCCAAATTTGGTTTGGAAGCCCCAGAAAAAGAAGAGAAGTTCAAAGGACTGTACCTCTAGGCCCAACACAATTTCATAATCGGAACATGTGATGTGTGTTGGTTGCCAACCCTCGTCGAGTCATGGAGCCTGCAAAGAGAAATAAAAATTATTTGTATTGTCTTAGAACTAATAAACAGAAGTATTCAATAAATATTGGAATTGTGGTTGGGGGCAGGGGAGAAATGGGCTTTTTGAAAATCAGTTTAGTCATGGGCAGATGTGTTGAGTGAAGAGGCAGGAGCAGGCTAGTGGGAGGTGGGACATCACATAATAAAGCCTGCAGGAATACATCCAACCAAAATTGGCAGCTCTAGCTGCGAGGCAGATTACTGCACTATCTAGATTAGAGAGCCTCCAAGTTTCAGAACTATTCCGAGTTAGTGATGATGGGAATAGCAGCACTGAAATTGACCCACGTGTCCCTGGACCAGGAAGAGGAGAATGAGTTGGTCAAGGGTCTCGGTCCTGATCAGTCATTTCTGCTGAAATTGTTGAATACAATCAGGAAAACCTGTGATTAAACCAGGAAATGTTCTCTGTTTAGGCACCAGCCAGAGGAATGATTACTTGAGTGAGGTACTATAGGCGATCGGAACCTGTGAACCCCAACTCCAGAATCACTACCTTACGAGGGAAGGGGCGAAAAGGTTAGAAACTCCGTTGGAGGCAATGACAGTTGATTGTAACTTCCTCTTCTCAATGAACAGCCAGCTATTTTGGGGATTCAGATTCCTTTAGAGAGCAACTCAATTTGTGCTTGTTGTGGAATAGAACACTTTAGACTACTGAAAGGCTTACATTTATATAGCGCCTTTCACAATCGCAGGACGTCCCAAAGTACTTTACAGCCAACGAAGCCTTTTTTAAAGTATAGGCACTGTTGTAATGTGGGAAATGCGGCAGCTAATTTGTGCACAGCAAACTCCCACAAACCGCAACGTGATAATGACCAGGTAATATGTTTTAGTGATGTTGATTGAGGGCTATATATTGGCCAGGAGACACTGGGGATAACTCCACTGCTCTTCGAAATAGTGCCGTGAGAACTTTTTTGACCACCTGAGAGAGCAGACAGAGCCCTGGTTTAACTTTTCATCCGAAAGAGAGCACCTCTGACAGTGCAGCACTCCCTCAGTAATGCACTGGGAGTGACAGCTTAGATTTTTGTGCTCAAATCTCTGGTGTATGCCTTGAACTCCTAGCTTGCTGATTCAGGTGTGCGTGCTGCTGACTGAGCCATGGCTGACACATTAAATGTGGCTGACATGGCTGAGATTTAACATAGGTTAGATGCAGATTTGCGCTCGCTCTACTCTGCACAAAAATGAACCTATACCTCAAACACTAGAGTGTACCTACATTAACTTGAGAATTTTCCATTTCTCCTACTAAGCAGAATCTGCCTGCAAATTTCCAATTTAGTATCAAGTTAACGACTGCTTTGTGCTCTGAGTTCTTGCCGATTGGGAACTTACTTGAGCTAATTATAAAACTGTGTATGTAAGAAATCTGCGTTAAGAGAGAAAGCATAGTGAGTGAGTCAGCAGCTGAAAGAGAAAGATAGGCTAATATATTAGTAAACTCGTCATCACCACTGATTAGAAACCAAGTGGAGATGGAATGAAACTCCATTCAAATTTTGTTGCTCTTACAATTATGGAATCTGGCAGCACAGAATGTGACCATTCAGCCCTTCATGCCAGTCCTGGCTCTTTGAAAGACCTATCTAATTATAACCCTGCAATTTTCTCTCCTTCCAGAATTTAATCCATTCCCTTTTTGAAAGTTATGATTGAATCTACGTCCATCACCCTTTCAGGTAGTGCATTCCAGATCATAACCACTCACTGTGTAAAAATAAATTCTCCTTTATCTCACCTCTGGATCTATTTGTCATTTGCCTTAAATCTGTGTTTGCTGGTTCAGACCCTCCTGCCGGTGGAAACAGTTTCCCCCTTACTACCTTATCAAAACCTTTCATAATTTTGAACACCTCTATTAAATCTCTCCTTAAGCTTCTCTGTTCTAAGGAGAACAATCCTTCATTAGATTCTCCCTCTAGCTTGGGAGTTGAAGGGACACTGTTGTTGTCCCATCACTGGGCGAGATCCTTCCCATGCCTGGGTTCTTTGGGATCCAGTATTTGAGGAACCTGATATATGGTGAGTTTAGCATGCTCAGGAAGATGAGGTGACTTTGAACCAATGGTTCCCAAAGCTTTCTGCTACTGGGAGTTTCTCATGCCATGTCTTGGCCTGTTGTAGAATAATTGATAGAGATTGATTGCTGTGATTAGTATCATACAACTACCAGAATGGTAGAAGGCAAACTCAAAAGGCCTTGTTTTTTTTTTTTACTGTCCTACTCTTTTGAAACCCCTCTCTAAATTTCTTTCCCCACCTTTCCCCTGCCCCCCCCCCCCCTTCCCTCCTTTTTAAAAATTGGAACAAGAGCCATCTCTGTGACCAATCCCTTAGTTATCCCACCTAATCAATCCCTTTCCATTTTCCTCACGTTCATCTATGAAGCACCTTGGGACATTCCTTATATGTTCAATGCAAAAATACATATGGTAGAAACATAGGAGCACTAGTAGGCCATTCAGGCCCTCTAGCCGCTTCCTCCATTTCAATGAGTTCATGGCCGATCTGTATCTTGGCTCCATATCTTTTTATACCCTTGTTTAAGGAAAATCTACTGATCTCAGATTTATGGTAGTAGTCATATGGATGTGCACTATCCAGTTTCAAATTTATTCCCTACCTACCCCCAGGCCCTTTTCCCCACCCCCACAACCCTGTCTGCCACACCCTCTAATTTTTTCCCCCATTTCTCCTGAAGGTTTTGACTTATGCTGGCATATTAGTTCCACAGACACCAGCTACCCTCTGCACGGGAAGTAGCCCTCCGAGATAGAATGTGTTTGCAGGCTGCTTGACTGTTGCCAAGGGTGGGGATGTCCGGGGAAAGGATCACAATGTGAACTATCTTCAAGTCACCTGTAGGTTGCCAATCCTCCAGGATTGTTCACAGGTCTCCAGGAATTGAAGATTCGTCTCCTGGGCATGACTGCGGACAAACTGAGAGAAAAATCATTGGAACAGGAAAAGACGTTGTACTTTTTTTTTTTGTCATTGAATGCTTTTGATTATTAGTTATTAAAATAATGAAGATGAAGGAAGAAGGTTGTTTGACTGGGCTTGGCGGGTGGGTTGGTGACGGGAAGTCATGTGATGAAACTTGCAGGGATGCATCCATACAGAGTTGGCAACCCTAGTTACGAGCCGACCTCAAGTTCTTTCAACCGGTTGGACTAAACGTTACTTCTTTCAGCTCCTTTTGAGCCCGAGTGGCCTAAAACTGTCCCATGTCAATATTGCAAGGGATTTGCTTCATCATAACCTTCGCTCAAATTCAGACCCGGGACGTTGTGGATAATTGAGCGTGTCCCTCAGACCTGCTTATAATGAGGGCTGGTTGCTGACAGAGATTGAATATGAACACTGGCTCCTTGCCTTGAGTTGGCAGCGATTTTGATGTAGCTTTCACGTGACTGAACTGGATTGAGTTACTGTAGAAAATCTGATGTTGTACATCAATTATTTACTCGTATTCATTGTTTTCTATTTTCCGACAACTACCTTTTTTTCTTCTTCTTCGCCTGAGAGAGATGCTGGAACAGGGATGACCTTTTTCTTTTTAATACCAGTCCCCATTTTTCCCTCCCCCTCCCCCAGCTCCCCTCCTGAAAGTACAAATTCTTGCTGAGGGATGATCCTCAGAGCACCAGGGCTCCTGTGGTTTCTGTCCAAGTACACGCACGTCAGTCAAAGCTGTGAGGGGCGGTGGGGCGTTCAACTTTGAAGGGCATCCCAGATGAGCCTCACCGTGTCCTTGCCTGCTGTGTGCTCACACTCATTACCTAGCGGTGGTCGTTGGACAGTAAACGGCAAGGGGGGCATCTCTCCTCCAACGTGCAGTGCACGGATTTACTACAGACAAGCAATCAGACAAGGGACTCTTCTGGTCTCCTTGGCTTAGTACCAGCAGCATTCTTAACATAAAAAAAAAATCACTTTTAGCTGCAAACCTGGATTCTTGAGGCTCATGGTGTAACAGCCATTTTAATTAATCATCTTGTGCTCCCTTTCTGGTTCAGATATAGAGCCAGAGTTATTGATTGCCTGAGAGGATCGGAGAGCAATTCCCCAGATTCTTTTCCCTAAATTGCCCTGGGTTTTCAACCTTCTTTTGCCTTTCACAGAAGATCAGAGTTTCAGGAGGGTTGGGTGTGGTTATATTGTGATACACACAGAGCACCGCAATTGTAAGGGACAGTCTGGATGGACAAGAGGGTCTTTATCTGACTGTCACTGTTTGTAGCTCCCCTCTGAAGAACCACCGCAGTATAGAGAACATGGTTTACATCTAACTATTTTCGCATGTCCCTCTTCATCTCAACCATAGGGCATTGTGCTATCTGTGTCCCTGAATTTCCCCCTCATTATCTGTCTCCAAATGTCTGGAAGCTGACTACCACTGTGTTCTAGAGTCTGGTCCTCCATGTCTTAACTGTGCAACTGGGAGCCTTTGTGAAGCATGCTGCACCTGTGCCCACTATCTGCAGTCTCGCCCGCAGATGTCATCAATGCTGCCCACTGCTCTGTAGCTGCCTGCAGAGCAGAGCGCCCTTGCTGCTTGCTTTTGTCCATCTGTTTGCGTCCCCCTTTGTGCGAAGGCAAGGTGCACCCTGAGGTATTCTCCATTTAGCACTCAGCGCGGCCCCTGAGTGGCGATGTGACCTCCATTCATCAGCGGCTGGAGACACCATCTCTACCCGCCATCCTGCCCGTGAAGAGTGATCCACCCTCGAGCTTTCTCGTCCGTCACTGAAACCAGTGTGTCTCTGGGCAGGCACTTGTTTCAGGTAGCGTGGAGCTAAGTGCATTGCTGAGACAGTCAACTTTACTGGTTCTGGTGTTCAGGCAGATGAGTAGAAAGAAGTGCGTATGCCAAGTCCGCTCCCATAGTTGGGTACCGTTGTTGCTAAGCAGGCAATTAATTGAACCATTTGTGGTGCATCACTGCTTTACACTTGCTGACACATGTTTGCACAGAGAAGGTAAATGATTATAATTACGCAAACCTGAGGTCAGTCCCTCTCCTTTAGACATCAGCTGCATCACCTACAGTTCCCTAGCCAATGACCTTCTGAGAAGATGTCGTCGAGGTAGGTGAGAGGTGTGATCTGTAGAGTCCCTTCACCTGTTTACGCTCAATGCTTTTATGTTGTAGGCAGCCTTTTTCTGTAAGAAGCTAAACAGCTATCGAATGAGCAAATATTTTGCTTGGTGTATTTTAGGCAGTGGTTCAGTTTTATGGCCTCGCACTTTGCTTCTCTGTATTGCAAAGCATTGGGTTTGCTGAATGGTTGAGAGCTGACTGAGTGCATTGTAATTATCAACGTATCTGTGAATAATTATAGTCAGTCTTCACACTTTCTGTACTGCATCATTCAGGGTTCCCCTTTCCTTTTTAAATCCTGTGGTGTTGGTTCATGTTTCCCTTTATGCTGTATTTGTGATGGGCTACCAGATTCATTTTGGTTTACTAAAATTGTACTAAGATACTCGAGCAGACGTGCCTGGCATTTTACTTCGATTGTCGTCAATAGCGACCGTACATAGATGGTAGCCTCCGCATAGACAATCGCAGCAACTTGCATTTATCTTGCATAGTAAAATTCCCCGAGGAGAATTATCAGACAAAATTTGGCTTGGAGCCACTTACAGAGGTATTAAACCAGGTAACTAAAAGCTTGGTCAATGAGGTAAGTTAAAAGGAGCGTCTTAAAGGAGGAGAGAGATGGCGGAAAGGATTAGAGAGGAAGTTCCCAAGTTTAGGGCCTAGGTAGCTGAAGGCATAGCCACCAATGCAAAGTGATGGAAATCGGGATGCTGGAGATCAGAATTGGAGGAATGCAGAGTTCTAGGAGAGTTGTAGGACTCGAAGGTGACAAAAATTGGGGGGGGGGGGGGCGGGGGGTGGTGGTGGTGGTGGTTGTGATGGGGGAGAGGGAGCATAACCATGAGGAGATTTGAACATTAGGATGTGCATTTTAAATTCATTTTTCAGCCTAATTTCTTGGCACTTGAAGTCTGATACCTTCTTCCAGATATTTCTCCAGCATCGCCTGCAACATGACATCCTGCACCATCAACTGGTGGTTTCCTGTGCTCACGTCACCCTCTGTGTGCATAGGTGATTGCCTCTCCTCTTCATAGAGCGAACACTTTGTCCCTCCTTTGCAGCACACGGTGTGATCTTCGCCTCCCGATGGGGAAACAGGGCACACGTAAGGACAGGTGGAGGCCATTCAGCCCCTCAAACTTGTTCTGCCATTCAATTAGAAAATGGCTGATCTGAATCTCTTCCTGCCTTGGTCCCCCTTGCCCAATAACAATCAATTGGTCTCATTTTGGAATTTTCAATTGACTGCTGGCCACAGCCTCAACAGCCTTTGCAGCCAAAAGAGTTCTGCACTTCTGCCAACTCTCATGAAAGGTGCATGCTCCACCGCTGATGGCAAGGGCTAGTTATACTCGTTAAGCTGCTGTATAACTATTTGAGCAGCACCCATGCAGTTGTTTCCTATATTGCCCACCAGTTGCACATTGCTTATAATGCACCCCAGCACACCTACGCATCTGGAAAGCTCTCGGGCAAAGATGTGCATTTTTGTGTAAAAGGGCATAAAATCATAACTCCTATTTCACCTGAGCTCTCAGCATGAGTTTTCCCCCTACCACTACCCCCACCCCTCCTCGCGTATTCTTTCATTTTTGGACCAGCAGCGACAATCTTTTTTTTTTACTCCTTTTTAATCTCCTCCCAACATTTTAATGACTCTCTGATCCCAATTCAAAGCCTAGAAAACATTAATAAATGAATGAATATTCATCCATTTCTTTTGACTAGTGTTAGACTAATTGCAGTGTTTTAATTGAAATAGGATTTGCTATAAAGTTCAATTGATTCCAATAGGTTTAATCTTGGCAGCAAGGAATGTTAGCAGTTCGCTTAATTTACATAGAAATGAATTCCAGTTCATTTTCTTTTCTGCACCAGACCCTATGAAAACTAACATCTGCATACATTCATCACTGACCAAGTTTCAGTCCAGCTTGTAATGGTGCAATATGAGTATTTATAGATGTTCCTTTAAGTATCAATGTTTCATATCCGTTTGAGTTTATAATTTAACAATCAGTATCTGACAACATATCAATTAGTTAGCCAGTTTGAGACAGATTACCCTAGGAAGAGACTGCAGGTCTATAAAGCAGATGGCTGAACTGCTGAATATAATGCTTTAAAACCCTTTGATAACGTTATTCCTTTTCATTTGGTCTTTGCATTACAGTGAACCGCAGAACAGGCAACCTTGAAAACAAGTTGGAAAGAATAGAGTCACTGATACTTAAATGGAAGCAAAAACTGTTCTGAGCTAGCCAATGCTAGTCAATGCAACCGCTTGGGGCAGTGTAATCAGTTTCCGTGTCTTAGGCTAGCATTGGCCCGTGAACACTGTGCACATGTGCACATCGAGGGGAGTGTGACTGAGTTCAACCCTGTGATGCCATCCATAGCCGAATAGCCTTTTGACACTCCCTCAAGAGGCTCCAAGGTGATTAACGGTCACTCAGCCGAGTTGACGGAGGGTGATTGCAGTCGTAGCACTTGCAGGAGATGAGAAATGTGTCTGCAAATCTAAATGCAAACACCGTTGAGTATGGAAGGGCATCAGTACCAAAATAGAGACACCCCCCCCCACCCCCCCACCTCTGAGTGACACCCTGACTGTAAAGCACTGAGATACTTGTGCTCTGTTGAGGTTGTGAAGATGTCTTGGGATGAAACTCCATCTTTCCCTGAAATGTTATTGTGATGGCATGGCAGCTCAAAGAAAAGGAAGTAATTACTAGGCATTGCCGAGAAGAATGAATCTTTTTGTAGGAGTTTAGAAGCATGGAAGTACCCCATTTTATCCAGTGAGATATGTGTTGTACTATTCACAACATGGGATATGAGTTCAGTTCTTCAGCTGAGCAAGATGGATTAAAAATCTACAAAATGCTACGCTGATAGCTGAGTAAGTAAGCATGCCATTCATTGCATACTTGCTCATACAACATTGAAAGGTTCCAACTTCAGTTTGTTAGTGATGCTAGGGAACCTGATCTAAATTGGGTTGCTGTTTGGAATGCTACGTTTTCATACAAAAAAGATATGATCATGGCTGATATTAGCTCTGACGATGTGGAATCTGTGTAGGTAGAGCTGAGAAACACTAAGGGGCAAAAAATATTAGTGGGGGTTGTATATAGACCCCCAAACTGTAGTGGTGATGTTGGGAATGGCATTAAACAGGAAATTAGAGATACATGCAATAAAGGAACATCTGTAATTATGGGTGACTTTCATCTGCATATAGATTGGGCAAATCAAATTAGTCACAATACCATAGAGGAGGAATTCTTGGAGTGTATACGGGATGGTTTTCGGGACCAATACGTTGAGGAACCAACTCGAGAACAGGCCATCCTAGACTGGGTATTGTGTAATGCGAGAGGACTAATTGACAATCTACTGGTGCGAGACCCCTTGGGGATGAGCAACCATAATATGATAGAATTTTTCATCAAGATGGAGAGTGATGCAGTTGATTGAGACTAGGGTCCTGAATCTTAGTAAAGGAAACTACGAAGGTATGAGGCGCGAGTTGGCTATGACTGATTGGGAAACATTACTAAAAGGGATGATGGTGGATAGGCAATGGCAAACATTTAAAGAGCGCATGGATGAACTGCAACAATTGTTTATCCCTGTCTGGCGCAAAAGTAAAACGGGAAAGATAGCCAAACCATGGCTTACAAGAGAAATAAGAGATAGCATTAGATCCAAGGAAGAGGCATATAAATTTGCCAGAAAAAACAACAGACCTGAGGGTTGGGAGCAGTTTAGAATTCAGCAAAAGAGGACCAAGGGGTTGATTAGGAAGGGGAAAATAAAGTACGAGAGCAAGCTTGTGGGGAACATAAAAACTGACTGTAAAAGTTTCTATAGGTATGTGAAGAGAAAAAGATTGGTGAAGACAAATGTAGGTCCGTTACAGTCAGAAAGAGGGGAATTTATTCTGAGGAACAAAGAAATGGCTGACCAACTAAATGCATACTTTGGTTCTGTCTTCACAAAGGAGGACACAAATATCGTACCAGAAATGTCAGGGAACACAGGGCTTAGTGAGAGAGAGGATCTGACGGAAATCAGTGTTAGTAGAGAAATGGTGTTGGGGAAATTGATGAGATTGAAGGCCGATAAATCCCCAGGACCTGATGGTATGCATCCCAGAGTACTTAAGGAAGTGGCCCTAGAAATAGTGGATGCATTGGTGATCATCTTCCAAGATTCTATACATTCTGGAACAGTTCGTACAGATTGGAGGGTAGCTAATGTAACCCCACTATTTAAAGAGGGAGGTAGAGAGAAAACAGGGAATTATAGACCAGTCAGCCTGACGTCAGTAGTGGGGAAAATTCTAGAGTCCATTATCAAAGATTTTATAGCAGAGCACTTGGAGAACAGTGGTAGAATCGGGCAGAGTCAGCATGGATTTACGAAAGGGAAATCATGCTTGACAAATCTACTAGAATTCTTCGAGGATGTAGCTAGTAGAGTTGATGAGGGACAGCCAGTGGATGTGGTTTATTTGGAATTTCGACAAAGTCCCACATAAGAGATTAGCGTGTAAAATTAAAGCACATGGGATTGGGGGTAGTGGATTGCGATGGATAGAAAATTGGTTGGCAGACAGGAAACAAAGAGTAGGGATAAATGGGTCTTTTTCCGAATGGTAGGCAGTGACTAGTGGGGTACCGCAGGGATCGGTGCTAGGACCCCAGCTATTCACAATATATATTAATGATTTAGATGAGGGAACTAAATGTAATATTTCCAAATTTGCAGATGACACAAAACTGGGTGGGAGGGTGTGTTGTGAGGAGGATGCAGAGAGGCTTCAAGGTGATTTGGACAAGTTGAGTGAGTGGGCTAATGCATGGCAGATGCAGTACAATGTGGATACATGTGAGGTTATCCACTTTGGTAGCAAAAACAGGAAGGCAGATTATTATCTGAACGGCTGTAAACTGAGAGAGGGGAAGATGCAACGAGATCTGGGTGTTCTCGTACACCAGTCGCTGAAGGTGAGCATGCAGGTGCAACAGGCGGTAAAAAAGGCAAATGCTATGTTGGCCTTCATAGTGAGAGGATTTGAGTACAGAAGCAGGGATGTCTTGCTGCAATTATACAGGGCCTTGGTGAGGCCACACCTGGAATATTGTGTGCAGTTTTGGTCTCCTTATCTGAGGAAGCACGTTCTTGCTATAGAGGGAGTGCAGCGAAGGTTTACCAGACTCATTTCTGGGATGGCGGGACTGACGTATGAGGAGAGATTGAGTCGGTTAGGATTATATTTGCTGGAGTTCTGAAGAGTGAGGGAGGATCTCATAGAAACCTATAAAATTCTAACAGGACTTGACAGGGTAGATGCAGGAAGGATGTTCCCGATGGTGGGGGAGTCCAGAACCAGGGGTCATAGTCTAAGGATACGGGGTAAACCTTTCAGGACTGAAATGAGGAGAAATTTCTTCACCCAGAGAGTGGTGAGCCTGTGGAATTCGCTACCACAGAAAGCAGTTGAGGCCAAAACATTGTATGTTTTCAAAAAGGAGTTATATATATATAGCTCTTGGGTCTAAAGGGATCAAAGGGTATGGGGCAAAAGCGGGAACAGTTTACTGAGTTGGATGATCAGCCATGATCATAATGAATGGCGGAACAGGCTCGAGGGCCGAATGGCCTTCTCCTGCTCCTATTTTCTATGTTTGTGGACTCAACTCCACTTTCCTGCCTACCCCCGATACCCTTTGACTTCCTTGTTTTTCAAGAATCTGTTTACCTCTGCCTTAAAAACATTCAATGACCCTGCCTCCACTGCTCTCTGGGGAAGAGAGTTCCACAGACTCCTCATCTCTGCCTTAAATGGGGGACCCCTTATTTTTAAACTGTGCCCCTTAGTTTGAGTTTCTCCCAGAAGTGGAAACATCCTTTCAACATTCACCTGTCGAGGCCCCTCAGGATCTTATATGTTTCAATAAGATCACCTCTCATCTTTTCAAACTCCAATGAATACAAACCCAACATGTCCAACATTTCTCATATGATAACCCTCTTATCCCAGGAATCAGTTGAGTGAATCTTTTCTAAACTGCCTTTCTTCAGTAAGGAGACCAAAATTGTCTCTGCTCCTGGGCTGGGGATGACTTAAAATTATATCGAGTCTCCCAATCCTGATCACTATTAAGGGGTGATCTAATTGAGGTGTGTAGGATCATTAAAGGAGTCGATTAGTTTCTCTCTATCCGCCTTATTTCCCCTGCTGGAGGACTCCAGCATAAGGGGGCATAAGCTTAAAATTAGAGCTAAATGGAGTGATGTCAGGGAGCACTTCTTCACACAAAGGCTAGTGGAAATCTGGAACACTCTCACCCAAAAAAAAAACTGTTGCGGTTAGTTCAGTTGAAAATTTTAAAATTGAGTTTGATAAATTTTTGGGTACTAAGAGTTAGGAAACCAAGGCAGGTAAATTGAAGTTAAGATCCGAATCAGCCACGATCTAATGGAATGACAGAACAGGCTCAAGGGGCTGAATGGCCTCCTTCTGTTCCTATATTCCTGTTCAGTGTTTTCTTTCTTTTCTACATGAATGTTTGGCTAGGACAGGATCTAGCTGGGCTCTGACACTCCTTCAACAGGTAGCCTACCAGGACTTGTCTGAGCTTCGGAGCAGGGCCAAGGAACTGTAATTCAACATAAGTCATTGAGAGGAGGAAAGAAAGAACAGAACATGGGAGAGAATGAGTTGTCTTATTACAAGATTTTAGTCGTGGTAGTGTTTTTGCAAATCCTTGATCATCCAATTTGTTCCACTCTAATTGGGCCTAGATGTTTAGGTCTCAATGAAGCAAAATAATTTTTATTAGAAAAAGGTTTCTTGCATCTCGGTGGCTACAGGAGTTATTCAATGAGCCTTACAGATCACGATGATCCTGGTTTGGAATAGCACTTAACCCTCCCCCACCCCCACTCCTCAACATCTTCATGCCGAGTTAGTCCATCTCAGCCAGTGTTTTCAATGTTTTGTTGGGGGTGGGGCACCACAGTCAGCCTTAATGTGCCAAAAATAGGGAGGGGAAACAAAAATTTCTCGGGCTTTCCGTTTCTACTAGCCTGAAGTGCATGTGGCTGGCGATGTAATGTGAAAACAGGATTCAACTCATCTGTGATACTGCTTGTGGAAAACATAGCCTCTTAAGTTCAATGACAGGTGGCAGATGAAATTTAATGCAGGGAAGTGCAAAGCGAAAGATTTAAGTTTATTAACCTTATTGCTCTAAACTGGTTAAAATTACTAAAATATGCGACGCATCCACACTCACATGCATACGAGAGATGCACACACACACAAACAGATGCAGAGGGGAAGAAAGAATTGGGTGGTTGAAGTACAGTTGGTAATAAATGGAATACCGAAACTGTCCTTAATGGCCTTGATTGAAGTGAAGGTCTTGGAGTCCTCGCTGGGACCACGCGCACAATTTCAAGCTTGCTTCTCTGGCACTGGAAGGCAGAAGAGAGACTTTTTCTGTAGTCTTGGGGTGTAGAAGCTGCCACCATGGTTTCCCTGGGACTTTGCTGGAGAGATGTCTTTCTCTTGAGGTTCAGAATTACAATCTCTTTCCTTTCTGAATGGCACAATTCAAAAGCCCCAGTCTTACACCAACAGGTAGGTCATGTGACCATCTCTTTGTTTGAAACAGCGGTGCTTGGAGGGTTGTTGGATTTCAGAGCCTTCCAGACATACTCGGTGGGGGGGAGGGGGGGTGGAGTTTTGGCTCTAACAAAGTCAAAGGGTGTCGATCACCACTATTGCCAAGACCAATCTTGCTAATTGAATCAAGGAGCACCCCCATTGTCTCTCTATTCAATTATCTCAGAATGTAAATGTGCAACCATTTTTTCAGCTGCTTTTTAAAAAAAGTTATTTACAATGTCCAGTAAAAAAAATTCAAACAGAGTCCCATGGTGAAATCAATATGTTTCCATTTGGCAGATGTGATTTCCGTCACAAAAGGCAATATGAAATTAAGGGCACAATTCTAAAGTGGGTGCAGGATCAGAGATGCATGGGGGTACGTGTGCACAAATCATTGAAGGTGGGAGGGCAGGTTGAGAAAGTGGTTAATAATACTTGTAGGATCCTGGGCTTTATAAACAGAGGCATAAAGTAGAAAAGCAAGGAAGTTATGGCGAACCTTTTATGAAACACTGGTTTAACCTAAACTGCAGTGTTTTCTCCAATTCTGGGCACTCTACTTTAGGAAGGATGTGAAGGCTTCAGGGAGGGTGCAGAGAAAATTCAGAAGAATAGAACATAAGAACTAGGAGCAGGAGTAGGCAATTCAGCTCCTCAAGCCTGTTCCGCCATTCAATACGATCATGGCTGATCTCATCCCGGCCTCAACTCCACTTTCCTGCCCGTTCTCCATAACACTTCAAACCATGACTAATTAAAAATCTGTCTATCTCCTCCTTAAATTTACTCAATGTTCTGGCATCCACTGCACTCTGGGATAGTGAATTCCACAGACTTCTGATCCTTTGTGAGAAGTAATTCCTTCTCATCTCTGTTTTAAATCTGCTCCCCCTTATCCAAAAACTATGACCTCTTGTTCTAGATTGCTCCACCAGAGGAAACATCCTCTCTCTGTCTACTTTGTCAATCCCCTTAATCATCTTGTATACCTCAATTAGATCCCCTCTCATTCTTCTAAACTCTAGAGAGAAAATGCCTAAACTGCTCAATCTCTCTTCATAAGACAAGCCCCTCATCTCTGGAATCAATCTAGTGAACGTCCTCTGAACTGCATCCAATGCAACTACATCCCTCCTCAAATAAGGGGGCCAAAACTGTACGCAATAGTCCAGGTGCGGTCTCACCAATGACTTATACAATTGCAGCAACACTTCCCTACTTTTATTCTCTATTCCTTTAGCAATAAGTGCCAAAATTCCATTTGCCTTCCTTTATTACCTGCTGCACCTGCATACTAGTTTTCTGTGATTCATGCACGAGGACACCCAGATCCCTCTGCACCGAAGCACTCTGAAGTTTCTCTCCATTTAGATAATTTGCTGTTCTATTCTTCCAGCCAAAATGGATAACCTCACACTTATCCACGTTAAACTCCATCTGCCAAATTTTGGCCCATTCACCTAACCTATCCATATCCATTTGTAAATTTCTTATTTCTTTATTGCAACTTACTATCCCACCTATTTTAGTGTCATCTGAAAATTTGGTTATAGTACCTTCTATCCCTGCATCCAAGTCATTAATATATATTGTAAATAGTTGGGGCCCGGGGACCGAACCCTGTGGCATCCCACTAGTTACATTTGCCAACCAGTAAAGGACCCATTTATCCCAACTCTCTGTTTTCTGTTGGTTAGCCAATCCTCTATCCAAGCTAATAAATTGCCCCTAAACCCATGTGATCTTACCTTGTGTATTATCTTTTTTTGTGCAGCATGTTATCAAATGCTTTATGGAAGTCCAGATATACTACATCTACAGGATCCCCTTTATCCACTTTACTTGTTACATCTTCGAAGAACTCTAGCAAATTAGTCAAACACGATTTACCCTTCATAAAACCATGCTGACTCTGATGGATTGCGTTTTGACTTTCTAAATGTCCTGTTATTACTTCCTTAATAATGGATTCTAACAAATTTCCAACGACCGATGTTAAACTAACTGATCTATAGTTTCCTACTTTCTGCCTCCCTCCTTTTTTGAATGAGGGTGTTATATTAGCATTTTTCCAATCCACTGGAACCTTTCCCGCATCCAGGAATATTATACCCAATGGATCCACTATCTCTGCTGCCACTTCCTTTAAAATCCTAGGATGTAGGCCATCAGCCCCTGGGAACTTGTCTGCCTTCAATCCCAATAGTTTGCTCAGTACTTTTTCCCTAGTGATGATGATTGTTCTGAGTTCCTCCCTTTCTATAACCTCTGCATTGCTTGTATTTATTGGGATGGTACTAGTGTCCTCCACCATGAAAACTGAGGCAAAATACTGATTTAGTGTCTCCGCCATTTCTGTGTTCCCCACAATTAACTCCCCATGCATTTACCTCTTTAATCTTATTGACCCTGTGCCAATTAGCTCATGGCTCAAGTAATAATCCAGAGATTATTACCTTTTCGGTTCTGCTTTTTAATTTAGCCCCTAGCTGCTCATATTCCCTCAGCAGAACCTCTATCCTCGTTCTACCTATATCGTTAGCTCCAGGGGTGAGGAATTTCAGCTGCATGGATAGATTGATGAAACTGGATTTGTTCTTCATAGAGAAGAGATGGTTGATAAGAGATTTAATAGAGGTGTTCAAAATTATGAGGTCTGTAGATAGAGTAGGAAAATGTTCCCAGTGGTGGAAAGGTCGAGATTTAGAGGATACAGATTTAAGGTGATTGGCAACAAAACCAAAGGAAACATGCGGAAGAACTTTTTTCTGTCGCGAGTGATTACAGTCTGGAATGCACTGCTTGAAAGGGACGAGCTAAATTGCTGTTGCAGAGCCAGCATGTGCTCAATGGACTGAATTGCAGCCTCCTGCACTGAGGTTTTATGATTAACATTGGCTGCCAGGTGTCACCCACGAATAATAGTCCGTGGGTGAGGTGCAGAAAATGACTCTGGTCCATTGAACTGTATGTGACTGTATGGTGCTTGAGAGGGAGAGGAAACGTGACAATTAATTTTGTTAAATATTATCTCCCCAACATGGCACAGGTGTTCTTCAGCAATAGTAAGAGTTGTGTACATATTAGTTGCTATGACATTACCTTTTATATTGTCATTCTAAATAGAGTCGAAAGCACATATTTGGTACTTGATGCATATTCAGTGGTTTAGTCCTCCTGAAGAGGGTAGTGTTAATAGACAAGCATGTGTCCAACTACTCTGGTTGTCTGGTGAGATCAATGTTTTTAGAATTGGCCGTCAAACCTGACTAAACCTGAATGCTTATGCCTACTAACGAGGACTTTTTGCTCTCTGCTGAACCAGTCTTGACACAATTCTCAAAACTCCAAGTGCTGGCGTTGTTTGAATGCACTCAGATGCTGACTCTAATAGTCCTCTATGAAATGTACATTTTTCTAAGGCCCAATTAACATTGATTTGTAAAGGTCAAAGGACCATCATGCTCCAGTTTGATTGACTTGATTTACAGGAATCGCTTTGACTTCAAAGTATGCTGGAGGCCCATCGATGCTGGAGGCCCAGGCGCATAACTTGATATGCATGTTTCTGTTCGCTTTCCAAGTGCGTTTGGAAGGCAGGGAAGGAGTGTGTAGCTTATCAGATGCGTGGGATAACTGGTTCATTTAACGGTGTTGGTGGTTGGGGTCGATGTCCCTGTGATTTTTTTTTTGACTTGGACAATCTGGTTTTTCAATGGACTGCTTGGAAATTTCTAAACTGTAAGTAGGGCATCAAATTTCACTTTTCTGTTTAAAGTCTTTTTATCTACCTATTCCTGCACTCCAGTGATTTGTATAAATATCCATCATTCAGGTTGCTAAGGTTTTTGATCTGTTTTCATCAACAACAAAGCAGCTATCAAAAAGATCTCAAACCATGATTCTACTCCATGATCGGCCCTTGTACTACATCCTGTCTAATCTTGGACTTGGCAAAAAGTGACAACTCTGCGTCAACTGGCATTGTCAATCCTCTAGGATTGTATTGAGTCTTCAGGAACTGAAGATTAATTTCTGAGGCCCTGCTACAAACAACGCAGAAGAAAAAAAAAATCATAGACGTACTAAAGCAATTGTGAGTTTCTTTTTCTCAAACATTCCAATTGTTTGTAGAAGTATTGGTAATCAGAGAAATAAAAAGCCTGTTTGGCTCGCAAGTCAAGATTAATCTAACTGGGTAACAGAGAGCCTGTTCGTCTTCCAATTGATTGTGGGAAGGCAGTGCACCCGAACATTCAACCAATGGTGGTGGAGGCAGAGGGTCATGTGATAAAACTTTAAAAATTTCACGCAACCAGTGTTGGCAACCGATATCCCGCAATCGGCCCAGTGTTGACATGAAATTGAGCCTAGGCCACCAATGAGGAGCTGTAGCAGAGCAAGGGTTCCTTTTGCAAATGAGCTCACACCACTTCTCTAAATTGGACTTCGATAACTTTACTTCTGACTGACACTAGACAGCTTGACTCATAGAATGATGAAGTGTAGAAGGAGGCTCTTTGGCCCATTGTACGTCTGCTAGCTCTTTGAAAGAGCTATCTAATTAGCCCCACTCCTCTGCTCTTTCCTCAGTGTCCTGCAGATTTTTCCATTTCCAGTATCCAGTTCGGTTTTGAATGTTACTATTTGAATCTGCTTCCTCCAGCCTTTTCAAGCAGTGCATTCCAAATCACAACACTTCGCTGCATGAACATCTTTCTCCTTGACTCCCCTCTGGTTCTTTTGCCAGTTATTTTATATCTGTGTCCTCTGGTTAACAAACCTGCAGTCAATGGACAGAATCTGCATTGATGAAATCCCTATACTGCTTCACCTTGACATATACTCTTGAATATAACTGGCCTTTAAGTATAGACAAGCCACAAGAAACGAGCCATTGATTTCAGCTTCCTGAGCCTGTCCATCCCAAGTGTTGAGATCTTGGCAACTTGGCAGCTCTTTCATTATAAACCATTGTGGATATTTTTTTTAAGTCCTTCAATTCATCAATTTAGCTTCAATTTTCTGCGACAGCGCAAATGTGCATCCATTCTTATTGCTTGATCATACTTCTAAGAAAGTAATTATTTGCATTGATGAGAAGACTAAATCTTGTTTTAGGAGTCCTGGAGCCCAGAAATGTTAACAAATTGAGCATACCTGACAGGTGACACTGACTTACAGTAGTCCTTGCTGAGTGTGCGAGACCCATAACTCTTGTGTGCAAAGCACACTTATGAAACTCTTCAAAAATATCTCTGTTGTAGACTGACCAAACTGGTGCTCTTTTCTCCAGAAAAGAGAAAGCTGAGGGGTGATCTAATAGAGGTCTTTAAAAGTATAAAGAGATAGGGTAGACGTAAAGAAGGTGTTTTCAATTGTGGCAGAGATCAAAACTGGAGACCATAAATATAAGATAGACACTAATAAATCCAATAAGGAATTCAGGAGCAGCTTCTTTGCCCAGAGAGTGGTTAGAATGTGGGATTTCTACTGCAGCTGTCTTGGTGAGACCACATCTGGAATACTGTTTACAGTTTTGATCTCCTTATTTGATAAAGAATATAATTGCTTTAGAGGCAGTTCAAACAAGGTTCATTCGACTCATTCCTGGGATGAAGGACTTAGGAGAAATGTTGAACAGGTTGGGCCGATACCCGTTCGAGTTTAGAAGAATGAGAGGTGATCTTCTTGAAACATATAATATTCTGAGGGGAGTTGATAGAATGGATATTGGGAGGATGTTTCCTCTTGTGGGGGAGACTAGAACTAGGGGGTGCAATTTAAAAATAAGAGGTCTCCCTTTTAAGACCGAGATGAGAATTTCCTTTTTTCTGAGGTTCGTTAGGCTGTGGAATTCTCTTCCCCAGAAAGCAGTGGAGGCTGGGTCATTGAATTTATTCAAGGCTGAGTTAGATAGATTTTTCATAGCCAAGGAAGTCGAGGGTTATGGGGGCAGACAGGAAAGTGAAATTGAGACCATGAACTTATGAAATAGCAGAGCAGGCTCAAAGGGCCGAATGGCCTACTCCTGCTCCTATGATCCTTCCTATAAGGATGTGCAGATGGGGTGCGATGAAGTAGGGTGAAAGGAAACCCAAGTGGAGTATAAAACACTGGCACAGACTAGTTGGGCTAAATGGCCTGTTTCTGTGCTGTAAATTCTTTGTAAAGCATCCCTGCTTATTTCTCCAGTTGGTCATCCAGTCTCTCATTAGCAATTGAATATTTTGCACTTGGATGTTGTCATGGAGCCATGGTTTACAGTGTTAATAAGCATGCTAATATGGTCTGTTTGCTAATTTAGTGATATAAATGGGATAGCACTTGCATTCAAGCAATTTCTGAAAGGAATT
Source organism: Heterodontus francisci (assembly GCF_036365525.1). Lineage (NCBI taxonomy): Eukaryota > Metazoa > Chordata > Chondrichthyes > Heterodontiformes > Heterodontidae > Heterodontus > Heterodontus francisci. Next base: position 44,761,549 of record NC_090405.1, on the reverse strand, counting down.
TCATGTGAATGAGTTAACTAGTTCCTCATTTATTCTCAAACTGGACACCTCAGCCTGTTTACTGCGTACGGAGAGCCTCCTCAAGAAGCGAATAGTCCTTGTGCTCCCGTATCCTGATCCAACTCTTCCCATACCTGTTTGACCATTCGCTGGTTCCCACTCCGTGTCCTTGAGTGAAGATCTTGAAGTTATTCTTCTGGATATTAATGAATGAAGCCTTAAATTCTTCGCATGCCATTCCACTGTCTGCTGATTTTAGAGGAGTTGGTAACTATTTATATTACATGGACTGCAGGGCTGGGACTCTTGGATGGTTTTGTTGCGTGCCACTGGCACTCCTCCTGAAATCAGCTCAGTTACAGAACAGGGACTGAGCCTGGAAATTTCCTGGCCTGTCAAGTAAACTGAGTAGTGCATCTACCATATTGGCCTTGCAGGGCTGCATGTATGCATCTTTAACAAGCACCACTCCTGGGATGGCCTTGTTTGCACAATCATGTACATTCACACCCTTCTGTTTAATTCATGGAATGAGAATGTCTCTTAAATTTCAGTGCCCTATCTGTGTGTTTGTCTCTCTTGTCTCTCCATCTCTTTCTGTTTCTGAATTTCTGCATACACCAACACACATTAAGGATGATTAACATTGAGAGAGCACATGATCACATCTCTCTGACGTTCAATTCGTTATGTTAATGGGCGGTCACTGTTGTTGAGTCGCAAACATGGCGGCTAATTTTGCACCAAGCAAGGCCCTGCAAAGAGCAATGAGATGCATAGCCAGTTAATCGGAATTTAGGTGACATGGGTTGAAAGAGCAGTGTTGGCTAGGACACGAGGGAAGCTTTGTGAAGTGCCATGGATTGTGGACATCCAACAAAAAAGGTAGACGGAGCCTTAACTTTACACCTCATCTAAAAGGCGGCAGCTCTAGCAAAGCAACACTTAAGTTTTACTAAGCGAGGTTTTAAGCTGCCTTTTAAAACACTCTGGGTGTTTGCATGCAATCCGAGTGCAGAATTTGGGATCTGTATGATTAAATTTACCGGACCCAAAATCGTATCACATGCACTGCTGACATTAAACTTTTAAGTTTTAATGTAAGCAAATATGTCTATGAGACTGATGAGTAGGGAATATTCCTCTGCACAATTTAATGCATATGTCAACAAGAAAGGGAGATTCATGTTTAAATACTTGTGAAATGGGTCCCTGGATGGGAGAAAACAGTTTTGAAAAACTGCAGCTTAATGGTAGACAGCACTGTGAGAGGGGTGGGATTTTTTTTTGGAATATTTAGTATAGTGTAGCTTGAGTTGGAAACCAAATAAGCTAGGTTGCCCACTATGTCAGTTGCCTAGTTCCCCAAATATGTCATCCTGTTGGCTCAATGCATTACAGTGCAGACAGAATATTACCTAGTGGGGAGATTGTTGACCTCAATGCTCTCCTCCCTAAACTGGGGCCAATCGTTAAGTTTCCTCTTCCAAATTGCTGTCCAGCCAACTCTGCAGGAAGTGGACGTTAGGTAAGGACAGAATTTGGTTCACCCAACCTGCCACTGCAACCATTTATTGAACAGTGGGCCAAGCCCTGTGGTCCAGTTTTGGAGATGATTTGAGGTTCAAGTAGGGAACTGGTGCCCATGAAACTGTACCCCAATAAGGATCAGCGTATTCAGAGGTAGAGCACAACAGGGGGGAGAACATCGGAAATAGATTGAAAAGAAAACATGTGAAGACATTGTGGGAAAACGTCTACATTATGAGGAAAGACTGGACAGATTTTGACTTTCCACCCGTAAAAGGAGGAATCGCCTTTCTTGAAATTCCTTCTTGGAATCTGGCCATCACTGGTAAAACACTTATTGTTCATCTCTACAGTCAAAGCAAAATTCTGCGGATGCTGGAAATCTGAAATAAGGACAGAAAATTGCAGTAAATACTCAGTAGGTCAGGCAGCATCTATATAGAGAGAAGCAGATCCCACTTTTCAGGTCAGTGACCTTTCATTATATCTGTCTCTAGTTCCTCTGAGAATGTGGTGGTGAGCTGCCCTCTATTTAATGCAACTGAGTGGCTTGCTAGGTCCGCTTCAGAAGATAGTTAAGAGTCAACTAGATTTTGGTGTAAGGCTTGAGTGGCATATAGGCCAGACCAGTTAAGAATGGCAGATTTCTGCCTGCAAAGGATATTTGTGAACCAACTGGGCTTTTGCAACAATCCAACAGTTTAATGGTTGCTTTTACTGATGAAAGTTTTAATTTCCAGAAAATTGAAACTAAATTCGGATTCTCAAATTGCTGCGGTGGGATTTGAACTTGAGCTTTCTGGCTTATTAATCTAGTTTATTAGTTTATTCAGTAATGTAACCACTGCACCACTCTACCCCAGTTATATCTGAAATATGATATTAAAAGAGGTGTATATAGCATTATAGAATGCTGTGGCACAGAAGGAGGCCCTTTGGCCCATCGTGGCTGTGCTGGCTCTTTGATAGAGCTATCCAATTAATCCCATTCCCCTGCTCTCTCCCCATAGAATTTCAAAGTTTTTCTGCAAGTACTTATCCAATTCCCCCTTTGAATATTGTTATTGAATCTGCTTCTACCACCCTTTTCATGGGGTGCAATCCAGATCACAACAACTCAGCGTTTAAAAAAAAAAACTCCTTTAAAATAGTAATGTTAAGAGGAAAGTCAAATTATGAGTAGAAGAAGCAGCTTATTGTAAGAAAAGGTAAGTTTAGGTCAAATACCAGGAAGCTCTTTGCACAAAGAGTGATCCAGATGTGGAATGGACCTCAAGATAATGCAGTAGAGATGAAAACTCTGGAAGCATTGAAGAATAACAACTTGCATTTAGAGATCACCCTTAGTGCAGTAAAACATCCCAAGGCATTTCACTGGAGCGTAATCAAACAAGTTTGACAGTGAGTCACATAAGGAGATAGTAAGACGTATGACCCAAAGCTTGGTCAAAGAGGTAGGTTTTAAGGAGCACTTTAAAAGAGAAAAGAGAGGTTTAGGGAGGGAATTCCAGTGGTTGGGTCCTAAACAGCTGCCAGCTCTTGACTCTGAGCTGGACAGTCCAGTTCAAATCCCACTCCAGAGTCTTGCACCCTAGATTTGGTGCTCTTCAGTGCAGTACTGAGGCGTGCTGCATTGCAGGAGGTGCTGTTTGCTTTCTTAGGTGGATGTAAAAGATTCCATGGACCATTCTAAGAAATACAGAGGAGTTACCCCAGCCCCATGTTGTTGCCAATATTTATGCCTTAATCCAAATCATTAAAACAGAGATCTGTTGCATTGCTGTGTGTGGGAGCTTGCTGTGTGCAAATTGGCTGCCATGTTCCTACATTGCAACAGTGAATACACTTCAAAAGTACTTCATTGGCTGCAAAGCACTTTGGAACTTCCTGAGCTCACGAAAGGTGCTATACAAATGCAAGTTGTCTTTCTGCGTAACAGACTGTGTGTGCATGTGTGTGTATAAATTCCAGGGAGTGATGAGAAACCAGTAATCTCATTGAAGGTTTCAGATGACATCACAGAGTGCACAAGAGCAAAATTCAACTGGCTGATAATTGTCACCTCATCCTCAAGATAAAATTACCATTTTGAAATCACTGCCTTTGGGGCCATCATTTTATAATATTGTGTAAAGTTGGCGGGACAAATTCATTCTTAATTTGCTCTTTGTGTTTTTTGCTGGCAAATGGCTCAATGACATCAGCAATGAGGGCACTCCATGTAATTAACGAGCATTCCATGTAATTAACGAGCAGTGACGCTCACACTGGAAGATTAATGATTGCAATGACCGCAGCTTTATCGAATCATAATCTGTAATTGATTACAAGGAAATAGCACAGTCGATATACTATCTATGAATTGTGTGTTTTACATGCCAAGGGCGGATTTGCACTATGTATACCAAAGGATGTATTAGTATGCAGCGATGTGTTCTTAAGTTGGCACTGCATTAATTTTAGTCCTGTTGCAAATTACAATAATGTTATTACATTTGTGTTTTATTTCATTTGTTAATTGAAATTCATAAAGAGAATAAAATACATTAGATTTTTCTTCCACTTTGTATTAATGATTGTTTTGCTGGTCAAAGGATATTGGTGTGGGGACAATGGAGCACTTTCCATTTCAGCCTCTCAGTGTTGGAACCAAAGAGTTACTGAGTTAACTTTCGCAACTTATGGTGGGATTTGGACTCATGACCATTTTGGGGTTGCTAGTCAAGTGCCAAACCTAGTACACTACTATACCCTTTGCTCTGACTCATTTCTCTCTTAAAACTGCACCAGTGTGCTTGTTGTCCAATTCTCTCTCTCTCTCACAAACGCCCTGCGATGACTTCTTGCAGTGCCAACAGTTGTTGAACTGTGCGTTCTGTGCCCATGACAACTAGGGAGTGGATTTTTTTTTTTAATTCATTCATGGGATGTGGGCGTCGCTGGCCAGGCCAGTATTTATTGCCCATCCCTAATTGCCCTTGAGAAGGTGGTGGTGAGCTGCCTTCTTGAACCGCTGCAGTCCATTTGGGGTAGGTATACCCATAGTGCTGTTAGGAAGGCAGTTCCAGGATCTTGGCCCAGCGACAGTGAAGGAACGACGATATAGTTCCAAGTCAGGATGGTGTGTGACTTGGAGGGAAACTTGCAGGTGATGGTGTTCCCATGCATTTGCTGCCCTTGTCCTTCTAGTTGGTAGAGGTCGTGGGTTTGGAAGGTGCTGTCTAAGGAGCCTTGGTGCATTGCTGCAGTGCATCTTGTAGATGGTACACACTGCTGCCTCTTTTTGTTGGTGGTGGAGGGAGGGAGGGAATATTTGTGGATGGGGTGCCAATCAAGTGGACTGCTTTGTCCTGGATGGTATTGAGCTTCTTGAGTGTTGTTGGAGCTGCATCCATGCAGGCAAGTGGAGAGTATTCCATCACACTCCTGACTTGCGTCTTGTAGATGGTGGACAGGCTTTGGGGAGTCAGGAAGTAAGTTACTCGCTGCAGGATTCCGAGCCTCACACCTGCTCTTGTAGCCATGGTATTTGTATGGCAACTCCAGTTCAATTTCTGGTCAATGGTAGCCCCTAGGATGTTGCTAGTGGGGGATTCAGCGATGGTAATGCCATTGAATGTCAAGGGGAGATGGCTAGATTATCTCTTGTTGGAGATGGTCATTGCCTGGCACTTGTGTGGCGCACATGTTACTTGCCACTTAACAGCCCAAGCCTGGATACCGTCCAAGTCTTGCTGCATTTCTACACAGACTGCTTCAGTATCTGAAGAGTCACGAATGGTGCTGAACATTGTGCAATCATCAGCGAACGTCCCCACTTCTGACCTGATGATTGAAGGAAGGTCATTGATGAAGCAGCTGAAGATGGTTGGGCCTAGGACACTACCCTGAGGAAATCCTGCAGAGATGTCCTGGAGCTGAGATGATTGACCTCCAACAACCACAACTATCTTCCTTTGCGCTAGGTATGGCTCCAACCAGCGGAGAGTTTTCCCCCTGATTCCCGTTGACTTCAGTTTTGCTCGGGCTCCTTGATGCCATACTTGGTCAAATGCTGCCTTGATGTCAAGGGCAGTCACTCTCACCTCACCTCTTAAGTTCAGTTCTTTTGTCCATGTTTGAACCAAGGCTGTAATGAGGTCAGGAACTGAGTGGTCCTGGCGGATTGAAGCCACCCAAACTCATCCACCAAACTCTCAACTTGCTGTGTCTTGAAAGGATGATGTTTGGGTTGCTGTTTTGGCATGGAAGCATAGGGCTGAATTTTATTCTGCCGCCACAGCTTTTGGCGGCAGGTGAAAAGCCGCCATGCTGCCGCAATCTGCCATGCTGGTCGGGCCACGCCTCCCCAATCAATGGGTAGGGGGCGGGCTCTGCAACGCCGGCAATGGCTTCAGCTGCCTGTGCTCAGGCGTCATTTTTAAAGGGCAGCCAGACCTGCTGCTAAAATTAAATATTTAAAACCGTACCCCCCGCCCCTCCCGAAGTACACCACAATCAAAAAAATTGCCCTCTTCCCCCCCAAAAAGAAGACTCGCATGGCAGGAATAACAGTAGCTGAACAGTGGACTACCTTCAAGGAGGAGATCATTCAGGCATAGTCGAGGTATATTACCTCAAAGGGGAATGGTAAGGAAAACAAATCCAGTGCTCCCTGGATGACAAAAGAGACCGAGATGAAGATGAAAAAGTGTGCTTATGATGAATATCAATGGAGAACCAGGCTGAATATAGAAAGTTCAGAGGGCAAGTGAAAAAGCAAATAAGAGAAGCAAAAAGAGAGTATGAAAATAGACTGGCAGCTAAGATAAAAGGGAATCCCAAAGTCTACTATAGGCATATAAATAGTGAAAGGGTGGTAAAAGGTGGACTAGGGCTGATTAGGGACCAAAAGGGGGATAGCTCCGGTATTAAATGAATACTTTGCATCTGTCTTTACCAAGGAAGAAGATGCAACCCAGGCCATGGTGAAAGAGGAGGAAAGTCAGACACTAGAGGGATTTAAAATTGATAAGGAGAAGATATTAGATAGACTGTCTATACTTAAAGTTGATAAGACACCAGAACCAGGTGAGATGCATCCAAGGATACTGAGGGAAGTGAGAGTGGAAATTGTGGATGCACTGGACATAATTTTCCAGTCTTCCTTAGACTCGGGAGTGGTGCCAGAGGACTGGAGAATTGCAAATGTTACACCCTTGTTCAAAAAAGGATGTAAAGATAAGCCCAGCAACTACAAGCCAGTCAGTTTAACTTCAGTGGTGAGGAAACTTCTATAAACAATAATTTGGGGCAAAATTAATAGTCAATGGACAATGTGGGATAATTAAGGAAAGTCAGCATGGATTTGTTAAGGGAAATCATGTTCAATTAGCTTGCTGGAGTTTTTGAAGGAGTAACCGAGAGGGTTGATGAGGGCAATGATGTTGATGTGGTGTACATTGATTTCAAATTGCATTTAATACAGTGCCACACAACAGACTTGTGAGCAAAGCTATAGCTCACGGAATAAAAGGGACAGTAGCAACTTGGAGTGATGCAGTGGTTAGCACGGCAGCTTCACAGCTCCAGCGACCTGGATTCAGTTCTGGGTACTGCCTGTGCGGAGTTTGCAAGTTCTCCCTGCGACCATGTGGGTTTCCGCCGCGTGCTCCAGTTTCCTCCCACAGCCAAAGACTTGCAGGTTGATTGGTAAATTAGCCATTGTAAATTGCCCCTAGTATAGGTAGGTGGTAGGAGAGTTGTGGGGATGTGGTAGGGAATATGGGATTAATGTAGGATTAGTATAAATGGGTGGTTGATAGTTGGCACAGACTTTGGTGTACAGGGCACAATTTCAAAATTTGTGGATGATACAAAACTTGGAAGCATTGTGAACTGTGAGGAGGATAGTGTAGAACTTCAAAAGGATATAGACAAGTTGGTGGAATGGGCAGACAGGTGGCAGATGAAGTTCAATGCAGAGAAATGTGAAGTGATTCATTTTGGTAGGAAGAACATGGAGAGACAATATAAAATAAAGGGCACAATTCTAAAGGGGGTGCAGGAGCAGAGGGACCTGGGACTATATGTGCATAAGTCATTGAAGGTGGCAGGACAGCTTGAGAGAGCAGTTAATAAAGCATACAGTGTCCTAGACTTTATTAATAGGGGCATAAAGTACAAGAGCAAGGAAGTTATCTTGAACTTGTTTTAGACACTGGCTCGGCCTCAGCTGGAGTATTGTGTCCTGTTCTGGGTGCCGTGCTTTAGGAAAGACGTGAGGGCATTGCAGAGAGTACAGAAAAGATTCACGAGAATGGTTCCGGGGATGAGCAAGTTCATTTACAAAGATAGATTGGAGAAGTTGGAACTGCTTTCCTTGGAGAAGAGAAGGTGGGGAGGAGATTTGATAGAGATATTCAAAATCATGAAGGCTCTGGACAGAGCAGATAGAGAGAAACTATTCCCACTCATGAAAGGGTCGAGAATGAGAGGACACAGGTTTAAAGCAATCGCAACATGAGGAAAACTTTTTCACACAGCAAGACTGTGGTGGAGGCAGGTTCAATTGAGGCATTCAAAAGGGAATTAGTTACCTGAAAAGGAAAAATGTGCAGGGTTATGGGTAGAAGGCAGGGGAATTAAAGGCCTTCTACCCGATGGGACCCAACAACATGTGTCTGGTTTGGGTCGGGTCGGGTTGCACTTCCAGGTCAGGCATTCGGACTCTGGCTGGGCCGGGTTGGACACGCTCTATCACAAGTAAGTGGATCCAATGTTAATTTAATTTTTGGACTAGAAAGGTGGTTTTGTTACGGTTATTTTAAGCTTGTGCAGATCAGCAACAAAGCGAAAAATGGAAGGTAAGTTAACTGATGCGGGAAAAAAATGATTTTTATTTCATATTTTTAGTCTTTTATAATATTTCTGTGGAACTTATCTTTAGCACTTTCCAGTTCACACCTGCAGAGAAAAGGCTTGCATTAAATATAGAGCCATTCAAAAATGTCCCAAAGTGCTTTCTAGCCAATGAAGTAGTTTTGAAGTATAGTCACTATTGTAATGTAGGAAACAAAGCAACCAATTTGCACACAGCAAACTCCCATGAACAGCAATGAAATAATCACTAAATTATCTGTTTTTTTCAGTGAGATTGGTTGAGGAATAGGTTTTGGCCAGCACACTGGGGAGATTTCCACTGGTACTCTTTTTGAAGTCGTGCCATGGGAGCTTTTACATCCACTGGAGAAGCCAGACGCGTCCTTGGTTTAACGTCTGCCCTTAAAGATGGCACCTCTGACAGTGCCGCACTCCTTCAGTACTGCACCGTAGTGTCAGCCTAGAATTTTGTGCTCAGACCTCTGTAGCAGGGATTGAACCCGATACCTTGTGACTCGGATGCAAGAGTGCTACCATGACTGATCTGCAGGATTTCACATGAGGATAAAGCAGGCAAGAGCCTTGTGAGTTTTTACAGGTCAGGGTCTTTTATGCATCAACAGAAGCCCAATTGTATTTTGGACTTGGGCATGAATAGCTTTCCTGCGCGGTTGAAGCTGGTGGGATGAATAAAATGGTCCTCTGAATTAAGTGTGGGGCAAGGAGAAGCAGATGGCCCCCCTCCCCTTGCTATGGACACCTAATTCCCACTCTCTTTACACTTGCCTGCCGTGAAACACTATTTTCAGCACGCCAATTACCAGCAAACTCATGGGCAGCTAAGTGCCACCTGATTATTCCCTGTCGATAGCCATTTTGCATGGGAAGTGAAGCAGACATTTCAATGAGGGCCAGGGGTTAAAATACCCTGGCCATGAAACTTAGGCCAATGAGTGAGTTTTGCATTTACCCTGCACCCTGTTGTCAGCGAATTCATTTGGGGTTAAAATTGGTCTCCCTCTCTCGGTCTGTCTCCCTCTCTCAGTCTGTCTCTGTCTTCCTCTCTGTCTCTGTCTCTCTGTTGCTCTACTTTTCTATTCCCAACTATTTCTGTTTCTCACTCTTGTCTTGAATTGTGCTCTCTGGCTGTTTCTCTGCATCTGTCTTTGTCTCCAATCTCAACCTCAGCCTCTTTTTTTCACTGTGTCTGCATGTCTCTGCATCTGACTTGCTGTTTGTGGAACCTTGCTGTGTGCAAATTGGCTGCCAAGCTTGCCCACAAAGCAATGGTGACTGCACCTCATAAGTAATTCATTGGCTGTGAAGAGCTTTGGGACATGCTGAGGATGTGAAAGGTGCTGTACAATCCAACCTCTTTTTCTTCTTAATTGTTGTTCTCTCCGCAATTTGTGATTTCTTGGTGAGAAAGGAAAGAAGGATTATAGCATTGTTTGAAATGTAGATTGTGAGAAAACAAAATAAAGCAAAATAATTGGCTAAAACATTCTCCAAGGGTGAAACTAAAGATGTGATTAAATATTTGGGACCATGAGCTCCGATTGTGGAAATTCTGGACAGCTAACTTTGCATACAAAATCTTAATGTGCTTGTACTATATGACTGTGTGAAAGTAGTATGCCCAGGTTATTGTTACATGTGCATACATTACCTTCACCAATTGGAAGTTCAACCCTTCAATTGGTTCAGAAGTCTACAGGGCTGATTCAAGAGTTCTGAAGAAGAGTCACTGAGCTGAAAAGTTAACTCTGCTTCTCCCTGCACAGATGCTGCCAGACCGGCTGAGTATTTCCAGCATTTCTTGTTTTTATTTCAGATTTCCAGCATCTGCAGTATTTTGCTTTTATGTTATTGATTCAAGAAGGTCTTCTTTAAATGAAGTTTACTGGTGCCCCTTCGTTAGGGTTATCTAGTCCCTTTAATTTATTTGGTGCTTAAAAAGAGGTGTAAATAGACAGGCTCAAACTATAGCTATTGACATTAAGAGGTGTACGTTTGCAATGTGTAACTCTGTAAATAAATGCTTTTAAAGATGTGTAAAGATTGGCTCCATCTCTATCCTTCACAAACTGGCTTTCTGGAATGTAACACTTCCTTTCCTCCCTCCCTCCCTCCCTCCCAGTTGGTGATTTAGTGGATCTGCTACACAGCCCAATGCGGTAAACCTCTTGTGGCTATAACTTTAATGTATCTTGTCGTGGGGTAGGCGGCATTGCCAAATCAATCCAGGCATGAGATTTTCCCCCATGGTAGGCTGATTTATAACAGCACGGAATCAGAATCTGGAGTTCACCGAATCAAATGTCTCATTTTAAGCATGTTTATGTAGACCTGAGAGTGTGGTGGAGGCATGTTCGATCGAGGCATTCAAAAGGGAATTAGACAGTTATATGAAAAGGAAGAATGTGCAGGGTTACGTGGAGAAGGTGGAGGAGTGGCACTAGGTGAAATGCTCATTAGTAGAACCGGTGCAGACACGATGGGCTGAATAGCCTCCTTCTGCGTTGTAAACATTCTGTAATTCTGAAGACTGATCAAAGTGGAATGGACTTCCAAATCAAGCAGTTTGGAGGCAAAAACCATGGAATCACATAAGAGAGAGAGAGAGAAAGGCTTGCATTGAAAAGAAAGGCTATCATTGACAGAGAAGACTTTCATGATCAGGATATCACAAAGTGCTTTACAGTCAGTGAAGTACCTTTGAATTGTAGTCACTGTTGTAATGTAGAAAATGCAGCAGCCGATTTGTGCACAGCAAGCTCCCACAAACAGCAAAGTGATAATGACCTCTTTTTTTTCAATGATGTTAGTTGAGGGATAAGTATTGTCACTGGGCAGAACTCTCCTGCTCGTTCCCTAAATACGGCCATGGGATCTTTTACAGTTACCTTTAGAGGGTAAATGGGGCCTCAGCTTAACATCTCATCCCAAAGTGGCATCTCTGACAGGATAGCACTCTCTCTGTAATGGAGATCCAGCAATGTCTGCTTTTTCTGAGTAGGTGAACTAAGGTTCTTGGTTATCTGCAATTATCTTCTGGGAGGTCCTGGTGAGGATTAATGTGCCCAGGGCAGTGCTGGTCAAGAACGCATGGGATGATCCAGATGGAATAACAAGGGCTTTTGGCCTGCAATATCTTGTCCAGCACTCCCTGTGCCAACTCCTCCTCATTCGGGTACCTCCTCAGGAAATCTACCCTTCCAAATACAATTTCCGCCCCACACCCACGAAAACCAGACTTTGTTGTGGTATTGGCACAACAACAACTTGCATTTATATAGCGCCCTTAATGTAGTAAAACATCTCAAGGCGCATCATGAGAACGGTTATCAAACCAACTTTGACACTGATCCCCATAAGGAGATATTAGGACAAGTGACTAAAAGCTTGGCCAAAGAGGTTTTAAGGAGCGACTTCAATGAGGAGAAAGAGGTAGAGAGGTTTAGGGATGGAATTCCAGAGCTCAGAGCCCAGGCAGCTGAAGACATGGCTGCCAATGGTGGAACAATTTTTTAAAATTGGGGATGTGCAAGAGGCCAGAATTTCAGTTTCACTGTATGAAACTGACCATTTTTCAACACACAGATACACGGTCGCCCAGCAGGATCAGTGCCAAATTCCACAAACACGTGGGCAACAACCTGAATTCTGCCATTTTCCCCATGGAGAATAATTAGGGAACAGATGGGTATTAAGTAAGGCTGGAAGTGAATGATAAATATTTCTATTTGTTAGGCCATGCCTGGTGGGAATAGAGCTACTATGCTTCCGGTGATATATTTGGGAACAAACACAAGGTGTCTGCGAGAGAAGGCTTGGTTCAGAGTGCTGCCTTCTGTATACAGTGCAATAATCTGTTATCGGAGTGTGAAGGTTAAGGCACCTCAAACAATGGAAACAGCTGCTACGAGCCATAAACCATCTCGAACATGCAAGTAAGCGAGACCTGTGCTTTTTGCTCATTCATCAAGATTATTTAAACAAAGAGAAATCAGGCCCACATGTAAATGTTTGCTCACGGCTGACAGTCTGGGGTTTGTGGAGCTGATCTGGCAATGACCTGTTTACGCTCAGCTCGACTCCTGCTTGATTTGGTTGCCTCTATTTAAAACTTTGCAAATCTACGGGATCAGCCGTGGCTCCGAGGATGACGCTCTCACCTCCGAATCAGGCGGTCGTGGGTTCAAGTCCCGCTCGGGAGACTCGAGCACAAAGTCCGGGGAGTACTGAGAGAGTGTTGTATTGTTGGAGGCTGCATCTTCTGGGTAAGAAGTTAAGCTGAGGCCCCATCTGCCCCCGCTGATGAATGTGAAAGATCCCACAGCACTATTTTGAAGAAGAGCAGGGGAGTTCTCCCTGCTGTTCTGGCCAATATTTATTCCTCAACCAACATCAGTAAAACAGATTAGGCCATAAATTATTGCAGCAGGGCAATGAATGGCATCCACTGCTGGTTAGACTAGGATTTCCCCATTTAATCATGAGGATGACCTTTTCAGTGCACAAATTGTCTGCTGTTCTTCCTGCATTACAACAGTAACACTTCAAAAGTACTTCAGAAGCACTTTGGGACATCCTGCGGTAGTGAAAGATGCTATCTAAAGGAAGAAAGAAAGACTTGCATTTATATAGCGCTGTTCCCGGCCACAGGACACCCCTAAGGGCTTTATAGTCAATGAAGTACTTTTTGGAGTATAGTTACTGTTGTAACATAGGGAACGTGGCAGCCAATTTGCACACAGCAAGCTCCCACAAAGGCTCCTTCGACAACACCTTACAAACTCACGACCTCTGCCACCTAGAAAGGCAGCAGATGCGTGGGAACACCACCACCTGCAAGTTCCCCTTCAAGTCACACACTATCCTGACTTGAAACTATATCGCCGTTCCTTCACTGTCGCTGGGTCAAAATCCTGGAACTCCCTTCCTAACTGCACTTTGGGTGTACCTACCTCACATGGACTGCAGCGGTTCGAGAAGGCAGCTCGCCACCACCTTTGAGGGATAAACATTGGCCAGGAGACCAGGGATAACTCCCCTGCTCTTACACCCATCTGAGAGGGAGTCCGGGTCTTGGTTTAACGTCTCATCTGATGCAAGTTCCTTCTTTACATCTGCAAGGATACAGTGTCTTCAAGAGAGGAAAAGAGAAAACTGTGGGTGGGGTGGGGAGAGAAGTTATAGAATTATCAAATGATACAGCACAGAAGGCGGCCATTCAGCCCATCAAATAACAAAATTGGGCTGCCCCATCACATCAGGGATGCCGATCTGTGAGTACAATTTAAGTTGCGGGGGGTGATCGAGGAGCGGGTAGTCATTTGTCCAGTATCATTGATAGAAATATGTTACACAGCTCTCGTACAAATGATGTAAGCCTCCTGTCAGCTTTTATGCAGTATCTCCTGTAATTTTAAACTCCCAGAAGGAGATCTGTTTTATAACTACAGTATCCTTGTCAGTTTCAGGTCAGTTTCATAAAGTACAGAATGAACCAACAGGTGATTTGTAGCTGACTTTTATCACTGCAGTCTGGGCGAGATGTGAACTCAGCCCTCGGAGGTGATGGGATAGTGAACTAACGCATTGTTACACCAGGTCCCCAGACTCGAATGCAAATTATTAAATAACCATGACAACTCAGTACTGCAGGGCTGCAGGCATAAATTATGGGATATGCTCTATTTCCACTGTGTAGCATGCAGGAGCCACCATCAGTACCTCTGCTATAATGACGCGGTCTTAAAACAATTACTTTTATTACTTATCGAGTTAGTAGATTGCAAAGCTGTGCCTGTTGGCATGGCAACTTCTTTGGCACTTTACAAAGAAGCTTAAGTGACTTCAGTGTTTTAACTTTATCCTTACTGAAGTGTAAGCTTTATAATTAATTGGACAGCCGGCTTTTTAGTCCAAGTTTATGTATCAGTTTTATACAACAGGGAACAGGAATGGGACCTGCAAGAGTGCCTAATCACAGTGTCAAGATGCGATGTGAGTGTTATTCAGATTTTAACAAATGGCAGCCATTTTGTACCGGTAACCTCCCACCACTGGCATCAAGATGGTGAAGCATTGATCTACTTGTTGGTGATATTGGGTGAAAGAGTGCGGGTGGCAAGATTAACCCCTTGTTCTTCTTTGGTGCAATGGGATCTTGATCAACCACCTGAACACACAGATGGGACCATGGTTCCATTTAAAGGAAGAGTCCTTTTGGCGTTCCCCGTGTTCCTTTAGCACTACACCGGTGGGTCAGCCTGGATAACTGGTTCCAGTCCTGGTGCAGAGGTCTGAACGCACAACCTTCTGACCCAGGCACATCAGCAGTGCCAGCTGAGGTCAAGTTAACAGTCAAGAGGATAGTGAAGGAAGAACAGAAGCCACTCTGGTGTACTTCCAGTCCTGAATTGCCTGTTGTAGTTGACAGACCTTAGCAACAACCAACCAGAGAGAGAAATTATAGCACAGAGATCTGCCACTGCACACCTATTAGAACAGACTATGACAAATTGAGGGATAACCAGCGCAGAAAACAGATACTAAATGTAAACGATGAACAAAATATAGACATTATGCTATTTGTCAAATATTCTACCCTCATCTACAATAGATAATGTCAAATATTGGTACAGTTGTCCCCTCTGAGGTGGCTCCTCCCTCCGCCTTCTCTCACTATCACTGAAAATTCTGGCTCCACAATTGGGAACATGATTTTTAAAAAAAAAACACCAGCTCTCGTTGACCGAGCTCAACTGGGATTTTGAACTTGTGATCTTTTTTGGCGTTTTGAGCCAATTTCACCACTGCTTGACTTACCAGGCTGAGAAGCTTCCTTTTATTAAAAAAGAATTAAATTCATATGCAGAAACGTTCCCCAAATGTCTGAACCTAATGGCCACTCGGTTTGTAGCTGCACGGATCGGAGCACCGTACTTTCAGTATTCATGTGGCAATCCTCTCCCATGCAGCTCAATTATTAAGAAAGGGAAGAGACACAAAGGCAAAAATGCTAATTCAGACCATAAAAGGTTGAATGTTATTATCATAAGCGATAATTTGTAGTACAAGCTAGAATGCATGTTAAAGTGAGATATTTTATAGGGCAACTAATGGACTGATGCTGCAAGCATTTTTATTACCAAGAAATATTAATTTGCAGTATATAGAATTCATTAACCCCCCTCTGGTGTTTTTAAGGATGCTGTTTACAGTTTCTAAAGCGCGCAGTTTCAATATATGTATCAGCTAATGCATGCACTGATGGCAAAGACTCCCTGCGTGTGAAGTATAATGGCCTACAAAACCAGGGTATAAATCAACAAATACGCTTCCATGACTGGTCTGCCAGCTTGTGAATGTTTCACACTCCCAAGCTCTACAGTATCGTACTTGAGGATCGCTTCCAATTAGCTCACACCCAGGCATTTCCTGTGCTTGGCCATCTGAACAGCAAAGGTACTCTGTACATAACTGTAAAGGAGGATCTAATTGTGTGTGTGTGTGTGTGATTCATGAGAAAAATACTTTGACTGAAGATGTGTTTTCCAGTAGTTGACATGATGGGCAGAATTAGAGGTGGGATCTTTTAGGTCAACAGATAGCTATGCTGAAAAAATTGAAGGGTAAATTAGCGTTAGACATTTAACCAATTACATGTTGGTATCAGGGCTCTTGAAACAGCTCAATCAATGCGGAACGCAGTAAGCACACGCTTCAGGGTAACATTGAGGTAAAGCGCTTGGCGATGGCTATGGCATAAATTTTGATAGGGAGCTCTGGTTCGGCCTCAACAGGAATATTGTGTCTAATTCTGGACGCCACACTTTAGGAAGGATGTCAAGGTTTCAGAGAGGGTGCAGAAAATCTTTACGAGAATGGTTCTAGGGAGGAGGGTCTTCAGTTATGAGGGTGGATTGGAAAAGCTGGGGTTAGTCTCCTTAGAGAAAAAAAAAATTGGGATTGATCTGATAGAAGTGCTCAAAATCACAAGGGGTCCAGACAGTAGATGGAGAGAAACTCTCAAAGGAGGAAGGATCGAGAACCAGAGGACACCAATGTAGGGTGAATGGCAAAAGAACTAACCGTAACATGAGGAAAGACTTTTTTTTAATGCAATGAGTGGTTAGGATCTGGAATGCACTGCCTGAGAGTATGGTAGAGGCAATTTCAATTGTGGCTTTCAAAATGGACTTGGATAAGAACCTGAAGACAGAAAATACGCAGGTCTACGGGGGAAAGGAGGGGGAATGGGACTATCTGTGTTGGTCTTGCAGAGAGCTGGCACAGGCACAACGGGCTGAATGGCCTCCTTCTATACTGTAAGCATTCTGTAATTCTGTTTTTCTTCCAACAGTGCTATGATACCTTTTATGTCCATCTGTAAAGGCAGATGACTCTGCCATTTAAATAGATGGGAAACCAGGACCAGCAGTGTCCAAATGGGGAATCTGCTCAATAGGGAAATTGTGGTGAATTGGGATCAAAAAGATGAAGAGGTAAGAAAATAGCACAGCAGGCTGAATTGACCAAATCGTCTACTACTGTTCCTATGTCCTCGCTACTGTAACGAGTTCCAGTCTCCCTGGCCTAGCCATTTTTGGAAACTTTATCGTGTCTGTGGTACCAGCAGAGAAGGATAACAAATTCAATGAGGATTTCAGGAGAAACTTCTTTGCCTAGAGAATAGTTAGAATGAGGTACTTGCTACCACATGAAGTGGTTGAGACAAATGACATTGATGAATTTAAGGGCAAGCTAGATAAGCACAAGAGGGGGAAAGGAGTAGAAGGTCATGCTGATGGAATTGCATGAAGTGGGGTGGGAGATGGGTCGTGTGGAACATAAACACCAGCATGGACTAGTTGGGCCGAATGGCCAGTTTCTATGTTGTTAATTCTGTGTAATACCTCTACATCTCTTTCAACTAGACCCTCATACTGGCAATGTAGCTGCCAGCTTAAGACTTCATCAAATTTTGCCTGATCCTCTCACAGGTCAAAGAGGGATAAATATATTCTGTTTTTCCAACACCACCATCCCTCACTTGAATGGAGCATTTGACACCTTAAAAGAACTCTGATTGTAATTTTATTCGATATTGTTCTGCTAGGTTTAGTTGGCACAAAACAGTTATGACGTCTCCCAAGCTGCAGGGAAATTCAATGTAGAAAGCCTTGAAGACTTATCCTATTGTTTAACTCATAATTCACTCTGATGTTATGCAGAAAAATCATGAAATCATTATTAGAGATATATTCCAGAGCTTAAAAGTTGGCTCCCTGGTATAAATCACAACCAGGGCTGTCAGATGCTGCAATCAAAGGACATAAAAGTGAGATTTAAATTGATGATCATTGTCTAATACATCGCCCAGCACCGTAGCACGTTAGTCTGTCGCTTCACGTGTGTCATCTGCCTCAACATGAGTTAGACTTAAGAAATTTTGCATGTTCTAAAAACTACCAGGCAGAAGCAAAGTTGACTTCGGAAATGGAAATATTTTGTGGGGAGGCAGGGCTGGGGTCTTTACAGAGATTAAATAGAAGCTACATCATGTACAGTAGATTGAGAAGATAAATAGGCTTTTATCACAACACAATTAGGACAGTTTTATTTTTCAATGTACTTCTGATACTTTCAGTACAGCCTCTGCAAATGCAATAAAAAGAAAACTTTAAAAAAAAATTCTCTCCCTTGCCCGCCACCCATTGTATCCTCCGTACCAGGTTCATCTAATGAACTCTTGGGGGAAAAATGTGCCCTTTCAAAGAGCTGGCACAGGCACGATGGGCTGAATGGCCTCTACATGTCCTTTATAATTTTTTATCTTATGATATGCGCCATTCTCACACAGATTGTGATCAGGAGTAGGGACTCTCTGATCGACCCAGCCCCCCCCCCCCCCCCGCCCCACCTTTCTCAGCCATGAAGTACTAAAGCCTCTTTATAGTGTTTCTACTCCTGCCCAAACTGAGGTCGGGTAGCTCAGCATTAACTGGAGATGGAACCTGTTGTATGTTTGTTTGGTACGCTGCCACCTTAGTCGAGCTTAGAGAGATTCCTTGGTCAGGAGTAATTCGAACATTAACCTTTTATTACATGATAACTATGTATAGCTTCACATCAATCTGTGTGACTCCTCTAAAGCCATGCTGCATCTATCTTCAAGTCTCTCTCTCACATGTGATCTCTTACATCATCATGGCAGGAGGTATTTACACACTCTCAACATTAACCCTTTCAGACCCTTATACTACAGAACCATTCTACCCCCAAATGACTCGGCACTGTTACTGGGTAGCTCGGGAAATGTTGAAAGACTGGAGCAGCTACAAATTGCATAATGCATAAAACTGCAGTGCCGTTCAACATAGCCCCAGTAATTTATTAATCGGAACAAGCAGGCAATGTTTTTGGCCATGCAAGTTGTGAATGAATAAATTTACAACACGCATTGCCCATGAAAAGAAGGAAATATTCACGGCATCCATTTGTTTGGAACTGCTATAGTTCTCCAGAATGAAGGTGCTAACTATAAAATGACACCATTCGGCCCATCGCACTTGTACCCAAAAAATAATTTCTCAAAAACTCTTCAAAAGATTTAATTCCCCAGAGGGAATTCTAACTAGATGTCATGAATCCTGCTTTATTTAATGGCAAATGGCATTGTTTGAATGAGATGTAAAACTCAGGTCCTGCCTGCTTTCTCAGCTGGACAGGAAAGATCCAAAGTCACTATTCAAAGAAGAGCAGGGCATTCTGCCAATATCTTGGCTTAACACTCCTTCAACCAATGCTAGCAAAAACAGATTATTTTGGTATTCATCTCAATTGGTGTTTGTGGAATCTTGTTATGCACTAATGGTGACTATACTTCCAAAGTAATCATTAGTTCTAAAGTAGTTTAGAAGTGTGAGGTGATGCATTTTGGGAGCACTAACAAGGCAAGGGAATATACAATGGATGGTAGGACCCTCGGAAATACAGAAGGTCAGAGGGTCCTGGGTGTACTTGTCCATAGATCACTGAAGGCAGCAGCACAGGTAGGTAAGGTGGTTAGGAAAGCAAATGGGGTACTTGCCTTTATTAGCCGAGGCATAGAATACAAGAGCAGGGAGGTTATGATGGAGCTGTATAAAATGCTAGTTAGGCCACAGCTGGAGTATGGTGTACAGTTCTGGGCACCACACTATAGGAAGGATGTGATTGCTCTGGAGAGGGTGCAGAGGAGATTCATCAGGATGTTGTCTGGGCTGGAGCATTTCAGTGATGAAGAGAGACTGAAAAGGCTAGGGTTGTTTTCCTTGGAACAGAGAAGGCTGAGGGGGACCTGATTGAGGTATACAAAATTATGAGAGGCATTGATAGGAAGAAACCTTTTCCCTTAGCGGAGGGGTCAATAACCAGGGGGCATAGATTCAAGGTAAAGGGCAGGAGGTTTAAAGGGGATTTGAGGAAAAAAATTTTCACCCAGAGGGTGGTTGGAATCTGGAACGCACTGCCTGAAGTGATGGTGGATGCAGGAACCCTCACAACATTTAAGAAGTATTTAGATGAACCATTGAAACGCCATACCATACAAAGCTATGGGCCAAGTGCTGGAAAATGGGACTAGAATAGTTTGGTGCTTGATCGCTGGCACAGACACTGTTGGAGAAAATCCAGATTGTGCCCAATGGTTGAACAAATTCTCCGGACTCAAACGTTGAGAATCAAACACTTTATTGCATGATATCATGGGGCGGCACACCTTGCCTAAATGCAGTCCAGTGCTGCTCCCGACAGCTACAAATCGTCGTGGACTTCTATAGTGTAAAAGAAGCAGAGCTAGCAGTTTCACAATTAAGCATAAACCACAGGACAACCACAAGACCACCTGCAGCTCTGTGCCCTTTGCAAAGTCCGAGGTCAGTAGAGCGTTAGTTCGAGCATAACACGCTAGTTCCTTAATTCAATGCCCACTCCAGACTATATCTGGCCGTTACTTCTGGCTAGGTTGCACAAACATGATAAAAGCGGAAGAGTCAGCAATTCACTGTCTGCGTTCACTTCCCCAAAATCCATCATGAGCTCTGTCTCTTCCTAAGACAGTTGATTGTGGTCAGTTGCTCTGTCTACATTTTATGACCATTGGTTAGGTTAGCTACAAGCTGCGTCCTGTTTTTCTATTTCGACAAAGTTAAGTAATAATTAGCAAAGCTCAGAAAATTCTCCAACAGACACGATGGGCCGAAGGGCCTGTTTCTGTGCTGTATAACTATGACTCTATGACTTTAGATGTAGTAATGGTGCTATCTAAATTGCAAGGTCTTTGCTCTTTAACCTCAAACCTCACATGAACCCTTCCCACCCCTGCTCAACACGATTGGAAATGGCTGAAGGCAGAACCGCAGCTTGTTTTCTAAGTGGATCTGTGCAGATAGGAAGATCCAACATGATCTCAAAACTGAACCAAATGTATAGATTGTAATATTTATGGCATATGAGGTAGGGGGATGGGGGGGGAGTTAGTACTTCAGGTTGAAAGAGCATTGCTACCCCAGTGCACCATCAGGATTCTTGACCATTTTGTGACACGTTTCAGATTTTATTTTTAAGCTACTGATCAAAGTATTGCTATGAAAGTGCTTCCGTTTCTTAATATTTTTTGAGGACTCGTGCTTGAAGATTGCGGAAATGGATTCATTTGAGACTGAAGAGATTCCGTAGATGCTGGACTTTGTTCTTTTTTTTAAAAAAAAAAGGTCACTGGAAGGACTTGGGGAACTGTTTAAAAACAAACCCTTCCTGGCTGTCACATGCCTTAAGCTAAATAAACAGCAAGAGCCTTGGCGACTAGGGGAGTTGTTTACTGAGAAGTGTCAAGTCAAGATTTATGGTGGTCAAGAGTTGGTTTCAGTTTGGATGTTGTTTTGAGTCAGTTGGGGGTCAGCCTGCTAAGCTAAAAGACACCAGCACATCCTTTTTCCACCTCTTTGAGAAATCCTGACAATTCAGTGTGCGTGGACTGGAGGAATTGATTCTGCATGTCTCCTGAAAATCCTGCCAGACCAATCCTCGATGTTGCCTGAAGAGAACTGCTCCAAAAAAATCCCAGTGACAGCCGTCTACGAGTATCCAGATGCCAGACTAAAAAAGGCCAGCAGAGAACCTCGCATATCTTATCCTTTCTTCCTTCAAGAATTAACAAGTATTTGGCCAAAGTACTTTTTGTCTTTTTTTTGTAAAGAGATCCCTGCAGAGAAAACCTCTTCAGTTTTTCTTTAACCAGTGTTTGTGTGTATTTGTGGCTAATTTAAAAGGTATTTCAAACTGTGTGTTAATGCTTTGCATCTTTACTGACTAAGTCTTGTTTTATAATAAATTAATAATTTTGTTTATTAAAGAAACCTGGTTGGTGGATTTTATTCTGAAATAAAATTAGAGTATATAAATGGCCATATTGGTAACTGGGTAAACATTTAAATATATGTTGTGAACTGTGGAGAAGTGGAACTAGAGGAAGACAGTACACTCCTCCCACCTTGGCCGCAACATGTAATTGGGGGCTCTGTGCGGGATAACACAAAGCCGATGACCTGCAATTGTAAGTGGGGTAATAATAATTGAAAAGGGAAAAAGGAAAACACCAGGTTTCTTGTGCATTAGAGTAAAGTTTACACTATTGGAATGGCTTTGTCATTTGCTGCAGTCTTTCTGGGGAGGGAGGACTTGTCCCTGAGTAATTTTAAAAACTTAACCAAGGCTAGGCTAAAAGAATTGGCAGAAAAGTTGGAGTTAGTTAAAACAAGGAACTAAGAAAGCAGACACAATTGAGTTAATAGCACAGCATCTGAAATTGGAAGAAGGAAAAGGTTCAGTTGCATTAGTTCGAATTCCGTTGCAGATGAAGCAGCTTGAACAGGAAAAATAAATTAGAAATCTTGAACGGTAATTTTAAAAGGAAAGAGAAGAGAGGCAGGAGAAAGGGAGCAAGAAAGGGAATTCAAATTTTTTAAAAAGCTGTAACTAAAACAAAAGGTGGCCTTGACTCCAGTGAAAATTCTGGTAAGGAAAGAGCCGACCCCAGCCCAGGATTCAGTGGAGAGCTGTATAAATTTGTGCAAGCCCTGCTGAAGTTTGAGGAAAGGGACATAGAGGCATTTTTCATTTCTTTTGAAAAGATAGCAAGACAGATGAAGTGGCCAAGGAAAGTTAAATATTGCTTATGCAAAGCAAGTTGATGGGCAGAGCACTTAAATTTTATGCCGTGCCTTCTGAGGAGGCTTCTGCAGATTGAGATGACAAAAAGGCTATTCTCATTGCTTATGATTTAGTCCCTGAAGTTTACAGGCAGAAATTTTGGAACCTCCTGAAACAGCCTGGGCAGACCTGTATAGAATTTGAGGGTAAAGCAAATTAATTTTGATCATTGGATGTAAAGGCCACGGATGAGATCCTTAGGAAAATAATTCTCACAGAAGAATTTAAAAATTCACTCCCTCTGTTAGTAAGAACCCATGGAGAGAACCAAAACGTTTCAAAAGCCAGACTGGCAGCTGAGATTGCTGATGATTACGAGTTTGTTTACAAGCCAAAACCTTTTGTCTGTCACCCCCACAAATTGGAGAAGGATAGAATGAAGTACTGGAATGTTTTCTGTACATGTAAAGCCATACTCTAGTACAGGAGCTCAGAAGAGAAAGGGAAAACATGAATTGGAAAAAAAATTAGGCTTGATTTTTTTATATATATAAAACTCTTCCATCAGGTGTTTACCATGAACTGTTGCGCACGGATTCCTCTTGGCTATTCCTGACGGGAACCTATTAAACAAACCTGAAGATAAATTTCTGATGAAAAATTCATTAAATCAACGCAATAAAGAAAAAATTAAATGACAGGGGAAGTTGGAGAAGTGGACAATGTTTAAATAAGAAAGTGAGTTGAGTGTAATTTTATTTTGGTGGAAAAATTAATTTTTATTTTTTAAATACCTCCTTTGGTCAAGAGTTTAAAACCCAAGTATCATTTGAATAATTCTTCTGAATTACTGGTGCATTCCCTCCTTCCCCGTAGTATTCATTATAAAACAACCTCGCCTGAACCATCGGTTATTTTTGAGATGCTTAATCGAAACCAAAATGAATTTTTAACAACGCAATCTCTCTTTTTTTACGCCTGTGTTTTTTCCATATATAAAATATTCTGTGTGCTTAACTGTAAAACAATATATCCTGAACTGCAAATGAGAATGAGCTATTCCATCTTTATCCTGCATTGTAAGCTTGCACTCCTTATAAATAATTGCATTAAAGTTTAATATGGCACATGTATAATGTCAAACTTGTATTGAACAGTTTCGCGTAGAGTGAAGTGGAATAGCAAATATTGCTGTATTTAATATGCCGAGGCCCTGGCAGTCATTTTTCAAAGCTCTTTTAATATGAAAGGATCAGTTCCATTAATATTTTCAAGCCGCAATTCACGCCATCCTTTGTTAACTGTCCTCGTTGTTTAAAAACATAAGAGTTATCTTGTAACAGAGGAACATCAGCTTTGATTACATTCTGTCATTTTTTCCCCTCCATTTTCCTTTGTTAAAAACAGAACTCTGGGGAATTGTAAATTTTGCTATTTTAAAATTGTTACTACATTGCTTCTGAGGAAAGTAAAACAAATTTCTCATTTGAGTGAAAGAATACCATAGTTTTAAAAAAAAAAGTTGGACCCAGCATTGCAACCTGTGTCTGCCTGCTGGTCCTTCTTTTTACTCTTAATGTCAACTGGGCAGCAAATGTTCACGTTTTTGGGTGGGATTATTGTCCGTCTGTAACTCATTTATGACCGATTTGTCGCGTCTGCTGTTATGGGTTTCACGATGCAGTATCGAATTGAAACGATCAGAAGTTGCAAAAAA
The DNA here is from genome assembly GCF_036365525.1 of Heterodontus francisci. Taxonomy (NCBI): domain Eukaryota; kingdom Metazoa; phylum Chordata; class Chondrichthyes; order Heterodontiformes; family Heterodontidae; genus Heterodontus; species Heterodontus francisci. Next base: position 44,737,236 of record NC_090405.1, on the reverse strand, counting down.
AAAATGCCCCGACAACCTCAAAATGAAGTTTAATGACCGTCGCCAAACAAAAGTAACGACTTATCCTGAATGTTAACAACACTTGTGTCTAAATCTGCAGCGTTGGAACAAAGAACTGGCAAAGAGGCAGAGTTGTGCAGACCTGAGAGAGAAACAGTCCTGAGTCATGGCCCGAGCCTTTGCACCCTCTGTCCAGTTTTGGACTTGGCAAATGGCAGCAAACCCTTGTTTCATTTGATTGGTGCGTATGTGTAAATTCTAGCTGGGCTTGTCCTGGAGTCTCCAAGAATGAAAGACTTGCTTCCAGAACACTGCTGCGAGCAAAGCCTCGGAGAAAAACATAGAGGCGTTAAAACCAATTTGAAAAGAAACATTTCCTTTTTGAGCACTTTTGCTGATCAGTTATAAAAAGCGTGGCCAAGGGAAAAAGGCCTTTTTGACTGACCGTCACTAATCATCCAATCCAATAATACAGAGTCTGTTCACTTTCCAGTCATAGAGTTATACAGCACAGAAACAGGCCCTTCGGCCCATCGTGTCCATGCCAGCCATCAAGCACCTATCTATTCTAATCCCATTTTCCAGCACTTGGCCCGTAGCATTGTGTGCTATGGCATTTGCCCAATAGGAACGACGTGTGAGGCAACCAATAGCAGGAGAGTGGAGGGAGGGCAGTTGGAGGTGATCATATGACGAGAAACACCAGGAATATATCCAACCAGAGTTGTCCACCTTAATTCCAACCCAGTAAGTACATGGAAGTACAGCAAGTGGCATCCATGACCAGTGAAGTAGGTATGTTCAGATACTGTTGCTACATGCCCTCTGCACGTATGACAGCTATTCTGGTGCTATAATTGGCTTTGAGTGCCTGTGGCCTAGGGAGCAGGGGAATAAATTAGCCAGTGTTTCCCTGATTACTGCGCAGCATATAGGTGAATTCGCGATTGAGCTCAGGGCCTTTAAAATCCAAAAGCCCTGCTGTCACTCACGGTCGAGACTCTGACATGAATCCCAGCACCTTTGGAAAGATGAAGTTTGAGAATGTCCATCCCATGGGAACGAAAATGCTTAATTGCATGTTTCCATGCGTACAGGTCTCTGGGTGGGCTCTTCAACTTTGGGGAGGGGATTTGATAGCCAAGCCTGTTCCTTTTTGGGATATAATTGCTATACGCAGACGGACACCCAGACAGACAGAGTTACACATATACACACCCAGACAGAGACATGCAGACAATGATGCCAACTGTATAGCAACACAACCACGACCATATTGTGGGTCATTCCTGGGGTGCCAACCAATTTGCTAGTAATGGACTCCATTCTACCAGGGCTCTGCGAATTGGCAGTTCAGTCAAAAGAATGGGACAGGAGATTGAGTCTTTCAATCGGCCTCATCCTCCATTCGTGTGCAAATTCCACGGTAGCCATTTGGCTTCTGTTGCTATGTGAGTCACGCCTTTTATCTTAATGGGATTGCAGCTTTTAAAAATCACTGGCCAATTTAGAATTAAGGGGAGCAACCCACTGGCTCACTGAGAGGAGTTGATGCACTATTAGCTGTCACCCGTTGGAGGATCTCCGAGGATTCCCTTGATCAAACCTAACTATCCTCTATAGTTGATCAGCATTCATAGTACTCAGCCTGCCTGAAGACTGTGCCAGACAATCTCCTCTGTCTGTTATTTGGCTTGGAAATCATAAATGTGTTTCTTTAAAAACATATTTCCAGTTCTGCAACAACTAGACCAAATCTTCTCTGAACATTTTCAAATACTATAATCTAACACGACATACAACACAAGAACGATCATTCAAAGTAACTCATTGTATGTCCAGTACTCGAGATGCTTTAGAGAGATGCAGTGCTGTCTGTGAATGTAAATCACTTTATATTATATAAGGTCTTATTTTATTTTAAAAGCCCATTTGCAAGGGCATCGATGTCGTGAAAAAAAAATCTTTCTCATTTGAAAATTACAGCGGCAGAAAGGACGTTTGAGGACTCGTCTGCTGAGGTAGTCTGGGCCGAGGTTAGAAACAGGAGAGGAGAGGTCACCCTGTTGGGAGTTTTCTATAGACCTCCGAATAGTTCCAGAGATGTAGAGGAAAGGATAGCGAAGATGATTCTTGACAGGAGCGAGAGTAACAGGGTAGTGGTTATGGGGGACTTTAACTTTCCAAATATTGACTGGAAATACTATAGTTCGAGTACTTTAGATGGATCTGTTTTTGTCCAGTGTGTGCAGGAGGGTTTTCTGACACAGTATGTAGACAGGCCAACCAGGGGCGATGCCACATTGGATTTGGTACTGGGTAATGAACCCGGCCAGGTGTTAGATTTAGAAGTTGGTGAGCACTTTGGTGATAGTGATCACAATTCGGTTAGGTTTACCTTAGCGATGGGCAGGGACAGGCATATACAGCAGGGCAAGAATTATAGCTGGGGGAAAGGAAATTATGATGCGATTAGGCAAGATTTAGGATGCGTAGGATGGGGAAGGAAACTGCAGGGGATGGGCACAATCGAAATGTGGAGCTTATTCAAGGAGCAGCTACTGCGTGTCCTTGATAAGTATGTACCTGTGAGGCAGGGAGGAAGTTGTCGAGCGAGGGAGCCGTGGTTTACTAAAGAAGTTGAAGAGTTTGTCAAGAGGAAGAAGAAGGCTTATGTTAGGATGAGACGTGAAGGCTCAGTTAGGGCGCTTGAGAGTTACAAGCTAGCCAGGAAGGATCTAAAGGGAGAGATAAGAAGAGCAAGGAGAGGACACGAGAAGTCATTGGCGGATAGGATCAAAGAAAACCCTAAGGCTTTCTATAGGTATATCACGAATAAAAGAATGACTAGAGATAGGTTAGGGCCAATCAAGGATAGTAGTGGGCAGTTGTGTGTGGAATCGGAGGAGATAGGGGAAGTGTTAAATGAATATTTTTAGTCAGTATTTACAGTGGAGAAAGAAAATGTTGTCGAGGAGAATACTGAGATACAGACTACTAGGCTAGATGGGATTGAGGTTCACAAGGAGGAGGTGTTAGCAATTTTGGAAAGTGTGAAAATAGATAAGTCCCCTGGGTCAGATAGGATTTATCCTAGGATTCTCTGGGAAGCCAGGGAGGAGATTGCAGAGCCTTTGTCCTTGATTTTTATGTCGTCATTGTCGACAGGAATAGTGCCGGAAGACTGGAGGATAGCAAATGTTGTCCCCTTGTTCAAGAAGGGGAGTAGAGACAGCCCTGGTAATTATAGACCTGTGAGCCTTACTTCGGTTGTGGGTAAAATGTTGGAAAAGGTTATAAGAGATAGGATTTATAATCATCTTGAAAAGAATAAGTTCATTAGAGATAGTCAGCACGGTTTTGTGAAGGGTAGGTCGTGCCTCACTAACCTTATTGAGTTTTTTGACAAGGTAACCAAACAGGTGGATGAGGGTAAAGCCGTGGATGTGGTCTATATGGATTTCAGTAAGGCGTTTGATAAAGTTCCCCACGGTAGGCTATTGCAGAAAATACAGAAGTATGGGATTGAAGGTGAATTAGTGCTTTGGATCAGAAAGTGGCTAGCTGAAAGAAGACAGAGGGTGGTGGTTGACGGTAAATGTTCATCCTGGAGTATAGTTTCTAGTGGTGTACCGCAAGGATCTGTTTTGGGGCCACTGCTGTTTGTCATTTTTATAAATGACCTGGATGAGGGTGTAGAAGGGTGGGTTAGTAAATTTGCGGATGACACGAAGGTCGGTGTAGTTGTGGATAGTGCCGAAGGATGTTGTAGGTTACAGAGGGACATAGATAGGCTGCAGAGCTTGTCTGAGAGATGGCAAATGGAGTTTAATGCGGAAAAGTGTGAGGTGATTCACTTCGGAAGGAGTAACAGGATTGCAGAATACTGGGCTAATGGGAAGATTCTTGGTAGTGTAGATGAGCAGAGAGATCTTGATGTCTAGGTACATAAATCCCTGAAAGTTGCCACCCAGGTTAATAGAGCTGTTAAGAAGGCATATGGTGTGTTAGCTTTTATTAGTAGGGGGATCGAGTTTCGGAGCCACGAGGTCATGCTGCAGCTGTACAAAACTCTGGTGAGGCCGCACCTGGAGTATTGCGTGCAGTTCTGGTCACCGCATTATAGGAAGGATGTGGAAGCTTTGGAAAAGGTGCAGAGGAGATTTACTAGGATGTTGCCTGGTATGGAGGGAAGGTCTTACGAGGAAAGGCTGAGGGACTTGAGGTTGTTTTCGTTGGAGAGAAGGAGGAGAAGAGGTGACTTAATAGAGACATATAAGATAATCAGAGGGCTGGACAGGGTGGATAGTGAGAGCCTTTTTCCTCGGATGGTGATGGCAAACACGAGGGGACATAGCTTTAAGTTGAGGGGTGATAGATATAGGACAGATGTCAGAGGTAGTTTCTTTACACAGAGAGTAGTAGGGGCGTGGAACGCCCTGCCTGCAACAGTAGTAGACTCGCCAACTTTAAGGGCATTTAAGTGGTCATTGGATAGACATATGGATGAAAATGGAATAGTGTGGGTCAGATGGTTTCACAGGTCGGTGCAACATCGAGGGCTGAAGGGCCTGTACTGCGCTGTAATGTTCTATGTTCTATGAAAAGTCAGAAGAAAAGACATAACCTGCATTTATCTAGTGCTTTTCACACCCTCAGGAAGTCTCAAAGTGCTTGACAACCAATACGGGCCCTTTGAAATGTTATGATTGCTGTGTTCTAATGTAGGAAGTTGTATTATTTTTACAGCACATACTAATGAAGAGCTGATGTATTTCCACGCAATTTATATCACATCCTGCATTTGTAAACACAAAAAAAACCTTGCAAATTCATGATGACCATATCCCTCTAAGGGCACAATTCCCACCATCATTATCCTTCAGCAAATAAAGTCACTAAAATTAACCATGATTGCTTAGTGCGGTGAAACTTGTGCAGAGTGTGACTAAAATCAAAGGTGTTGTGGGAGACTTTTTTCTTGCAACCTGTCTTAAGTGTGGTTTTTAATTGGCAGCAAATTTTAAAGTGCCCTCATTATTTCCTCTCTCTCTCTCAGCCCAGCTAATGTTGAAGAAAGTGTCCAATGGGTTGCTGTAAAAGCAGGTCTTAAGTTAGAATGCTTTTAGTTCAGTGCTTTTTACATTTCAACAGGGACTACAGTTCAAAACGCAAAAGTGCTTTGTCGGCTGTCGAACATTTTGAGCCGTCCTGAGATTCGTGAAAGGTCCAATGTAAATGCAAGTCTATTTTTTCCTTTCAGTGGCACTTGAGTTCGATTTCTAAATTTACACAGTGCTAATGAACGGAGTGCCTGATGACTGTATGAGCAGCTGTTACAGTAACCAGCTGGGGCCTCCCTTTAGTCTGAGGCACGGTTGAGAGAGAGACAATACCTGTACCTGATAAGATGTCACTGATTAAAACAAAAGTGTCGACGATTAGTTGAAAGGGAAAAGTTGCACTGTAGAATGGAAAAATTATGAGGTGGTCTTGTTAACAAATCACTTGGCCACGATCATTGATCATTTAAAAAAAAAAGTTGTGTAAATACTGGATGTGAAAGAGAACTCAGAAAATGCTGGAAACATACAGCAATTGAACACCTGTGTAGAGAACAGACAAGTTAACATTTTGAGTCTTTGGCCCTTCATCAGACGCCGACAGACCTGATTAATTTTGACTTTTCTATTTCTATCTGTTTATTTTGAAGGTTGATGAGTGTGGTGGTGTGATGGTTATGTTACTGGGAGAGTAATCCAGAGAACATAAATTCACGTCCTACCATGGCAGTTTGCCAATTTGAGTTTAGCTTCAGTAATCTGGAAATAAAAAGAAAACTGGTATCAGTGAAAGTGGCTACAAAGCTATCAGATTGTAGTAAAAATCCAACCTCTTTCCTAATGAGAAAGAAACCTGCTGTCTGTGTCGATGTGACTCCAGTCATACACCAACATGTTTGGCTCTTAACAGTCCTCTGAAGTGACCAAGCAAGGCATTTGATTGAATCAAACGGCTATCAGCAGTTTAAGAATGCAGCCCACCACCAGGACAGATAATAAATGTTTATCTTGCCAGGGACAAGAATGAAACTAAAATGTTAATAAACTTGGAGGTGGGGAGGGATTACTAGGAGAAAGGTTACTGACTGTTGGGTTAGCTCGTACTATCATTAGCACTGATACTTCTGCAATGCCAATTCGGTTGTTCATTTTGTACTGTTTCTGCCCTTAAAAACACCACGGATCTCTCTCTCTCCTTCAGTAATCTGATCCCCAGCATACGAGAACTGAGATGGTTCAATAAACTTAAACCTGAGAGGGGCCCTGATCAAGGTAGGCAACGAACTTCGAGGGTATGCTTCCTCAGAGGTACTTCTGCTCCACCACCGTATCTTTGCTGTAAGTTTGGAAGCCTCATTTCAAGGGCTTTCTGCTGAATGAACTCTCGCTAAAGATGCAGTAATGAGGCCACAGAAGCTCAGAAGGAATTTATCTCCGAGTGAGATAGACAAGATTGAATCTGAGTGCTACTTCCAGTTAAGTCATGGTTGTGAAACTACAGGGCATGGGTAATAGCAGGTAAAAGGCAAGTTCAGGATGCTTGTCAGAGGGGTGGGTGGGGTACTTCATCTCCCAATGATACTTTCACAGTCTTCTAGGTAGGGTGATAGTTGGATGATCTGAGCCAAATAACTTCCCTCATCTGTACTCATCTTTCTGGTACATCTCTATTCTAGCATAATTTACAAGACTCCCAATCCCGACTCCTAAAGTTCCCAATCTACCAACACCATGCCTGAAGCAGAGCAAAGAAGGGTTAATGTCATTAGATATTACGGTTTCTGCCTCCACCACCAGTCCGGGCAGTGAATTCCAGACACCCACCACCCTCTGGGTGAAAACATGTTCCTCATGTCCCCTCTAATCCTTCTACCAATCGCCATAAATCTGTGCCCCCCTGGTAATTGACCTCTCCGCTAGGAGAAACAGGTCTTTCCTGTCTACTCTAGCGAGGCCCCTCATAATTTTGTACACCTCAATTAAGTCACCCCTCAGCCCCCTCTGTTCTAAGGAAAACAACCCGAGCCAATCCAATCTTTCCTCATAGCTGCAACGTTCAAGCCCTGGCAACATTCTTGTAAATCTCCTCTGTACTCTCTCCAGAGCAATTATGTCCTTCCTGTAATGTGGTGACAAGAACTGTACGCAATACTCCAGCTGTGGCCTAACCAGCGTTTTATACAGTTCCAACATTACATCCCTGCTTTTGTATCCTATACCTCGGCCAATAAAGGAAAGCATTCCATAAGCCTTTTTCACCACTCTATCTACCTGTCCTTCCACCTTCAGGGAGCTGTGGACATGCACTCCAAGGTCTCTCACTTCCTCTACCCCTCTCAATATCCTCCCGTTTGTTGTATATTGTGTACTCTGACTCAGAGTAAGAGTGCAGCGACTGAGCCAAGGATGACCCCTCGATATTGCATTTCACTGTCTTGGTCTACTGCATTAAATTGAAACAAATGCCATTTGTAGGCCATTTTCCTGTCTGAGTTTAACAATCGCTTTTCACACCCACAGTAATTTCCAGCCTGCAGTACTGTATAAGCTGTCAACAGGTATCGGTCTCAACATACTGTGGCATAACTGTGCCCTTGATCTCATCATCCCAGGTTCCAGGAGTGAATGCACGCAATATCATCCAACACCCTTCACCTGTCTTTTGTTCTTTTGTAGTCTTGTGTCAGCAGTTACATTGTGGAGTGATGTCCCTTGACAACAGCACCGTGCTCATAAAGCTGGGAAATGTTTCCTAATTAGCTAGGTGACAGCTGCTCTTAAATGTTACTCAGAATTTGCCTTCGGTTTAAAAAAAAAACTCTTGACTGGATTGTGAAATCAGCTGTAGAGTTAGTTAGTGGCTACTTTGTACCTGGCTCCAAGAATTCCACTTTTGTTTTAATAGTACAAGGAGCCCTTTGTTTCTTTCTTGGAAGTGAGAAAATGCGCCACTTGGAAAATAATGTCTGCTGGTTAGAGTATGCCCTGGAATAGCATGCGCTGATGCAATCGATTATCTCCCACAGGGTATAGTCTCACCGACACCTGCATTACAGAAGTAAATAACTGTAAGGTGCAAACCCAATTTATTCTCTCTCTTCTTTTTGCCAATTCCACATCTTGACACAATCTGAGAAAAATTGTCACAACAATTCTTCACTATAAAGCCCCTTCAACGCTGGCTTAAGCAGTGCACAAATGTTGTACTGCATGATTCTGCTGCGCTCTTAACTCTTTGAGAGCGCAACTCCCATTGTGACCTCTACAGCGGAGTTGTTTTCCAGTAGTTCTGTGCTTTTCTTTTAATAATCTGGTAATGAAAATCCAATATTACTGGGAAGGTCAGTTTCAGCTTAAAGTAAATTACCTTTTGTTTCGGCGGACCAGGGGACTGCTGGGTAAGTAAAAACCTAAATATTTGGGCAGTGGCTGAACCCGAGACACTACACGTGTAGTGTCTCCCACCCGCCCTCCTCCTCTAACCAAACAAAAAGGACTCTGGTGTGTTGATAAGGTAAGCTTTTTTATTTCTTCTGTATCGTGTGATTGGTTAAAAATTTACTTTCTTTTTTTACTTTTTTTGATTTATCTATTAATTGGTTATTTGAAAAAGACCATAGCAGAGAAGTATCAGAAAGTATTTAACTCATAAGTTTATATAAAGTAATAAAGTAATTAACTAAGTAGAGATGGCTGGGCAGGTGATGTGCTGTAGCTGTATGATGTGGGAGCTGGCTGACCCCATTGTGAAAGGCAGGGACCACATCTGCAGAAAGTGTTGGTTGCTGGAAGAACTCCGGCTCAGAGTTGATGATCTGGAATCTGAGCTTCAAACACTGCGGCACATCTGGGAGGGGGAGAGTTACCTGGACGTTTTGTTTCAGGAGGCAGTCACACCTGGTAGATTAAGTAATTCAAATTCAGTTAGTGATCAGGGACAACAGGGTGTGATTGCAAGTGAGGCAGGTAGGGGGATCCTGAGTTCAGGATTGGAGGAGCCTCAGTCTTTGACCTTATCCAACAGGTACGAGATACTTGCTCCCTGTGTGGATGAGGAAAAGGGCTGCGGGGAGGATGAGCCAACTGACCATGGCACCATGGTGCAGAAGGCCATTCAAGAGGGGGGAGCAAAAAGACAAGTGGTAGTTATAGGGGATTCTATAATTAGGGGGATAGATAGTATCCTTTGCAAGCCGGATCGGGAGTCCCGCATTGTGTGTTGCCTGCCCGGTGCCAGGGTGCAGGACATCTCTAACCGGCTTGAAAGGATATTGGAGGGGGAGGATCCAGTTGTTGTGGTCCACGTTGGGACTAACAACATAGGCAAGGCTAGGATGGAGGACCTGTTTGGGGATTATAAAGCACTAGGAACGAAATTAAGGAACAGGTCCTCGCGGGTCATAATCTCCGGATTACTGCCCAAGCCACGTGCAAATTGGCTTAGGGATAAGAATATTAGGGAAGTAAACACGTGGCTAAGGGAGTGGTGTAGGAAAGAGGGGTTCCATTTCATGGGGCATTGGCATCAGTTTTGGAACCGGGGGGATCTGTACCGATGGGACGGTCTCCACCTGAACCGATCTGGAACCAGTGTTCTAGCGAAATGGATAAATAGGGTGGTCTCTAGGACTTTAAACTAGTGACTCGGGGGGAAGGGAAAGGGAAAACGACAGGGAGTATGATGGTAAATAAAAAGGTAAGCAGCAGGTTAACATGTGTGCAGGAGGGTTTAAGTTCAAGGCAGACTATGAAAGAAGCAGAAAGGAAGGATAACTCAGGAGTTATTATTAGAGATGTTGGAAATCATGAGGGTAAGAAAGCTAGCATAAAGGCACTTTACCTGAATGCTCGTAGCATTCGTAACAAGGTTGATGAGTTAACGGCACAAATCATCGCGAATGAATATGATTTGGTAGCCATTACGGAGACATGGTTACAGGTTGGTCACGACTGGGAGTTAAATATCCAGGGGTACCAGACTATTCGGAAGGACAGACAGGAAGGTAAGGGAGGTGGTGTAGCTCTGATATTCAAGGACGACATCAGGGCGGTGCTGAGAGATGATATAGGTTCTATGGAGAATGAGGTTTTTTTTTCTCTACAGCACCTGGTATTCCCAGGCAGTCTCCCATCCTGAGGTTGAATCCATTTGGGTGGAAATTAGAAACTCTAAGAAGAAAAAGTCATTGATAGGCGTAGTCTATAGGCCACCAAATAATAACATCACATTGGGGCAAAGAAATAACTAATGCCTGTAAAAATGATACGGCAATTATCATGGGGGATTTTAATCTACATGTAGATTGGTCGAACCAACTCAGTCAGGGTAGCCTTGAGGAGGAGTTCGTTGAGTGTATCCGTGATAGTTTTCTTGAACAGTATGTAATGGAACCGACGAGGGAGCAAGCTATCCTAGATCTAGTCCTGTGCAATGAGACAGGAATAATTAATGACCTCATAGTTAGGGATCCTCTTGGAAGGAGTGATCACAGTATGGTTGAATTTAGAATACAGATGGAGAGTGTGAAGATAAAAATCCAATACCAGGGTCCTGCGCTTGAACAAAGGGGACTACAATAGAATGAGGGAGGACTTGGCTAAAGTAGACTGGAAACAAAGATTTTATGGTGGGACAGTTGACGAGCAGTGGAGGACTTTCAAAGCAATTTTTCAAAGTGCTCAGCAAAAGTATATTCCAGTGAAAAAGAAGGACTGGAAGAAAAGGGGTAATCTGCCATGGGTGTCTAAGGAAATAGGGGAGGCCATCAAATTGAAAGAGAAGGCATACAAAGTGGCCAAAAACAGCATGAAACTAGAAGATTGGGAAAACTTTAAAGGTCAACAGAAAGCCACAAAAAGAGCTATAAAGAAAAGTAAGATAGAACATGAGAAAAAACTAGCACAGAATATAAAGCCTGATAGCAAAAGTTTCTATAAATATATAAAACGAAAAAGAGTGGCTAAAGTAAACGTTGGTCCTTTAGAGGATGAGAAGGGGAATTTGTTATGGGATATGATGAAATGGCCGAGGCATTGAACAGGTATTTTGTATCGGTCTTCACAGTGGAGGACATTAATAACATGCCAGTAATTGACAAAGAGATGAACGTAGGTGAGGACCTGGAAACAATCATTATTACGGAAGAGGTAGTGTTGGGCAAGCTAATGGAGCTAAGGATTGATAAGTCTCCTGGCCCTGATGGAATGCGTCCCAGGGTACTAAAAGAGATGGCGGGAGAAATAGCAGGTGCACTGGCGGTAATTTTCCAAAATTCGCTGGACTCTGGGGTAGTCCCAGCAGATTGGAAAACAGCAGATGTGACGCCACTGTTTAAAAAGGGAGGTAGACAAAAGATGGGGAATTATAGACCGGTTAGCTTAACCTCTGTAGTGGGGAAGATGCTTGAGTCTATTATCAAGGAAGAAATAGCAGGGCATTTCGATAGAAATTGTCCCGTTGGGCAGACGCAGCATGGGTTCATGAAGGGCAGGTCATGCTTGACAAATCTTTTGGAATTCTATGATATTACGAGCAAGGTGGACAATGGGGACCCAGTGGATGTGGTGTACCTAGATTTCCAAAAGACCTTCGACAAGGTGCCGCACAAGAGGCTGCTGCATAAGATAAGGGGTAAAGTATTAGCATGGGTAGAGGATTGGTTGACTAACAGGAAGCAGAGTGTGGGGATAAATGAGTGCTATTCTGGTTGGCAATCAGTCACTAGTGGTGTGCCTCCGGGATCGGTGTTGGGACCGCAATTATTTACAATTTATATAGATGATTTGGAGTTGGGGACCACGTGTAGGGTGTCAAGGTTTGCAGATGACACTAAGATGAGTGGCAGAGCAAAGTGTGCAGATGACTGAAATTTTGCAGAGAAACATAGATACATTGAGTGAGTGGGCAAAGGTCTGGCAGATGGAATACAATGTTAATAAATGTGAAGTAATTCATTTCGGTAGGAGTAACAGTAAAAAGGATTATTACTTGAATGGTAAAAAGTTGCAGCATGCTGCTATGCAGAGGGACCTAGGTGTCCTTGTGCATGAATTGCAGAAGGTTGGTCTGCAGGTACAGCAAGTAATTAGGAAGGCAAATGGAATTTTGTCCTTCATTGCTAAAGGGATTGAGTTTAAAAGCAGAGAGGTTATGTTGCAGCTGTATAAGGTACTGGTGAGGCCGCACCTGGAGTACTGTGTGCAGTTTTGGTCTCCTTACTTGAGAAAGGATGTACTGGCACTGGAGAGGGTGCAGAGGAGGTTCACTAGGTTGATTCCGGAGTTGAGGGGGTTGGCTTATGAGGAGAGACTGAGTAGATTGGGATTATATTCATTGGAATTCAGAAGAATGAGGGGGGATCTTATAGAAACATATAAAATTATGAAGGGAATAGATAAGATACAAGTAGAGAGGATGTTTCCACTGGCAGGTGAAGCTAGGACTAGAGGGCATAGCCTCAAGATTAGAGGGAGCAGATTTAGGACTGAATTAAGAAGGAACTTCTTCACCCAGAGGGTTGTTAATCTATGGAATTCCTTGCCCAGTGAAGTAGTTGACGCTTCTTCAGTAAACGTTTTTAAAGCTAAGGTTTTTGAACAATAAAGGAATTAAGGGATACGGTGAGAGCGCGGGTAAGTGGATCTGAGTCCACGAAAAGATCAGCCATGATCTTATTGAATGGCGGAGCAGGCTCGAGGGGCCTACTCCTGCTCCTAGTTCTTATGACCTCTTGCTATGGCAACAGATGCATTCCATTGCTATAGCGAGAAAATTGTTTCAGAAGTTTTTTACCATTGTACTCAGTTAGAGATGTCTCTCAGTGACTCCAAGGCAGTCTTGTCATTTGACACACTATCTGGACTCTGGGATTGATTGTAATTGCACAGTGTGTTCAACATCTGCCTGCCTCTGGACTGCATGAAATGGTGGCAAACATTGTCGTCTCTTGGGTTGGTATTAGTTAGAAAATGTGTGAAGGCCAATATTGCAACAGGGGAAGGCAGGTAGGGACCAGGGTATGGGTCCAAACTATGGCTGGTTTACTCATCCTGAGAAGTCGGCCTTTGACTTTAATGTCTTCTATTTTCCCCTCTATTTATTGGCAAAGCAAAATATCCATCAAGAAAATCTAGCCAACCCACACGTTTTTGAAACAAAATGCTCATGATTAGTAAAATTGGGGTTCAGCTGGGGAAGCTGAGGAGACAGTACAACAGCAGACTGAATCAATCGATGGAGACATATGTTTTTATAGAAAGCGAAGAATGTGCCAGGTTTCCTCTAATTTACTTGTTTATAGTGAGGTAGGATCACGGTCTTTCACACCAGTTCAGTTTTGGAGATGGCATTTTTCTTTGAGTTTTGTAAGGTTTAATCTGAATTTTGGAATGCGCCTTTCAGGAGAAATTAATTATAAGGAGGCAGTTATCAGGTTTTATTGCGGTAAACCCTACAGTCAGAAGGCCTATCTCGGAGACCTTTGAAGAGCCAGCAGAGCTATGATAGGTATGTTGCCATGCGCAAGTGACTCATCAATGTGTTAGAACACAATTTAAGTCATGGCATTGTCTGTGTGAGAACAGTTTTTTTTATTTTAACAGTTGCCAGCACTTTATCCCAAAGATTGTGCCCTTCATTATGAGGAAAGATTAGTACAGCTGAGGCTCCAATGTGTTCAGAAAATTAAGTTAAAGGGAAACCTTATCGAGATATTTAAATTATTAAATGCTGTTGATAAGGCGAACCTTGAATATTATTTTACAGTGGCGAATAGTGCAAGAAAATGTAAATTTTAAATGAGTGAAAATGTAAATTAAAACAGACTTTATAAAATAAATTCTTTACTCATGACTGGAACAATCTGTCAGGTGAAATTATGGAGTCAAAGATATACGGAAAGTGCAAAATACATTCTTAAACAAAGGTATTCTCTGGTAGCAGGGTGGCACAGTGGCGCAGTGGTTAGCACCACAGCCTCACAGCTCCAGGGACCTGGGTTCAATTCTGGGTACTGCCTGTGTGGAGTTTGCAAGTTCTCCCTGTGACCGTGAGGGTTTTCGCCGGGTGCTCCGGTTTCCTCCCACAGCCAAAGACTTGCAGGTGATAGGTAAATTGGCCATTGTAAATTGCCCCTAGTGTAGGTAGGTGGTCGGGAATATGGGATTACTGTAGGGTTAGTATAAATGGGTGGTTGTTGGTCAGCACGGACTCGGTGGCCGAGCGGCCTGTTTCAGTGCTGTATCTCTAAATAAAATAGCAGGGCCACAGTTATTGCTCATCCCGAGTTGCCCTGCAAAGGTTATTGAGTGGGCTTGAATGTCTGTGCTGACTGACCTTCCCATGATGGTGTCCGATGGGATAACTCCAGGACTTTGATCCAGTGTCCATGAAGGAATAATGATTTACACGCCTGAGTTGCATATTAGGCTGGGTTAGTTGAAATATCAGAGGAATGTTATGACCGAGGTTGGAGGAGTGCACTGTCTTTTCTAGTCCCAATTCTCCGCAGGTCACATCATATATTTTAAGAATGTTTACCCAGTTACCGATTCAGTCAATCATATACTCTACTCTTTATCCCAGAATAAAATACCAAGTTTCTTTAATAAACAACAAAATTATCAATTTATCAAACAAGACTTATCCAGTAATGAAGCAAAGCATTAACACACAAATTGAAATATGAAAGTTCCCTTTTTAAATTCCTCACATACACTGAAAAAAATACAGAAATTCTCTCTGCAGAGGTATGTTACAAAAAAAAAGACAAAATAAGAATACTTTGGCCAAATACTTGCTAATTCTTGAAGAAAAAAGAGAAGATATGGAAGGAAGTCAGTTGTCCCTTTTGGTCTGGTGTCCGGGTATACAGAGATGAGTCACTGGGATCTTTTCTAAAGCAGTTCTTTTCTAAAGCAGTTCTTTTCAGGCGGCGTTGAGAATTAATCTGGCAGGTTTTTTCAGCTTCTCAGGAGAGATGCAGCACCAGGGATTTTAACTCTCCCACACTGGATCTTTGCTGGGTTTCTTCAAAGAGGTAGAGAAAGAGGTAAGCTGGTTGGTTTCTTTTTCCTTAGCGGACAAAATGTCTTTAAAACAGTTCACACCCCAACTGAATTGAAGACAATCCAAACCCCAAACAGCAAGTCAACCTCTTGACATCCATAAACATTGACATGTGGCTTCTCTGTAAACATCTTCCCTCGGTCACCAAGGTTTCTGTTGTTTAATGAGCTTAAAGCACATGATTTCCAGCACAGGTTGTTTTCAAACAACATCTGTGTCCTTTCATTGAACTGTCAACAACAAAGCCAAGTCCGGCATGAAATCTCCAGCCTTCCAATGAATCCATCTCCACAATTTAAATATGAGTCCTCAAAAAAAAAACTTAACAAAAAATGTAGAAGCATCTTCATAACAATAGGCTCAATGGACTTGACTCATCCGTATCTCTGTTTGTATTTCATTAATATTTATTCTCTAACAGTTTTTATTTTTTATAGTTGGGGTTTGTACATTCCTTCCCTCCCCTGAATAAGACTACATACTGTGAGCTGTCAAATCAATCCGATTTGCAAGAAACAGTTAGACTGCAATGGAAATCCAAACTTCAGTCTGAATAAGCACTATATTGCTGGAAATGATGCTATTAATATTTTATTCCAAGATCAAAATGTAATGATTTATATTTTTAAAAAATACTGTTCTAACCTCTGATCAAGGTTCTTACCTTTGCTTTGTTTATTAATCTCCTGACTGCCACCCACTCAGTAGACCTGTGAGAAGCCAGGGAACGTACGTGGGTGGAAACCTTGAGAAAACCCCATCAAAATGTGGAAAAATAGCCTCCCAATGCAGCCTTTAAAGATTTAATAATAAGGTTGCTGGCCTTTGCAAGTTGTTCAGGATGCTTGGCAGATCTCTTCCCATAAGCAGCAGTTTATCTGATTTTTCTGCCTTCATTGTCTTGGGGAACCCATCTGTCTGATTTGTTTCTTTGACGATGCCTCATCTGATGGGCACAACTTTGCAGAGTGCCATTTACATTGTCCCAAGGAATGAATCAAAAAAGAAAGTATTGGAAGGGAGACCAAAAGCTTAGTCAAAGAGGTGGGCTTAAATGAAGAAAGGCAGGTGGAGAGACAAGGGTTTAGGGATGGGAGATAGAGTGCGATGCATTTGCAGCTAAAGACATGGCCGCTAATTGTGGGAAGGAAGAGGGGATGGATGAGACACAAGATATAAAGAAGGATTGGTCGGGTTAGAGGTTGTTAGATATAGCAGCTAGATCATGGAGAGATCATGGTGAGAGTTTTGAATTTGAGACTTTGGGATCAGTGTAGGACAACAATGACAGAGGGTGATAGACAAGCAGAACCTCATGTTGGATAGAATACAGGCAGATGAATTTTGGTGCCACTCTTTTTTTTCCTTTCTCTCCATTTCTCCCTCTCTCTCACAGTCGTATTCTTTCCAAGATATCCATCCTATTTCCCCTTCAATTTGAAAACATTACTACAAGACTATATCTATGCATTTTGTTTGACTTTATTTATTTCTCTGCATACTGTCTGCTTTTCCTGTGCGTTCAGGTTCCATTTTCCAGTATTCTCACGATGCTGTTCATTATTATTTCTCTTATATACCTAGGGAATTGCAAACAAACTGAGGAAGAAGTCCGGAAACAATGAGATATCTCCATACTCTTCACCCCAACACTCTCATTTGCATGCATACATGTTTATAATACAACATTTGTTAGGCGTATTTTAGTGTTTTCTAGTATGTTCTTCTCTCCTCACTTTTATACGTTCTGTTTTTTTCTGGCTTCCTTTGGGGTTTGTCCATTAATTTTACTTCCTTGTAGTTTTCTCTTGACAGTATCCTCTAAGTTTACTTCCTTCCACTGCTCTCCTGAGAGCATTGATTTCTCATGAGGGTGCAGATCCTCTGACGATAGTCACCTTCTGACACCTCGCTCTTCTTTATGTGCCAGCCTTAGGATATACAAACGTACATATGAATTAGGAGCAGGAGTAGGCCACTCGGCCCCTCGAGCCTGCTTCACCATTCAACAAGATCATGGCTAATCTTAACTTCAGCTTCATACTCCTGCCTACCCCAAATCTTTCACCCCCTTGCTTATCAAGAATCTACCTACTTCTGCCTTAAAAATATTCAAAGACACTGCTTCCACTGCCTTTTGATGAAGAGAATTCCAAAAACACTCAATCCTCAGAAAAACATTTTCCTGATCCCTGTCTTAAGTGATCGACCCCTTATTTTAAAACAGTAGCCCCTAATTCAAGATTCTCCCACAAGAGGAAATGTCCTTTTCACATCCATCCTGTCAAGACCCCTCAGGGAGTGCGATGGCATTGTGATAATGTCATTAGATCAGTAACCCAGCGCCCCAGGCTCTGGGAACATGGGTTTGAATCCCACCAGGGCAGATGATGGGGTTTGAATTCAATTAATAAAAAATCTGGAATTAAAAAGCTAGTCCAGTGGTGATCATGAAACCATTGGCGATTGTTGTTAAAAAAAAAAAATCTGGCTCACTAATGTCCTTTAGGGAGGAAATCTGCCATCCTTACTTGGTCTGGGCTACATGTGGCTCCCGACCCACAGCCAATGTGTTTAACTCTCAAATGCCCTCTGAAATGGCCTAGCAAGCCACTCAGTTCAAGCGCAATAAGGGGATGGGCAATATGGCCCACATCCCCTAAACGAATAAAAAAAAGATCTTGTATGTTTCAATCAAGTCGCCTCTTGCTCTTCTGAGCTCCAGCAGTTACAAGCCTAGCCTGTTCAACCTTTGCTCATAAGACAACCCGTCCGTTTCAGGTATGAGTCGAGTAAACATTCTCCGAGCCACTTCCAACGCACTTACATCCTTAAATAAGGAGACCAATACTGTACACAGGTACTCCAGATGTGGTCTCACCAATGCCCTGTATAACTGAAGCATAACCTCCCTACTTTTCTATTAAATTCCCATCACAATAAATGATAACATTCTATTAGCTTTCCTAATTACTTGCTGAACCTGCATACTAACCTTTTGTGATTCATGCACTAGGACACCCAGATCCCTCTGCATCTCAGAGCTCTGCAATCTCTCACCATTTAGATAATATGCTTCTTTTTGATTCTTCCTATAAAAATGGACAATTTCACATTTTTCCACATTATACTCCATTTGCCAGATCTTTGCCCACCCACTTAACCGATCTATATCCCTTTGTAGCCTCCTTATGACCGCTTCACAACTTATTTTCCTACCTATCTTTGTGTCATCAGCAAATTGAGCAACCATACCTTCAGACCCTTCATGTAAGTCATTTATGTAAATTGTAAAAGGTTGAGGCTCCAGCACTGATACTGTGGCACGCCACTCATTACATCTTGCCATCCAGAAAATGACTCATTTATGCCTACTCTCTGTTTCCTGTTAGTTAGCCAATCTTCTGTCCATGAGCTTTTATTTTCTGCAATAACCTTACCAAATTCTTTCTGGAAATCCAAGTACGGTACATCTACTAGTTCCCCTGTATCCACAGCACATGTTACTTCTTCAAAGAACTCCAATAAATTGGTTAAATATGATTTCCCTTTCACAAAACCATGTTGACCCTGATTACCTTGAATTTTTCTAAGTGTCCTGCTATAACATCTTTAATAACAGCTTGTAACATTTCCCTATGACACATGTTAAGCTAACTGGCCTGTAGTTTCCTGCATTCTGTCTCCCTCCTTTTTTGAATAAAAAAGTTACATTTGCTATTTTCCAATCTAATGGAATCTTCCCTGAATCTATGGAATTTTGGAAAATTAAAACCAACACATCAACTATCTCTCTAGCCACTTCTTTTCAGACCCTAGGATGAAGTCCACCAGGACCTGCAGACTTGTCAGCCTACAGCTCCAACAATTTGCTCAGTACCACTTTCCTAGTGATTGTAATTTGCTTGAGTTGCTCCCTCCCTTCCATTTCCTGATTTACAACTATTTCTGGGATGTTACTTGTATCCTCTGTAGTGAAGACCGAGGCAAAATACCTGTTTAATTCATCTGCCATCTCCTTATTTTCCCTTATTAATTCCCCAGACTCACTTTCTATAGGACCAATGCTCACTTTGTTAACTTTTTTTAAATATATTTATCTATTGAAACTCTTACTATGTTTTTATATTTCTAGATAATTTTCTCTCCGACTCTAATTTTTCCCTCATTAATTTTTTAGTAATTCTTTACTGTTTTTTCGATATTCTGTCCAATCCTCTGACTTACCACCAATCTTTTCATAATTATATGATTTTTCTTTAAGTTTGACACTATCTTTAACTATTTTTAGTTAACCACGGATGGCGAGTCCACTCCTTGGAATTTTTCTTTCTCATTGGAATGTATCTGTTCTGTGTATTCTGAAATATCCCCTTAAAAGGTCTGCCACAGCATTTCTATTGACCTATCCCTTAACCTACTTTGCTAGTTCAGTTTAGCTAGCTCTGCTTTCATGCCCTCATAATTGCCTTTATTTAAGTTTAAAATACTAGTCTTAGACCTACTCTTCTCTCCCTCAAACTGAATGTAAAATTTAATCATATGATTGCTGCTGCCTCGGGGTGCCTTCACTATGAGGTCATGAATTAATCCTGTCTCGTTATACAATACCAGATCTAGTATAGCCTGCTCTCTGGTTGGCTCCAGAACGTGCTGTTCTAAGAAACTATCCCCAAAACATTCTATGAACTCCTCACCTAAGCTACCTTTGCCCATCTGATTTTTCCAGTCTAGATGTAGATTAAAATCCACCATGATTATCGCCGTACCCTTCTGGCAAGCACCCATTGTTTCTTCCTTTGTATCCTGTCCTACCGTGCAGTTACTGTTAGGGGGCTGTACACCACTCCCACAAGTGACTTCTTGCCTTTATTATTTTTCATCTCGACCCAAACCACTTCTACATCCCGGTTTCCTGAACTTGGGTCATCACTCTCTCTATTGTGCTAAAACCATCATTAATTAACAAAGCCACCCCTGCACATTTTTCCTGGCTTCCTGTCCTTCCTAAATTTCTTGTACCCTTCAATATTCAGGTCCCAATCTCTGTCATCCTGCAGCCATGTCTCTGTAATGACTGTCAGATGGTACTAATTATTTCTATTTGTGCTATCAGTTCATCTGTTTTATTTCGAATGCTACGTGCATTCCGATACAGAGCCTTTAGTTTTGTCCTTTTTTATTATTTTTGTGACCTCTAGCCTTGTCTGCTGATTTGCTCTTAGATTTTTACTCATTGTCCCTTCCTGTTTATCTTTTCCCATATTAATACATTTCTCTCTTGCTTTGTCTCTACTCTATGATTTACCACATCTTCCCAAAATTGAGCCCTTGCCCCCGCATGTAGTTTAAAACCTTCTCTACTTGCCTAGTTATGCGGTTTGCTAGAACACGTGTCCCAGCACGGTTCAGGTATAGACCGTCCCAACCTTACAGCTCCCACTTTCCCCAGTTCTGCTGCCAGTGCCCTACGAACCGGAACCCACTTCTACCACATCACACATCAAACTCAATCCTTCCCTCACCATCCATGTGCACCTCTACCAGATAATCAGGAGTGCAAACCCTGGCTGACTCACCCAATTAATTGAAAAGTAGAAATAAAAACAGAAAATGCTGGAAATAGTCAGCAGGTCTGGCAGCATCTGTGGAGAAAGAAACAGGGTTAATGTTTCAGGTGGATGATCTTTCAGTTCTGATGAGTCTTTTGCCTTTGTAGTTGCAAAGTAGACATTGAGGAGAAGGTAACTTATCTGCATGTGCTTTCAGTCTGCAAAACCTCACTTCCCACTGCCAAACTTTTGCATGTGACCTTGTTTTGCTATAAACTCTTTAGTCCACATCTCTAATGGAAACTTGTCAGTGTAAACCTCTGGCACTGTAATTGCATGCCCAAACAATGGTGGCACAGCATTTGCATATCCCAGCTGTTCAGTCTGTACTGCTTCCACGCTCAAACTAACTCAGCTTCTCAAATTTCGCCTGTTGATCCAAATATCCTCTGCCTGCAAACCCCCTCTTCAGATGAAAACCATCTTATGCAACACCTTAGAAGAGGGGCTGAATGGCCTGTTTCCATGTATCAACCAGTATTTTTTTCATGGTTTTATTCATTTCAACTATTCAGCCATACCAATGATCTTACTGGCACCAATTATATAAGTGGCTCAATGGGGAGCCCTCTCACCTGAGTCCGAAGGTCATGTGTTTGTGTCCCACTCCAGAGATCTGAATACATAATCCAGGCTGACACTCCCAGTGCAGTACTGAAGGAGTGTTGCATTGTTGGAGGTGTCGCATTCAAATGAGACATGAAAACTTGGTCTTGTCTGCTATCTCAGATGGATGCAAAATATCCCATGGCACTATTTCAAAGAATAGAGGGTTCTCCCTGGAGTCCTGTCTAATATTTAACCCTCATTGAACATCACAAAAACATTATCTGGTCATTATCACATTGCTGTTTGTGGGACCTTACTGCATACAAATTGGCTGCCACATTTTCTACATTACAATGGTGACTATGCTTCAAAGGAGTATTATTGTGGGTATGGTTCTTACTGAATACTTTGCATCTGTTTTCGCAAAAGACAAGAACCACACAGACATTGCAATCAGGGAGGAGTAATGTGAAATATTAGATGAAACTAACATTGAGAAAGGAAGTATTAGGGGTTTAATATCTTTGAAAGTGGATAAATCCCCAGGCACAGATGAAATGTATCCTAGGCTATTTAGGGAAGAAAGAGAAGAAATAGCAGAGACTCTAGCCATCATTTTTCAAACCTCTCTTGCTACAGGTGTGATGCCAGAGGACTGGAGGATAGCTGACATTTTACATTGTTTGAAAAGGGGGAAAGGAACAAACCGAGTAATTACAGGCCAGTCAGCCTAACTTTGATGGTGTGAAAGTGCTTGGGAAAATGCTGAGGGACAGGACATGGCTTCATTTAGAAAGACCAGGATTATTCAGACAGTCAGCACTGATTAGTTAAGGGAATGTTGTGTCTGACGAACTAGATTACATTTTTGGAGGAGGTAGCGAGGGTTGATGATGGTAGTGCGTTTGATGTAGTCTATAAGGATTTTAGTAAGGCTTTCTTTAAGGTCCTTCATGGCAGGCTGATCACAAAAGTAAAAGCCCATGGGTAAAGTGACAAGTTGGATCCAAAATTGGCTCAGAGACAGGAAGCAAAGGGTAATGGTCGAAGGGTACTTTTGTGACTGGAAGGCTGTTTCCAGTGGGGTTCTGCAGGGCTCAGTACTAGGCCCCTCGCTATTTGTGGTATATATCAATGATTTGGACTTGAATGTAGGGGGTATGATTAAGAAGTTTGCAGACTGTACAAAAATTGGCGGAACAGTGCCAAATGGTGTTCAGTCTGGGGAAGTGTGAAGTAATACATTTGGGGAAGGCTAACAAGGCAAGGGCATGCACAATAAATAGTAGGATACTAAGAAGTGTAGAGGAACAGAGGGACCTTGAAGTACATGTCTACAGATCCCTGAAGATCCTTGGCAAGACAGGTAGATAATGCCTTGCCTTCATTAGCTGAGACATAGCATATAGGAAATGGGAGGTTATGCTGGAACTGTATGATACACTAGCTAGATCACAGCTGGAGTGCTACCTGCAGTTATGGTCACCCGCACGATAGGAAAGATGTGATGTTACTAGAGAGGGTATGGAGGAGAATTACGAGGATGTTCCCTGCACTGGAGAATTTTAGTTATGAGGAAAGATTAGATAGGCTAGGGTTTTCTTTGGAGCAGAGGCACCTGAGCGGAGACCAAATTGAAGTGTATAAAATTATGAGGGGTATAGATA
Source organism: Heterodontus francisci (assembly GCF_036365525.1). Classification (NCBI taxonomy): domain Eukaryota; kingdom Metazoa; phylum Chordata; class Chondrichthyes; order Heterodontiformes; family Heterodontidae; genus Heterodontus; species Heterodontus francisci. The sequence continues at coordinate 44,714,279 of NC_090405.1, read as the reverse complement.
GAGTGGATAGGAAGGCCCTATCCCCTTGGTTGAAGGGTGCATAACCAAGGGGCATAGGTTTAGGGTTAAGAGGTAGGATGTTTAGAGGGGATTCGAGGGGAAATGTTTACACGTGGAGGGTGGTGTGAATCTAGAACTCCATGCCTGAAAGGGTGGTAGAGGCAGAAACCCTCCTAACATTTAAAAAGTACTTGGATATACAATTGAAGTGCGGTAAACTATAAGGCTACGAACCGAGAGCTGGAAAGTGGTTGGATGGCTATTTGTCAACTGATACAGACACAATGGGCTGAAATGGCTTCATTCCATGTTGTAAATTTCTATGATTCTTTCTATGAGTACTTAATTGACTGCAAAGAGCGTTCGGACATCCTGCGGTTGTCTAAAGTGTTATATAAATGCAAGTTCATTCTTTGATGTATTTTCTGAAATTATCAGTGCTGCTTCTTGTATGAGTGTTTTTATACACAATGGCCTAATTGAATCAATGCTATTTTTTCTTGGCCTCTGAGAACTGAAAAAGCTGTTGACATTACCCCTATAGGCAGAAACATGCAAAACCCTACCTAGTGGAATTTGTGTTGTCGTGACCAATTCTAGACGTGCATTATCATGGCCTCAAAAGTAGCCCACAATGTTTTCCATATTAATCTCCAGTTTACATTCCTACAGTTAATTAATGCAGGAAATGTGGACAATAATCACTGGAGTCTCACTGTTTATTCTCTGGAAAGTATTCCAATTAGTTCACTTTCTCTTGGGTTTCATTCCCAATTCTTAATTGGTGGACATCCTGGGGACTTTAATTGGATCCAATGCCAGTATGGTGTGCACCTTAATTAAAAAGACACTTCCCTTTCTGAACAGACCTCTGGGACTGTATTTCACTGGTTATTTTAAGGATACTGTCATCTTGAGAGACTTTACCTAGTTTTGTCAACAGAAAAATTATATCATTGAATCCGTTCGCCTCTCTTGAGCTCAGAAAAAAATGAAGTTAAACTTTTAAAAAAAATTGTGAGCAGTATTGTAAAGTTTAAGCCACAGGAGGTACAACATTTGCTGCAGACACATTTAGTCCTAGTGGCCTCTATGGTGACTAGATGTGTCCTGGGTTCTACTCAGGGGATTGTTAACACCTTTTCCTTTTAAGAAAAATGTGCTACTCCTTTGACAGCTCGGGTTTGTTTTATCCAGTATGGAATTGAGACATACAAAACAAGAAGGCCAATGCTTTGATTCCCAGTCTGTGTTGGTTAACTGCAACTAGAGTAGTGCCTGAGGTGATATCATTGGCTTCAATATCTCTGGGCTATGGAGGGGGAGCGGGGGGAAGCTGTGTCGTGACTACAGGTAGAAAAGTACAGGTGTGAGGGTAGTGGGTGAGGACAGGTTTAGGGGATTGACTGTGGTGCCCATTAAAGGATAAGGAGAAGAAGGTTGTAGGACAAAATAGATACATTTATGGACCCAGTAAAGCTGAGGTAGTAAAGAAATGAGACATAAAATAAGGAATGGATGGTGAACAATTGCCTGCCCATACTTAGTGTTCAGCTAGTCAATGTACCAGTGTCCATAGACCGTTGCACCAGTATGAGCAAGAACCTTCAGGAAAAATTTGAATGACAACAATTAATCTTAATTTCTTGTATCATTGCCCCAGAGTCCCTCAAGGATCTATCCTTGTCCCTCGTTTTCCTGATCTACATTCTGCCTCTGCTGGCTCAGCTTGGGATCAAATAGGACAGGGTCAGGTTCCACATGTACTCTGACACGCAGCTATATCATTCTCTTGACCCCGCCATTACCTCTGTGTTGTCTGCCCTCTTATCTGACATCTGTGTCCTAGCTAAGTTGCAATTCCCTTCAATTGAACATTAGGAAGATTGAAGCCATTGTCTTCACTCGCGCCACGTTTTACCAACCCCTCCATGATCACTGTCTCAGATTGAAGCTGACTGTTCTCACACTCGGTGTCCTAATTGACTTGGAGCCGAGCTTCCGACTCCATATTCCCTCCATCACAAAGATCACCTACTTCCGCCCATCCTCACCCAACTGCTACTGAAATCTTTGTCACCTTCTCGACACGATTATTCCAATGTTCTCCTGGCGGGCCTTCCATCTCCCATAAACGTCAGCTCATTCATACTCTGCTGCCCATAACCTAATCAGTTCCTCTGTGCTCTGTGACTATGTTGGTTCCTAGTCCCCCAAAGTCTATTTAAAATTCTCATCCCTGTGTTCAAATCCCTCTATGGCCTCGCTATTCCTATCTCTGTAACCTCCTCTAGCCCCACAACCTTCCAAGAACTCTGCTTTCCTCCGACTCTGGCCACCTATACATCTGTCACTTCCTTCAACCCACTATTGGCAGCCGTGCCTTCAGCCATCTAGGCTGTGATCTCTAGATTTACCATCCTAAACTTCTCCGCCTCTTCAGACCAACCTTAGAGTCTACCTCTTTTGAAGTGATTTATGACTTTAACTACTTAGAAGGACTAAACCAAATCAGGAGTACATCCCTCTGAATCTCCTTTACGTTCAAACCAGACAAATTCCTATGGACACTTATTTTGGTCCAAAGAATTGAACTAGTTTTCCCTCAAAGAAAGGAAACTAACAGAATATTACCATCTTTCGGATAGAATATTTTAAAATAATTATGGCTGTCATAAATATCCCAGTTATTATAAGGGTCTGGGAAACTCTCCAGTATGTGTATCTCCACTTAGAGACACAGAGAGGGGGTTCTTGCAGTTATATACAGAATGATACACGATACGATTTGTTAACTTTTATATATTTATTACAGAATTGAACATGCAATACACTTTTAAGTGAATAAGTATATCACAATATCAAATATTACTAAGAGGTGCAGCACATAATCTTATTTCTAACAATCCAAAAGTTTAACCTTGCTAATTTTACAGCAAAATATCTTAGAATGTCATTCAAAATTTAAAGCAAACTTTTATCTTGAATTCACCGAGTAAGCCATAGGGTGAGAAGTATTATTGAGGAATTCAACACTTCTGATTTTTGCTTCAGAAACCCTCATGTTAATACTGTTTCTGAGGTATCATCTGATGTTTTAGCATATAGGTGTTACCTTTCTGTGTGTGTTTTTCCTGCTTTTAAAATCCATATTTGGTAGTATCGTTAACTAACATCTCCACTTAATGTTTTGCTGGAATTCCCCTGCTCTTGAAGTTGTGAGTATTTATCTGGTCAAAATGTTTATAATTGTGTTTACTTGACCTCTTGTTCCTGTAAGTACTATTCCATTTATTGTTGTATTATCTATAGTTGTGTTTTTATGGTACCTTGTAGCAACTTTTGAGCCGATATGTCTACATCACCAACCAACATTATCAATTGAGTTTATTGCTACCTCTTACTGAGGTCACACAGGATATTTCAATGTATGTTATCCTCCAAGCCCCTGGCAACAGAATCGCTAAAATGGATTTCCCAACTTAAAAGGTGTTTCTGGTTCACATTCTATTGTAACAGGGACCTTGAAAGACCTTGAAATTTTAACTCTACTTTCTTAAAGGGGAATATCAGTGAGTCTTGAAAACTGATCATTTATTCAATCTTTAATTCTAAAAGGTATAATATATTAACCATATCTAAATTCTACCTAATTAAGCCTATTGTACCTATATTCCATCAAACTTTGACCAAGCTTTTAGTCACCCCTTCTAATATCTCCTTTGGCTCAGTGTCAGCTTTTTTATGATTATTCTCCTGTGAGGTGCCTTGGGATGCTCTTTCCCGTTAAATAAGCTTTATAGATGCAAATTGTTGGTTATCTTATATTGCTGTATGATCATAAAAATAATGTGCTATGATGTGCAGAAATGCATTAGTCTGAAGCAGTGGCAATGCTGCGCAGTATTATGTTGCTCTGAGGGAGAGTAAAATGATCTGGAAAAGTGTACTGTGCTGCACAGTCACTTACTGATGTGAAAAACAGATGTATACTGCATGATATTGCGCTGATTTCAGGCTGTTTGTTTTGCTTCATGGCATCACATTAATCCAGAACAGCAGATTATGCTGCATAATCCCTTAGTTCTTCCATCTTAATATGTTATGCTGCATGACATCGCCTTTATTTAAACAGCATGCCATGCTTCATGTTACACAGTGATGCCAAATAACACATTATGTTGTGTGACAGCTTATCAGCCTAGATCAATTGGTTATGTTGCATGACACCACATTGATCTAGAATGGGTTACAGTGCATGGTGCCACATTGATCTAGAATGGGTTACAGTGCATGGTGCCACATTGATCTAGAATGGGTTACAGTGCATGGTGCCACATTGATCTAGAATGGGTTACAGTGCATGGTGCCACATTGATCTAGAATGGGTTACAGTGCATGGTGCCACATTGATCTAGAATAGAAGGTTATGGTTCATGGATATGTAGAATGACCCTTCTGATCTAGAAACAGTTATAGTGGACAATACCACATTTTATTCTACAAGTTATCACCAACTTAATTGAAAAACTTGTGTTGTGAACTAAAAGATTATAAATTAAACTGTTCGGAACAAATCGTATTTATGGAATGAATATCAAGTGAGAGTGGAAGAGAAGGTCAGGGATTTAATTTCTTTCGAAAGTAATCTAATTTATAAATGTTGGATAAATGTATAACGTAACTTCGCTATCAATGGGCATAATGATCTGATGTCATTCCTAGAGTAGGCATGTGATAGCGCATGCATTGATTACAATGGTATAGCGGGGCTGGCTTGCTATCACTGGCAGCGAATTTGAACTCTTGTGGCTGAGGGCACGATTTCCATTTAAGCTGCTGAAGACAGCGTGTGAGGTCCTGATGCACAAATAGACGGGGGAACCAGCTGGTGGAGCACCAAGCAATGCAGAGCAAAACGCCCCATGTTAAATGTTCAGGATCTCGAGCATGACAGCAGTTCTGGATGTTAAGCCATTGGATGTCAACTGTGCATCTCCTGCCGGAGATGCTGACTTGGTCTTTTGAAGATTGACTCTCCCAAGTTTTCCAATAAAAGCCAAGGATTCAACTTCAGTAATTAGCTCTCAACCAACATCACCAATGTAGCCTTTCTGACCATTTTCTCATTGCTGTTTGTGGGAGCTTGCTGTGCACTAATTGGCTGCTATGTTTCCTACATTACCACAGTGACTACACTTCAAAAGCACTTAATTGACTATAAAGCACCTTGGGACATGCTAACGTAGAAAAATGTTCTGCATAAATGAAAGTCCTCTTTGTTTTTTCTCTTTGCAACTTTGGAAGCTGCAACAAAATTCTGAAAATCTCAAGATTATCAGCATTGACTGTTGCAATTCGGCATTCTCTAGTCTCTGTCACTGACCTTCTAACACTCGCTGGCAGCTGCCTTGAGAGAGGTGCTAGAGTAGACTGGTGCTATACAACAGGGAACAGGCATTAGGAGAGGAGAGAAAAGTGTCAATAAACCCCACTGCATCTTTTAATTGCTGTTACTGCCAACAGACACCAGCTGGAATAAGGTAGCGACCGGCCGCGTTACTGTGGTTCCACATGACTTTTAAAGAGTGGAATGGCTTGAGATCCTTGACTATTTGAATCAGAGCTTAAAACGCTGCTTTAGTACCTGAGGTGACAGAAGGCTACAACCCTGTAGCAGTCAGAATAGGAAGTCATGTTATGCATCTTAAAGCTTCCACTCTATGCACAGAAATTATTTATTCCATTTTAATTGAACCTGGATTAAGCAGCCACCTGCTCTAAATGAGCAATCTAATTTCTATCAAAGGTTTGCTACGCTTTAAAGAGGAACAGTGTGTGTGCATGTAGTGCGTGTGCCTCTTAAGCTATCTAGAAAGGAATATGCATACCTCACATCAAAATTGCTTAATTTTGGATTTGGTGGGGAAACACTAGATATAAAACAAACCCAATCATGCAGCAAAACTGTATGAAATATATACAGATGCGAGGAAACCTGCACTAATATAATATAATATAAAAACAAGAAATTCTAGAAATATTCAGCAGTTCTGGCAGCATCTATGGAGAGAGAAGCAGAGTTTAACGTTTCAGGTCAGTGACCTTTCATCAGAACCTGCACTGCCTGAAAGGGTGCTGGAAGACGACTTGCGTCTAGAGAGCGCCTTTCACAGCCTCCAGACATCTCAGCGCTTTACAGCCAATGAAGTACTTTTTTTTTTAAGTCTAGTCGCTGTTGTAGTGCAGGAAAGCATAGTAACATTCAAACGTGAATTGGCTAAATACTTGAAAGGGAAAGATTTGAAGTTCAATGGGGGAAGAAGCAGGGCAGTGGGATTAATTGGATAGCTCTTTCAAAAAGCCGGCACAGGCTCGATGGATTGAATGGCCTCCTTCTGTGCTGCATCATTCTAAGATGCTCTGATGATTTTGAAACAGTCTTAACAGTGCGAATAGAACCCAGTGGTTAGAGGACTGGATGGTTCTTTCACGCTAAAAAACTGAAAACATGGTCTAACAGACATTGAACTTTAAGAGGTCTTATTTGAGGTTGTCACGTTGTCACTAACTGCCAGGTGCACGACTGATTGTTAAACAACCCTGGACCTTCTTTCAACACGGACCTGATTGAGTTGAGTGCAATTGTGCGTCTGGCAATCATCAGGCCTCTGATTGTTTCCTAGACAACAGGCAAGTAATTGGAGTCTGCCGTTGTTCAGCAAGCTGTATTTATCGTCTTCTGCACAACCAATTAAAGAGACAACAGCCCTTGTACTGTCATTCTGTAGAAGGCTTTAAAAGGGACAGTTTTTTTTCTGTATTCTTAGTGGGTGCATTTTGCAGAACATGTTGGGGCACAACGTCAACTTTCTACTTCGATCAATTACCCAATTTTCTCTGCTGCCAACCCCATTTCAATTTTCTGCCCTCTCCCCCTCCTCCGCAAGATGCTAATTCATGTTTGACATTAAGGTTGGGCTCTATGGGCCTCTAATGCCTATGATTCCCTCGTTGAGGTGGTAATGAAGATTACCTTCATTTCTGAGCTTCAACGCCAGTGGAGGGTGTAGGCTCAGATATATACCTCGAAAAGATTACTCAAATAGGGATGAGTGAGGCTGCAGAGGAATTTGAAGAGTTAATTCAGTTCTCTGGGATCAGTGGAGCTTTGCTGCAGTGTTTAATTGATACGTTTCTCTGTCAAAAACCGCAACGCTTCTCTTTCCCTGTTAGCTGTGGCAGAAACAGTGAAAGCAGCCGGGCCGCAGGACCTGAGGAATGTTTGGCTGTTCATGGTGCTGTCCCAGACTAACCAGTATCCCAAGTGATGAGAGTAGACTGTGCTTAATAGTCCTTTGTTCCATTGCTCAAATGAAACTTGGGGCAGGATTTTTCTTTTGGGATTAGCACTGTCGGAAATAGTCACCCGACAGGATTTTCCAAGGAGTGGCCAATTAATGGCCGGAGGGCACGCTCGCTATCCAATTAAGGAGGGCGGGTGGACTCTTGATACTAGAGGATCAGTAGGAGTCCCTTTAGCATTGAGAGAGCAGCAACCTGCCGATGCAGGCAAGGAAGAGCGCGCACGCCTCTAGATGGATGTGTTCACGCAGCACTTTAAAAAGTTTTGAAAATAAAAATGGCAACAGCTGCCAGTCTGCCGTTGTACAGGGAACGTTCTCTGCATGGCTGCAGCTATAGCCACCTTTTGACATTGGCACTGGCAGTGTGCGGTGGTTCCCCTCGATCTGCCGCCGGGATACTACCTCCTTTCATTGCCCGTGTTTTGGCCACTGCAGGTGGCCCACCGCTTAACTGGAAAATTCCAGTCAGTGAGAGACGGGCCTAAGGCCCCTGCATTGCCTTTATCGGCTTATGGATGGGTGGCCGTTTCGCACCCTACCCAGCCTGTTTGAAAATGGCCCAGAGGTGGGATGATGCCAGCAAACTGGCATGCCGCTGTCCCACTGAAAATCTTCTGCCCGGCCGCTTCCGGTCTGGCCTTCGCGGCCATTGGAAAATCCAGCCCTTGGTATCACCGCAGCAGGAGTCTTCTGACATTGTATCGCTGGTTGGAGTCATACCTAGCACAAAGGAAGATGGTTGGGCTGTTGGAGGTCAATCATCTCAGTCCCAGGATATCACTGGAGTAGTTCTTCAGGGCAGTGCCCTAGGCCCAACCATGTTCAGCTGCTTCATCAATGACCTTCCCTCCATCATAAGGTCAGAAGTGGGGATGTTCGCTGATGATTGCACAATGTTCAGCATATTCGCAACTCCTCAGATACTGAAGCAGCCCGTGTCCATATGCAGCAAGACCTGGACAAGATAAGTGTTGAGTAACATTCGCGACACGCAGCTGTCGCTGGGTCAAAATCCTGGAACTCCCTTTCTAACACCACTGTGGGTGTACCTACACCTCAAGGACTGCAGCAGTTCAAGAAGGCAGCTCACCGTCACCTTCTCGAGCAATTAGGGATGGGCAATAAATGCTGGCCTAGCCAGCGATCCCCAATCCCCTCAAATGAATAATTATAAAAAAAATTCAATTTGTGTCTTGCAAACCTTGCGTGCATTGTGTTTGTGAGAGTCCAGAGTTGAAAATCACTACTTGCAAATCTTGCAATGCCCAATACATGTAATGCATAATGGAAATCATTAATATATCACCTTTCACATCCTCAAAGTGTGAAATCAATTCCAAGCCAATGAAGTATTTTTGAAGTGTAGTCACCTTTGTAACCCTGGCAATAATGGCTGGAATTTTACGTTGGGCGGGGGGCCCTGCCCACTGGCCGAAAAGTCAGTGGTGAGCCCGCCTCCACTGGGCCTGGGGAGCCAGTATTTTTCGCTCCCCGGGCCCTTAGTGGTCTTGGACAAGCCTTCCACCTCCTTGACGGGACTTCCGCCTCCTTCAGCAGCAGCTCTTAGTCTCAGCAGCGCCACCAGGATCGCTGGCCACTGCTGGGACTACACCGAGTCATCAGAGGCAACAGGAAGGACAGCCCCGGTACCCAGGTAACCGTCCCCTGCACGGCCCTAAAAAATCAGCCGGGCCCCAATGAGGCAAGGGGTGCTGGTGGTGTGGGGAAGTATTGTGCATTGGGGGCAGTTGGGGCTTCAGGGGTAGCCCTCCATGGGGCACAGCGTGCCTGATTAGGAGGACCCCCCCCCCCCCCCCCCCCCTCCTCCACCAGCCCGCAAGAAGGCCGCTTGGTTTTACTAGGCGGGGTTCTTAGGGCCTTTGCCTTTCACCTGCTGTGGGTAAAATACCAGCAGCTGTGGGAGGAGGCCCTTAAGTGGCAGTTCATTGGCCATTTAAGGGTCTTGATTGGCCTGGAGCTGGTGGGCCGTTTCTCACCGCTGCCGCCCTGCGTAACATTGCAATTTTATGACCCCAGCCACTAGCCTGCTCATTTGGAGGCATAAAATTCCAACCAATGTATTATTCTGATGCCCAGGTGGAGCTGAATTTAATTGACCTGTGCTTTTTAGGCCACATCATCTGTATGCTTCGAAATAGGCGCATCTGGGGTCAATTAGAGGCTAGCGCTGTTGATGAGGGAAGTTCGTAGATTAGCAGATGCTTGTAAATATCTGGCTGCAGGTCAGGAGAAACCAATGGGAAATCATCTGCTTTTGACTTTTGAACAGGTTACTGAGTTGGATGATCAGCCATGATCATAATAAATGGCGGAGCAGGCTCGAAGGGCCGAATGGCCTACTCCTGCTCCTATTTTCTATGTTTCTATGACTATTGGCATTGTGATATCTGAAGTCTGATGGAGAAATGCTTGGTTGAAGAGTTTTATGTGCAGATATCAGAGTAGAACAGCTCCTTCAAAAGGTAAAGCTAGTTTCTTTTACGTGGTACAGAGGTGTACTAGGTCCCACGTTCAATTCCTTGTTTGAGCTACGTCAGTTGACCTCAGCCAGAACAATAATAAAGGTTGTATGATTGGCCTTAGCACTCCCACATAGATCAACTGAGCTTTTTGCTCCTGATTGTTATTAAATGACTGGTGCTGGTATGTTGAATAGGGTCGGATTCAACTATATTGCTCTCTATGGTCAAAGAGCCTGCCAAACCTCTACTGTCAAAGCTCCTGCATGAAGAATGGGTGCTTCTCGGAGGTATAGGAGGGCTGGGTTATCAGGTTCAAAGGTCAGTACTTAGTGGATGAAATAAGGGGGGAAAAAAACCATAAAAACAAAATAATTAATAGTGGTCTCTCTGTCATTCCTCCAGGGCAGGCGAAATCATTTCGGCAAAGAGAGAAAAAGAAGATCTTGCTTTTATATAGCACCTTTCACAACCGCAGGATATCCCAAAGTGCTTTTACAGCCATTGAGGTACTTGTGAATTGCAGTCATTTTTGTAACTTGGGAAACACGGCAGCCAATTTGCGCACAGCAAGCTCCCACAATAGCAACTGCACTCCAGAAGTGCCTCACTGGCTGTCAAGTACTTCGGCATGTCCTGAGACTGTGAAAGACGCTTTAGAAATGCGAGTCTTTATTTTCATTGGAAGAAGTCTTGATAGCATTGATTTTTAATAAAATAAATATATTTTCAAAAGGGGGAGGCAATACGAAATCATGTTATGAAAACAAATGAGTTAAGAACCTGATGAATAAGATGGCAGGTTTGATCTTTGGTATATGCCATGGTGACTGATCTGTTCCAGTTGGTAGGACAGCTACATTTGGCCACCTTACCACTTGATTTAGCCAGCATAAAATAAGTCAGCCAGGGTTCCCACTGCTGTCACCCTTCTTAAAAAGTCTGTGGGCACTGGATTTAGCTCCGTTTCCCCCCTCCCCAAGTTGAATAACTTGCTGATGCTCAGCGTGCCACCTCACACATGAAGCATGCCTACTTTTAGTGAGGCTATAAGGAGGGCTGTCTCTGCCTAAGTTGCTGGCCAGGTCTACACAAAAGGAGAAGACTTGGAGACATAAACTCTGAATCTGACAGTCTGGGAATGGTTAATGCACAGAGACAGTGAAAGTGGTAGTTTTGGTTCAGTGTCTGGGTGGCGCCCAATTCAAGGATTGATTGACAGCGATGGGAGATCTAGTGGAGCATAGTGCGTTAATATTAGAATAGATCTGTGGGCAACAGATTACGTGAATACAATAGCACTAATGCATGTAATTCAAGCCTCTATTCAACAAGCAATTGTGACCTTTGTGAACAGTAATGCCTGCCCAAAATGTCCCAGTTTAATCTGATACAAACTTCACTCGACAATGGGGATGGTGAACACTCGGGCAGTGCTTTCCCTGTTCCGCATTACTTAAAGACGTTAAATGTTGATTTCACGCTGAGTGACGGGCCTTTTGTTGTCAATTACCTTGCATTGATCAAGACTGCATATAGGCAGTAGGAACTGCTTAGTGAGGTAGTTTAGTTGGTGCAAACACTGGATATTGGAATTCTTGTGTTTGATGTTCATATTGGTTAGTGAATCCTTTGGTTAGTATGGTTGCTAGTTTGGGTGATCCATCAGTTAGTATGAATGCTGTTAAATGGAATATTTCAATTGATATGACTGCTGGTGAGTGCAATATCTTAGTTAGTGTGACCGTTGGTTAGTGTAATTGCTAATTAGTGGAATCCCTGTTCGTGATTTGATTCCCAATGGGTTTATTTTGTATGTTGAATACTCTTGAATTTCCACGTGTGTTTGTTTTGTGTGGTTGGTTGGTAACTATTCCCCTCAAACAGACATCATTTCTGTGGAATGAATTAGTTCTCAGGGTTGGAGTTCCTTCATGTGGGATCACACCTGACACTGCACATTCTTGCCAGGTAGCTGGGTGCAGAGATGTAATTCTCCATTGCTTACATCATAAGGATTGTATCATTTCTGTTGACGTGTGGCATTTGCTACCTCACATTTTTGCGATCGCAACATGTTTTTTCTTTCATTCACCTTAAATAGCTCTTGTTAGAAAGATGTGTTCATTAAAGTTTTGCTTGCATAAGTCACAATCCAGATCTCGTGATTCAAGTCATCAGATAAATAAGCAAATAAAAGGGGAGAAAAGCCAGTTATTTCCTGCTGTTTTTTTGACCTTGTAATCTGGTCTCTCCCCAAGGGCAGGAGTCAGGGATTTACAAGCATCTGCCAATGTACAGAAACCTCAGCAATTATCCTCTAACTGTACTCGGGCTGTGTATGTGTCCTACAGAGAGTATGTCAGCAGTGCTCTTATAGGGGAAGCTTCTAAAATATGGCTCCATCTTTGTGGTCAAAGATTATGAATGTGCACCAGACGGAGATTACTTGGGGGTAACACTATGAAATTATGGTTGGTTGTTGGATACTTATTTGTGACTTAAAATTTTTCCTTTTATTATTCAGAACCTGTGATATAAATGCTTTCAGATTAGTAAATGCTTCGCAAAGAGTTGCAGGCTAAAATTCAATATCTGGAGTCAGGTTCTGTCTACAATCTTTTGTTCTGTCGAAGGCACTAAATCTTGTTTGGGTAGAGATCCACATGTGTGATCACTCTCTATGTGGCCTTCCCAAATGGTTCTTCCTCATTCTTAAGCCCAGGCAGTGAGTGGCACCAGGATATTTGATAATGAGGGGCTTACCAAATCTAATCCTGTTTCTGCTCAATGATCATGCAAATGCTTTTCCAGCAGCCATTGGAGTTGGAGAAGCATACATTGCAGGTGGAGGCCATTCAGCCCATTGTACGTGTGCCAGCTCTTTGATAGAGCTGTCCAATTAGTCCCACTCCCCTCAACTCTTTCCCTATGGCCCTTGTAAATGTTTTGTGTTCAGCTGCATGTCCAATTCTGTTTTGAAAGTTAGTATTGAATCTGCTTCCACCACCCGTGCATTCCAGATCACAAGAACTCGTTGTATAAAGAATTTTTCCTGATATCCCATCTGCTTATTTTGCCAGTTAACTTAAATTTGGTTATTGACCCTCTGCCACTGGAAATAGTTTCTCCTCCTTTATTCTGTTGAAATCCCTCGTAATTGTGTTGATTGTTGGGTAGTCGTTGGGAGCGTATGACTTGTCTCTTTTATTTTTACCATTCCTAAGGAGCTGTAAAACCACTGATAGGCCCAGCTAACACCTCAGCCAAGATCAACGCCCCCCACCCACCCCTCCCCACCCCCCATACAGGCCTGGGTTAAAACCTCAGAGCTACCTGGAAAAGAATAATAAATAAAAACTCCCATTCATTTAAACTTCACCACATCTCCCAGAAGCATCTCAAAGCTCTGACAGCTTGAAAGTGCAATGACTGTTGTTATGTAGGCAAAGTGGGGGGAGTGATTTTTTGTACACAGCAACAATCGGCAGCCAGCATGAAGATGAATGATCTGTTGTTGAGCAGGGCACTAAAAGAACGTTCCTGTTCAAATCGCGGCAAAACGTTTTTAACATTCCTTGTCAGCTGTGGTTCAGTGGGTAGCACTCTCAACTGTCAGTGAGAAGGTTGTGGATTCAAGTCCAATTCCAGGGACTTGAGCACCAAATCGAGGCTGGAATTTCTGCACTATCAGAGGAACAGTCTTTCAGATAAAGTCAGGCATCGTCTGCCCTCAGATGCATCTAAAAGATCCCATGGCACTGTCCACTATTTATTCCTCACCCAATGTTACCAGAACAGATGATCTGGTCATTATCTGTTTGTGGGAGCTTGCTGTGCGCAAATTGGCTGTCGTGTTTCCTACATTACAACAGTGACTACACTTCAGAAGTACTTAATTGGCTGTAAAGTGCTTTGGGACATCCTGAGATTGTGAACGGTGCTATATAAATGCAAGTCTGTCTGTCTTGAGCCAGCTGGAGAAAACTGCTGCCAAGCAATGGCACAAGAATAAAAAAATACAAAGAAAATATTAAGTGAGAATGTGATTTAAAGCAAGGAGGTATTTCAAAACCAGATTTATGAGAGGGCAAGTCAACACAGGTCTCAGTTTGCACCGTTGCAGTCTCTGGGTTTCGACAGGTGAAACAGGATATTAGAAAAATCAAATTACTGCTTTATTGAAAAATACGTATTACTGTCAGCATTGTGAGTTGTAATTAGTTTTCCAGAGGAACCTGTGTAAACGTATATTAGAGCATAGTATAAACTGGATCCTAACAGGATACTGCTTGTACTGATACCGCATAGAGATTTGATGGTTTTTGAAAAAAAAAATATGTATTCTAATGTCTAAACTCTGCCTTTTTTCAAACAGATCTCTTTCAGGACTTTATAAGCAAATAAAAAAAATCAATGTTGAATTATTCCTGTTGTCCAGGGAGTTCACTAGTTTGCTGTTTCGCTCAAAAAAAAAATTGTATTGTTAGGACCTCAGTGAGGTTAAAATATGAGATATGAACTCCCCAGACCAATTTAAAGAATTACATGACAAGATTTCACATTTTAAGACTTTTATTATAAAAGAAATCCCAATTAATTAAATAGTACTTTGTAAGTAGCGGACACCCCAAATTACAAAAGTATTTTCTCCACTTATTAAAACACTTGAAAACCTCACACCCCACTTACACATTGCACAGTCCCCTTTGATGGCAAAATCTTTGTGGTTAAAAGTCCCAAACACTTCCCAGTTGCAATGGGTTTGGATCTCCCAGACCTTTCTCAAAGTCAATGTCCTCTTCGCTCACTTCTCCGAGCATTTACAACCTGGAGGTCCGTGAATAAGGTGATTCCTCGTGACCCTGTGGGTCTTTTACTTCTCTGTGAACCTTTACAACAGGTTCAACTCTTTACATAAAAACAAGAAATGCTGGAACCACTCAGCAGGTCTGGCAGCATCTGTGGAAAGAGAAGCAGAGTTAACGTTTCGGGTCAGTGACCCTTCTTCGGAACTGAACTCTTCACAGCCTTTTGCGCTACCAGCTTTTTTCCTGGGAGCAGGTGTTCCCTCTCTCTCCCTTGAGGCTGCCACCACTGGCTGTCTTCTTTTCTTACAGCCTGTTAGCCTTCAGAAAATCTGTTAACTTTATCTGGAATCTAAATTCAATAGCTTATTGTCCTTTTCCATTATGCAAAGTCCAGAAGTCTGGCTTCAGCGGAGTCACCTGGACTTTTCTTTGTTTCTAGCTGCCTCTTTGCATCTTCAGAATCATTGATTACTTGTTTGCGATCCAAAAGTCTGGGAGGGCAAAACCCATTGTTCTTCAGGTCTTTCCCCTGCAGTCTCTGTTTTCCAAAAAAGTGTCTTTGATCTTGGATGTCCTGGTATCCAAGATTCCTGTCTTGCCTTTAAGCAGATCTGATGTAAGGCCACTTGACTTCTCTGACTCCAAATTAAACGGTTTTGTTTTAAATCACAGTCTTTAAAACATAATCATATTACAAGTCCAGCTTTCGTAACAGTATACAAGTCTTGCTTCTCATTTTTATTCATGGTTCCACGTGAGATTACTCTGCAGTATTAGTGGATGGATCAGTGTGGTTCTCCCCTATCCACTGTTTCACTGGAGGCATTGGCCCATTTAAAATGGACAGGGCAATGTCTCAGTTAAAGTAATGGGCAAGTGAGCCTCACATACAGTTATTAAACTGCACACTAATATCGCCATGAGTAACTGAGACTGCAAACATGGAGTGGACTTTATCTAAAATGTTGTTTGAAGGGGGCTGGAGTCGAAAGTCCAAGGCTAAATTGACCTGATTGGTATCTATTGAACCAAGCCTGTCTGTGCCCTCCCTCCCACCAGCCTTTGCTAATTGTATATCAATTGGGCACTCACCTGCATTCTCATACATAGGAGCAGGCTGAAAGTGTGGTTGTTGATTGAAGGGGCACATTATGTAATATCTTTGTGAATAAAAGCTTCTAAGTGTATAAAGACTAGGTTTCAGTTCTATCCTTCATCGCCTAGTTGTAACAACCTTTATTTTTGGTCACTCCCCTTTATAAGTATACATGAGCATGACTGACAATTGTCCCTCTGCGCGTGTGTTGCACTGTTTTTTCTATCTATTTTCTCCGCATCGCACCACCCCCCACCACCACTCTGGTCCTGAAGGCAGTGACTCCTTGCTGGGGAAAGATTTGATGGGCACCAACTGCCCCCTCATACATGAGAAAGAAGATGATGCTTTTATGTGTTTCAAGACCTCAGAACATCCCAAATCACTTCACCGCCAATGACAGAATCTGGGAGCTTGGTCACTGTTGTGATGTCCAGACACAGGATACAGATTTTCACACAGCAAGATCCCATAAGCAGCAATGCGGTAATGACCAGATAATCTGATTCATAGTGATGTTCGATGAAGGATAAAAATTGGCTAGGCCGCTCTTGCTCTTCAAATACAGCGCAGACAGGACCTCAGTTTAATGTTGCATGCTAAATGTAGCAATGGCAACAGTGCAGCACCCCCTCAGTAGTCCAGTGGAGTGTCAGCCTAGGTTATGCGCTAAAGTCTCTGGAGTGGGGCTTAGAATAGAGATATTAGGCCAGGTAAGTAGGATATAGTAAAGCTTACTTAAAGAGGTCCAGGCCTCGCTGCCATAGAGCAAGGTACTGACTGTCCTCAGTACCTTGCTGTATGGCAGCAAGGCCTGGACAACGTATGTCAGCCAAAGGCGACGTCTCAATTCATTCCATCTTCGCTGCCTCCGGAGAATACTTGGCATCAGGTGGCAGGACCGTATCTCCAACACAGAAGTCCTTGAAGCGGCCAACACCCCCAGCTTATACACACTACTGAGTCAGCGGCGCTTGAGATGACTTGGCCATGTGAGCCGCATGGAAGATGGCAGGATCCCCAAAGACACATTGTACAGCGAGCTCGCCACTGGTATCAGACCCACCGGCCGTCCATGTCTCCGCTTTAAAGACGTCTGCGACATGAAGTCCTGTGACATTGATCACAAGTCGTGGGAGTCAGTTGCCAGCGTCCGCCAGAGCTGGCGGGCAGCCATAAAGGCGGGGCTAAAGTGTGGCGAGTCGAAGAGACTTAGCAGTTGGCAGGAAAAAAGACAGAAGCGCAAGGGGAGAGCCAACTGTGTAACAGCCCCAACAAACAATTTCTTCTGCAGCACCTGTGGAAGAGTCTGTCACTCTAATATTGGCCTTTATAGCCACTCCAGGCGCTGCTTCACAAACCACTGACCACCTCCAGGCGCTTACACATTGTCTCACAAGACAGGGAGGCCAAAGGAGAAGACGAAGAAGAAGAAGACTCAGTTTAGAGAGGGAAATCCACAGCTTAGGTCCTAAGCAGCTGGAGGTGCAGCCACTAATGGTGGAGTGATTAAAATTGGGGAAAAATTGGAGTAATCCGAGATCTGAGTGTTGTAGGACTGGAGGGGGATACTGAGATAGTGTTCCAGTCAAGTGAGGAGGGGTCGAAGGGCTTCCCTTTTTCCCTCTCCTTGTTTGACCACAATAGGTTTAATTCTTTCTTAAAGTGGATTTACTAGCCAATTCAGTAGGTGTTTGGTTCTTGTTATGATCATACTTGAGTTTACTTGAATTTCACAAAGATAGAGGTTAACTTTATTGTACTAAACAGAACTAAGTAAAATAATAAACTACATGCAACTTTCACTCAAACAACACACGTACACACACGCACTAGAGGTGTACACACACACATAGGTTACAGAGTGGGGAAAGGTAGATTCGTTGAGTTAGAGTCCATAGAAAAAAGGGGTATACAGTCTATGGCGTTTGGTGATTCAGCTGGTTTAGTTTGAAGAGGTAGATGACTGGTTCTGTGGGTCTCTTGGAGTCAGTGATGCAGATAATTTCCTCCAATGGGTTTCTGATTGTAGCCGGAGTATGCAAAGGTGGTCAGTCAACAGGCAGAGTTTGAAGCTTGTAAACTGAAATGGTGAGAGAGAGGGACCCCCACTTGGGTCTGCACATGTCAGAGTCCAGAAGCTTCTCCTCTGCTACAGATGGAAGGGACTTGTCACATGACAGTCACCCAGTGATTCAAACACGGTAGCAGTGTTTTTCTTGCTAAAAACAACAGGTAGTTCCCTTAAACTTCCTGGGTCTTGGTTCTTGCTAGGATGAGCAGCCATTTCATTTCCACCTCACAGGCCTTGCAATGTAGGATACAGTGTTGCAAATTAGGTAGCCATCCTAAGCCGCTAGCAAAATCATCCTTCATCTGTTCTGTCTTAAATTTCTTCAAAAAATCTAAATTCAGATCTCCAGTCAGTGGATTAAAGAAAATGATCATTCAACAAAGCACATTGGCATTACAGTGGGAGAAAGCAAAAACATGGAGGGACTAGGTAGAAAAAAAGGATGAAGGATCGCGGGGCGAGATAGTGGCCCCACACTTATTGAACTCGCCATGGAAAACTCTCGTACGGCAATATAAAACTGACAGTTGTATCAAAATTGTGTCAGAAGCTAATTTGAGGTGATAATCTCAACATTCTGGAAGAATTTACACCAAGCAAGGGACAGGGAAAAAAAGAACAAGGCAGATTCCCTATCCATCATGTATATAATTATGCACCAGGAAAGGCTTTCCATCTGCATATAAATATGGATGTGCGATATATGGAGTTATATACATACATGGGTGCATGCTCATACCCGCTTTGAAATTCAGAACAGCATGGATTTGTAACCAGTTAACGGAGACATCAACCCATAATGAGCTACTTAATCACACACATCTGCAGCCCGTGTAATAGGCTGCTCG
Organism: Heterodontus francisci; assembly: GCF_036365525.1. Taxonomy (NCBI): domain Eukaryota; kingdom Metazoa; phylum Chordata; class Chondrichthyes; order Heterodontiformes; family Heterodontidae; genus Heterodontus; species Heterodontus francisci. The sequence continues at coordinate 44,695,603 of NC_090405.1, read as the reverse complement.
CTGTCTGGGTGTCTTTGTTTTGCAAATTGCAAATCTGGTCACCTTAGCCTGAGACAGGCTTTCTTCAACAACAAAAAAATTAAAAATATGTTTGGTGCAAGGAGGGGGAGATTGAAGTAACTGGAGAGGGAAAGAAAAGATATCTTTCTGAAGAAAAAGGCTCCATGTACAGTGACTATTTCACTGCGATATAAGAAAAATCTGATCAGTGACAGAAAGTGAAGGGTGAACCTTAACCGACACTGTCAGCAATGAGAAAACCATTTGAAACCTCGAGGCTTTGTGATTTAGTGTTGTCAACTGTCGCATTGGCAGAGGAAGGCATTGGGTGGGAGATCTGGCAAAGGTGAGAGCTGGACCACGTAGCATAAGGGCAAAACACATTGTAGACTTAAGGGGCAATGGGCATCAGAGGTTGGCATTCATGTCAAGATGCGCGATGGGTAATGGGTGCAAAGAATTAGGCATTTGGGGCACAAGGGTGTATGAGACTGGGTTTCAGAAGCATGGCATGGGAGCATTGGGTACATGATGAGGGGCATCTCAATGGACTCAAGGAGGAGAATTGAACACAGACATGTACAAGGTAAAGGTTACGAGATTCTGGTCTTGTTGTGAAGTCTCGCTCAATGGGAGTGAGAATCGAGTGCAGGTGTCAATGCACCTGCTTTGTGGTGCCCCCAATCGAAAGCCAAGAGAATTAGCATTTTTGGTGCATCAGCTTCCATGCCATGGTGGTCTGAGGTGCATTTGTTTTAATGCAAGAAGTGTAGTAGGTAAGGCAGATGAACTTAGGGCTTGGATTAGTACCTGGGAGTATGATGTTATTGCTATTACTGAGACTTGGTTGAGGGAAGGGCATGATTGGCAACTAAATATCCCAGGATATCGATGCTTCAGGCGGGATAGAGAGGGAGGTAAAAGGGGTGGAGGAGTTGCATTACTGGTCAAAGAGGATATCACAGCTGTGCTGAAGGAGGGCACTATGGAGGACTCGAGCAGTGAGGCAATATGGACAGAACTCAGAAATAGGAAGGGTGCGGTAACAATGTTGGGGCTGTACTACAGGCCTCCCAACAGCGAGCGTGAGATAGAGGTACAAATATGTAAACAGATTATGGAAAGATGTAGGAGCAACAGGGTGGTGGTGATAGGAGATTTTAATTTTCCCAACATTGACTGGGATTCGCTTAGTGTTAGAGGTCCAGATGGAGCAGAATTTGTAAGGAGCATCCAGGAGGGTTTTCTAGAGCAGTATGTAAATAGTCCAACTCGGGAAGGGGCCATACTGGACCTGGTGTTGGGGAATGAGCCCGGCCAGGTTGTTGAAGTTTCAGTAGGGGACTACTTTGGGAATAGTGATCACAATTCCGTAAGCTTTAAAATACTCATGGACAAAGACGAGAGTGGTCCAAAAGGGAGAGTGCTAAATTGGGGGAAGGCCAACTACACCAAAATTCGGCAGGAGCTGGGAAATGTAGATTGGGAGCAGCTGTTTGAAGGTAAATCCACATGTGATATGTGGGAGGCTTTTAAAGAGAGGTTGATGAGCGTGCAGGAGAGACATGTTCCTGTGAAAATGAGGGATAGAAATGGCAAGATTAGGGAACCATGGATGACAGGTGAAATTGTGAGACTAGCTAAGAGGAAAAAGGAAGCATACATAAGGTCTAGGCGGCTGATGAAAGACGAAGCTTTGAAAGAATATCGGGAATGTAGGACCAATCTGAAACGAGGAATTAAGAGGGCTAAAAGGGGTCATGAAATATCTTTAGCAAACAGGGTTAAGGAAAATCCCAAAGCCTTTTATTCATATATAAGGAGAAAGAGGGTAACTAGAGAAAGGATTGGCCCACTAAAGGACAAAGGAGGAATGTTATGCTTGGACTCAGAGAAAATGGGTGAGATTCTAAACGAGTACTTTGCATCGGTATTCACCGAGGAGAGGGACATGACGGATGTTGAGGTTAGGAACAGATGTTTGATTACTCTAGGTCAAGTCGGCATAAGGAGAGAGGAAGTGTTGGGTATTCTAAAGGGCATTAAGGTGGACAAGTCCCCAGGTCCGGATGGGATCTATCCCAGGTTACTGAGGGAAGCGAGAGAGGAAATAGCTGGGGCCTTAACAGATATCTTTGCAGCATCCTTAAACACGGGTGAGGTCCCGGAGGACTGGAGAATTGCTAATGTTGTCCCCTTGTTTAAGAAGGGTAGCAGGGATAATCCAGGTAATTATAGACCGGTGAGCCTGACGTCAGTGGTAGGGAAGCTGCTGGAGAAGATACTGAGGGATAGGATCTATTCCCATTTGGAAGAAAATGGGCTCATCAGTGATAGGCAACATGGTTTTGTGCAGGGAAGGTCATGTCTTACCAACTTAATAGAATTCTTTGAGGAAGTGACAAAGTTGATTGATGAGGGAAGGGCTGTCGATGTCATATACATGGACTTCAGTAAGGCGTTTGATAAGGTTCCCCATGGCAGGCTGATGGAGAAAGTGAAGGCGCTTGGGGTCCAAGGTGTACTAGCTAGATGGATAAAGAACTGGCTGGGCAACAGGAGACAGAGAGTAGCAGTAGAAGGGAGTTTCTCAAAATGGAGACGTGTGACCAGTGGTGTTCCACAGGGATCCGTGCTGGGACCACTGTTGTTTGTGATATACATTAATGATTTGGAGGAAAGTATAGGTGGACTGATTAGCAAATTTGCAGACGACACTAAGATTGGTGGAGTAGCAGATAGTGAAGGGGACTGTCAGAGAATACAGCAGAATATAGATAGATTGGAGAGTTGGGCAGAGAAATGGCAGATGGAGTTCAATCAGGGCAAATGCGAGGTGATGCATTTTGGAAGATCCAATTCAAGAGTGAACTATACAGTAAATGGAAAAGTCCTGGGGAAAATTGATGTCCAGAGAGATTTGGGTGTTCAGGTCCACTGTTCCCTGAAGGTGGCAACGCAGGTAAATAGAGTGGTCAAGAAGGCATACGGCATGCTTTCCTTCATCGGACGGGGCATTGAGTACAAGAGTTGGCAGGTCATGTTACAGTTGTATAGGACTTTGGTTCGGCCACATTTGGAATACTGCGTACAGTTCTGGTCGCCACATTATCAAAAGGATGTGGATGCTTTGGAGAGGGTGCAGAGGAGGTTCACCAGGATGTTGCCTGGTATGGAGGGCGCTAGCTATGAAGAGAGGTTGAGCAGATTAGGATTATTTTCATTAGAAAGACGGAGGTTGAGGGGGGACCTGATTGAGGTGTACAAAATCATGAGAGGTATAGACAGGGTGGATAGCAAGAGGCTTTTTCCCAGAGTGGGGGTTTCAATTACTAGAGGACACGAGTTCAAAGTGAAAGGGGAAAAGTTTAGGGGGGATATGCGTGGAAAGTTCTTTACGCAGAGGGTGGTGGGCACCTGGAACGCATTGCCAGCGGAGGTGGTAGATGCGGGCACGATGGAGTCTTTTAAGATGTATCTAGACAGATACATGAATGGGCAGGAAGAAAAGAGATACAGAACCTTAGAAAATAGGCAACATGTTTAGAGAGAGGATCTGGATCGGCGCAGGCTTGGAGGGCCGAAGGGCCTGTTCCTGTGCTGTAATTATCTTTGTTCTTTGTTCTTTGTATGCCCAATTCTCCAATTCAGCCTCCTGTTGAAAGATTCCACAAGGTTTAGCTTATAGATTAAGCTCCCCCTCAACTAAATATCTGAAAGCCTCAAGTGTCACCGACTGGGAGAGTAAGAGAAAGTAAAGGGTGAAGAACAGGAGTTGAAACTTGGCCCATTGAACCTGTTCATTTGAACAGAGCCTATTAAACTGGCACTGTTGTAGACTCCAATCAATTTATTTGGTCTCTTGAAGCAGCTGCAAGGTGAACTTCAAAGGAAGACATTCTGTGGAATTTCTCAACTAATGCATCGTGATAAAGCAGCAAAACGTCAGGGTAATGGCTTCCCATTACAATCTATATTATTCAGCCCAACAGTGTGCTTTCCACAGGTGACCGCTTCAAGGCCACAGTGCCACAGGAACTAGTGTGTTGCAAAAGCAGAGCTCTGATCATCTATCTCTAGACCTGCCTTTTGAATTGCTAGCCTTTCTTCCCCAGCACTTCTTCCCTCCTCTCCATCAGTTGCAACTCATGATGGGCATAAAAAGTGAAACGGCAGGTCTTTGGTAGCTAACCCAAGTGGTCATTCCTCAAGTGTAGAGAGCCTAGACATGTAGCCTTGAGATGTGTCACAGACAAAGCTGGTCTTGCACCTAGTGACTTTTAGTTGTACACATGGCTCACAGGTTAGCTTTCGGGAGACAAAATCCAACTGACTTTTCCAACGCAAAGGGAGCTGAGGTCAATTTTGGTCCTTCAAGCACTTAATGCCACGTGGCCATACTGATGGAATGAAAAGTCTTTTTTTTTCCCCTTGATTTCCTGACGTGTGTCCCCATTCCTGTTACTTGTCACTTGGGAGCATTGGGTCACAAAATTCCACCTGGAAAGAAAACTGGGACTCGGGAGGGAGAAAATGAGAGTGAAGAGAGGCCGGTAAATATAGCAAGAGAAATATTTTATTTATTGATGCACTCAGTCGTGTGTGCATACAGGTAAACATAAAATACACCATTTTCACTTCTGTACTTGAGCTTCCTCAGGAGACAATGTTAACAGTTTGTAGAGATTCATTCAGATGCAAATTAGATAGATTTCTTTCTGAAAGTAACATTTTGTGCTACAGTGTAGGAATAAATTGAAATGTGATATGCCTGGGAGGAACAGGTAACTTTGGATCTATGATTCCCAACTGACTTTTCCAACGCAAAGGGAGCTGAGGTCAATTTTAGTCCTCCGTGGGAACATTTCCTCACCTCATATCTGGGTGCTTTATAGACTGATAGTAAATGATTGATTGCTATGATTCGTCAACAACTCTCATCATTGGATCATGTGAGAAATAGGTTGGTGGAAGGCAAACTAGATGGAATTTGGCCCTTTGTCATGTAGAATTTCCTATGTTCCTATGAACAAAGAACAGTACAGCACAGGAACAGGCCATTCGGCCCTCCAACCCTGCGCCGATCTTGATGCCTGCCTAAACTAACACCTTCTGCACTTCCAGGGCCCATATCCCTCTATTCCCTTCCTATTCATATATTTGTCAAGATGTCTCTTAAACGTCGCTATCGTATCTGCTTCCACCACCTCCCCTGGCAGCAAGTTCCCGGCACTCACCACCCTCTGTGTAAAAAAACTTGCCTCGCACATCCCCTCTAAACTTTGCCCCTCGCACCTTAAACCTATGTCCCCTAGTAACTGACTCTCCCACCCTGGGAAAAAGCTTCTGACTATCCACTCTGTCCATGCCGCTCATAACTTTGTAAACCTCCATCATGTCGCCCCTCCACCTCCGTCGTTCCAGTGAAAACAATCCGAGTTTTTCCAACCCCTCCTCATAGCTAATGCCCTCCAGACCAGGCAACATCCTGGTAAATCTCTTCTGTACCCTCTCCAAAGCCTCCACGTCCTTCTGGTAGTGTGGCGACCAGAATTGCACGCAATACTCGGTAAGTTACGTAAATACCTGGTTGCAGTGCACAGCGATCCAGTGGGGACAACACTTGGAGCAGAGCAGTCCCATTGTCCATTGAACATTAAGCGGGAGGCTCTATTGCACGTGTGTGGTTGTTGACCCCTGATTTTCCTCTCTGTTGCCGTATGATTATTTAATACTGAAGTGCACAATAGGAAAAATCTGTATTTTTACAAGATCTGTGGACGGGGGAGGATCTTTAATGTCACCATTACAGAGGAAGATTAGAGCAGAATCATAAAACGCGTATAAATCACAATTTAGAGTATGGTAGCATAGTGGTTATGCTACTGGACTAGTAATCCCAAGGCCTGGACTAATGATCCAGAGAGTTCAAAATCCTACCACGGCAGCTGGGGATTTTAAATTCCATTAAATCCGGAATAAAAAGCTAGCATCAATAATGATGACCATAAAACTACTAGTTGTTGTAAAAACCCATCTGGTTCACTAATGTCCTTTAGGGAAGGAAATCTGCTGTCCTTACCTGGTCTGGCCTACATGTGAGTCCAGACCCACAGCAATGTGATTGACTCTTAACTGCCTCTGAAATGGCCTAGCAAACCACTCAGTTGTACCTGCACCACACGGACTGTGGCAGTTCAACAAGGCAGCTCACCTCCACCTTCTCGAGGGCAGTTAAGGATGGGTAATAAATACTGACCCCGCTAGTAATGCTCTTATCCCATGAGCAAATAAAAAAAAAACTCACAATAAGAAAGAGCTTGCATTTAAATAGCATCCTATCTTTCCTCAGGATGTACTAAAGTTCTTCTCATTTAATGCAGTACTTTGTCACTTGTTAGGAAGGTGAACAGCAGCCAATTAGTGGACAGTAAGGATTGAAAAACAATAATGAGATAAATTACTATTTAAGAGGAATGTTGGTTCGGACACCTGGAGAGCTGCCTGCTCTCTCCGAATAGTACTATGTACTGTTTAATGTCAACTTGAATAGGCAGATGGGAACTCAGTATAATGTCTCAACTGAGCTGAACACAAGAGGCGGACAACATAATACTATTAAAGGAAAGGTAAGAGCACCAGAGGAGAAGATGGGATCTTTATTTGATACTGAGATGGACAAGAGCAAAATGAAGTGGAACAGCAGCAATTGTAGGGAATTGAAACTGGGTGGATGCAGAGCCAAACTAAACAGGGATGTTAAGGGACACACAAAGTAGCTGACGAGTGGAGATAATGCTGGAAATCTCAGAAGGACAGAGAACCAAAGGCTGCGCTCGACTAATACTAATGCGGTGTTCTGTGAACCATCTACTAGACTGCAGAATGGCAGAGTGCCAGACAGTGAAAGAGTGAGAACAAAATCATCCACAGCAAGCTAGGGTCTGTAAGGGGGCCATTTTGTTCTCTCTGTGTACCTCTATCTCATGCACATATGTGTGCACATACACATGTTGTAACTAATTTCAGTAACATGCAATGCTGGATCCAAATTTCTGTTATTGCTGCCCCCTCTCTTTCCTCCCTCCCTTTATTTCCTCTTTCCTTCTTTCTCTCTTTCTCTCATGCGCACATACTCTCCATAAAAAAACAAAGAAATATACAGCAGGTCATTGAGTATGTGGCAGAGAAGTAACCTCTCTGTTTTAGATATGACCCTTTTCTCTCTTAGATCATCCTTGCTGTCTTTTTTTCTGTCCCTCGCACTTTCTCTTCCTGTATTTACTCTTGGATCTTGCTCTCTCTCCCACTGCCTCTCCCCTAATTACCTTGAATGTAAATTTTTAAAAGTTGCTTTTACGTTGGCAAACTCATTCAGTTTGGATTCCGGCTGACTGGAATTTCCTTACAATTCTAAATCGGGCTTCCTTTTTCCAGTGACAGAGTTGTGCACTCTTTTAAATAAAAAGAAACGAGTTTACAATTCTGCCAGTGTGGTAAAGTAGCTAGATGGAGCGGTGTGAACACAGCCCAGCTCACAAACACCAGTCTCCCCAGATTCCGCAGCAAAGAAGTCTTGGTGTGAAAGAATCTCAGCAACTTCTTAAGAGATGAAATTGCTGTTGGCTGTATTTATAATGAATGTGTTGGCACGGGTGTCTCAGTAAGGTATTTTAACACATTAATTTGCCCATTTACTTTAATTGGATTAGCAAGCGCCTTTTAAACAGCACACAGAGGAAGTTCATGTCGACACATCACCCGATGTAATCTCAACGCATTAGCTCCTTTTTAAAAAATCTTTCTTTCTGATAGGCTGTGTCCTGTCCCCTGATTGTCCACCTGTAGCCTTTGACCTACATACTGTATCGATCCAGTTCTCAAAACTGAGGTGTATGTGCAGCGAATGTCACTTTCAGCCTCACTAAAAATAAATACCAAATAGGATTCGGAACAAAGGGAATGGAGGCTACAGCAGACCTGGGGACTGCCTGTTCTAGATCTGTTACAAGAAATAGAGGGGAGTGAATGTTTCAGTGGCGAACTCTGAGAAAAGCTGTTGAGCACAAGACTACCGTAAAAGGTCATGCGGGGTTGCCAACGCTCCAGGGTTGTCCTGAAATTAAGGATTTATCTCCTGGGCACTGCTGCAAATAAGCAGAGAGGAGAGAGAGAAAAACAGATGCCTTAAAAGGCAAGTTTTTCATTGAAAATTTTCATTTTATTGAAATATTTTGGAGATGGAGGGACAAAAAGGCATTTTGACTCAGTGAGGCAGTTGGAGGCAGAAGATCATGTGATGAAACCTCCAGGAATGTTTCGAATCAGAGTTGGCAACCCTACTATCGCGTGCAGCCATTTTGAGCTGCGATAAGGTCTTTGCTGGTGCATAATTTTTTAATACTCTACATTTCTGTGCTTTCTTTTCGAGACTAATTCTGTTGGAGATGATGGGCTGTGCGGTGATGGTCACTGGGTTTCCAGTTATCTCGGTCTCACTTCTGGTTGCTGATCCTAGAAATTGCCAAGCAAGGCGATTTCAATTCGCCAGAAAACTCAGTTTCGCCTCTTTCCAACCTTGCTGCAAATAGGTTTCATGGAACAAAGCTTGGGAAGAATGGAGGGAATGTTGTTAAGCAACAGGAGAGAACAGAGGAATTGGAGCTGACCTGTAGAAAGAAAGAGGAAACAACAGGAGAAAAGGGGATTTGGACATCGAATTGAAGAAGAGCTTTTGACGCACCGTTTCAACACAGTTCTGAAATAGGGCAGTGAAGTAAACTCAAGGTTATTAAATAAAATTCTTGGTACTGATTCAACATTCACAGTACCAGTAACAATCCTTCACCTGTCATGGAAAATAAACCTTCTGGTTTGCCTTATATTACAGCGTGAATGGGAATGACTTGCATATCAGGCACTCCTGTGTGCTCTGCGCTCCACTGTAATCCAGGCTTATGGAGAGGAACCAACCAGCAACTACACCAAACTCTGTCATCCAGTCGCAGATGAGTGGAAGTCAGGCCAGAGGCTGTGTTTCAGTTTGGTCATTCATGGGCACAAAATTCCGGTTTCAGGAGAAAACCTTGAGTTGTCTTATACTCTCACTGATTTTGTTTTGTGCTTGCATTAGCCAACTGGGGGTAGAATACCCACAGGACCCTGCATAATGGATGTCAAACAGCTCTACACCCCCACCTATTGGAGCACTCTCTTTCAAAACCACCTTTTTGTCCCTTCCTCAAAAGCCTTTTTAAAAAATCTACCTCCTTTTGAGAACCCATGCAGGCCTCCCTCGCCACCCATCCCCTACCCCCACTGTATAATACTCCCTGTCTCATGCTCAGCATCTTTTTCTGCTCATTGGAGAGATCCCCTACATGGGAAGTGGTCTAAACATCCAAGTTTCTCATGCTAATCCTTAACAGGGAATTGCAAATGGCATATCTCAGGTTAGAAATCCTATTTACTTTAAAAGCCAATCCCTTTCTGTTCAATAGGAATCTGAGAGTTTTTCAGAGAATGAAAGCCCCCTTTGATTCAACATCATTGAATTTTAGGCTATGCACAGAATTGAGTCAGTATAAATGCCGGGCCTGAATAGCTGCCAGTGACTGCTACAAAAATGTAATTTTGTGCCTGTCACTAAAAGTGGCAAATTGGACTCATGGGCAAAGTGGGACAAGATGTAGCTGGGAATGGTTAGCCTTTTAGAAAGGGCAAGGGCTGTATCGTTGGAAGAGATTTAGCTGTCACCTCCACACAATCCACATGACCTGACTGTGTAAGCCAACCACCGTCTTTAGCTTGGTGTCTTGGAGAATTTCAAAGCTGCAGCATTGGCCCTGTGTCTATCAGCGACTCGAGCACATTAGTAAGATAACATTCCGGTACAGTACTGAGGGATGGCTGCATTGTTGGAGGTGACGTCCTTTGAATGAGATGCTGAAGCAGCTGAGGTTCAGACAGTTGTTGAGCATCCCATGACGCTAATTCCAAGACAGCAGGGAATTTTTCCCCATGCCCTGGTCAAACATCACCAGGTGGCAAATTCATTGATTGTTCACCTATTTGTCCGTGTGGTGGAAAATGGGCGCTACGTTCATCGAACATAACAATAGTCACTGTCTTTGAGACACGATTACTTTTCTAATATCAAGTGACAAATAAGCCAGACCTTCCTCCCACTTAACACTGACAAGAAAGCCTTTTCAATTCCACCAAAAAGCAGCACCCTAGGCATTGATTCCATATCCCTCCTCTAATGCTCACCAAGGTGCCTTGGTGCCCTGTTTTACCCTGAACTGGGTTCAAACCTCATATCCATCACCAAGGCTACCTCTAGAAAATCACCCACCATTTCTCTTCTCCCCACCATCACTGAAGCCTTCAACCAGGCCGTTGCTACCTCCAGGCTCATGTTCTTCAACATTCTGCTCACCAACATCAAATCTCTACACCAACTCCTCCAAAGCTCCTATGCCTGCATCCTGTCCTATGTCTTGCTTCTCTGCTATCCTTGCCCTACCCAATTTTCGTTGGCCTTTTGTTCCTCACCACATTGAATATAAAATTCTTTTTTCCTTTCATAAATCCCTCCCAATATCTACAACCTACTTCTGCTCTCAGTACCAGTATGCGAACCCCACACTTCTAACTCTAATATCCCTTGAATAACCCACTTCCTCCCCTCAACCTTTGCTGGCAAAGCCTTTAACCACCTTGGCCTCTCACTCTGCAATTCCCTTTCTGAACCTCTCCACCTTACTATTCCTCTCCCACCTTCAAAAGCCTCCTCAAAAACTAGTTCGTCCAACTATACCTTCAGTATTTTTCCCTAATTCTACTTTTACTCCTAACTGTACATTTTTGCTTATGTAAAGAGCCTTGGGATACTTCAATATGTCAAAGTTGCAGTATAAATGCAAGTCTTCCTTTATTTACAAGAAGCCAGAAAGTTCTCCTGTTTGACGCTTTTACAAGAAAAGTGTGCTTACAAGTTTCTGAACTAGATTTGCATGGATTTATGATTTGTAAGCCACAAATGCCTCGCAACACTGTCCAAGTCCATATTTTTTCCTTTTATGCACCCATTCAGACTTCTATATTATCACAAAAGTATGAGTTTATTCAGTGTTGCCAAAGCAGCCACCTTAACAAATATTTGATGTGGGAAATTTAACAGTTTGAGGAACATTAATTTGCAGATATTTTCATTGGTATTTTGAAGCAGTATATTGATAATTCAGGCATACAATAGTTTGATGAGGAATAGTACATTTTGAGACTAAGTATTAACTGCTATGAGAACCTGAAGGACACTATACAAAAGTCCATTTGCAGAGCCACTTTAGATGTCCATAGGCGGAGACTGTGGTTATAAAATTGTCATGTGAGGGAAGCTACATTGATGATAGCATGGGAGTAAAGTTGTGTGGGCTGAAGACTTGACAAGCCTCTAGAAATTGGCCTGGCTTTCATTTTTCCCTCCCCCCGCCCCCCGCCAACCCAAAGCCTTTCCCTCATGCCTCACCTCAGAGCGATGAGGAGAGCAGGCAAGATGGTGGGAGATTATCTATGATCTGAAAGTGGTGGACAACTCAGAATGGGAAGCCAAGCAAGCGGCTGGATATTTGTCCAGCCACTGCTATGTATCGTCACTGTGTTCCATTTGTGGGACTTGAGTTCAAAAGCCATACATCATGGTGGGGTCCCGCCAGACTTACAACCCTACTGCCAAAAAGAAATGCAACTACTTACTGTGGAGGGAATTTGGAGATGTAAGCAGAATAGATAGGCAGCGTATGCCCATTGTGGGCGATTTCAACGCATCATGGAGGAACAAGTCAAAAGTGTGTTTGGAATCGTGAACCTGCCTTTCAAAAGGTATGTAAAAAGAGTGACAGCTGTGGAAGGGGCCTCGAAGCAGCTATCCTGGGGCAAGGTTGAATCTGGAACTCGAAATTCCACTACGTACCAGCTGCTGGAATGACTCTCCATGCGTCTCCCTCTTTTTGATAAATAAAATATTACTTCTTTGTTAAAATGCACATCAAACTGCGAGAAGAGACAGTGAACAATAAAACCTCGGATTAATGTGCAGATCACTGTGACAGTATCAGCACTGAAAAAAAAGGGTACGACTGTTGCAACATAAGGTCACCGACCCTACCAGTGAGGTGTCAGACTGGAAGGGTGCCTGATCGGAGATAGAGTTACAGCATTGTAACTGCGCTTCTCCAACCCGTGCTCTCTTCCAATGACTAGGAGCGTGAACCCCGTGAAATTTATCCAGTAGTTTCATCTACACCTCCTGTTCACTTCCATTTGGGACGGCTTGGTAAATAGGATGGGGTGCACAAGAGTCAAAATACTGCTGTGTTGTTCAATGAGGCCCTTGCGCTGCCAGCGTGGTTGGTATCAATCATAAGAAACAGGAGCAGGAGTAGGCCTTTTGGCCCTTCGAGCCTGCCCTGCCATTCGATAAGATCATGGCTGTTCTGGTTGTGGTCTCTACTCTTTCATGTGTACCTCCCTCCCCACCCACCGTGCCCCATAACCCTTGACTCCCCTGTCTATCTAAAATCTATCTAACTCAGCCTTGAACCTATTCAATGACCCAGCCTTCACTGCTCTCTGGGGAAGACAATTCCACTGACTAATGATCCTCGGAGAAAAATTTTCTTCTCATTTCTGTCTTAAAAGGGAGACCTCTTGATCTTAAACCGTGTCCCTCATTCTAGTTTCTCCCACAAGAGGAAGCATCCTCCCGGTATCCACTCTATCAAATCCTCTCAAGAGCTTAAATGTTTCTTGGGCACAACATCATGTTGGATAGCAATGAAAAATGGGCAATATCTGTTGTACTCCCCACCTCTCTTATCAGTCGCCTCTCGGTCTTTTCTGGAGAAAAGAGCCCCAGCCTGTTCAGTCTTTTCTGATGGTTGTACCCTTTCAATTCTGGTATCATATTTGTAATTTTTTTTTCTTTTTGCACCTTCTCCAGAGCCTCCATATCCTTTTTTGTAATATGGAGACCAGAACTGTGCACAGTACTCCCAAGTTTAACACAATTTCTCTAACAATGGAAGCCCACTGCTTTGTGTTTTTTTCCTTATGGCTTTGTTAACCTGTGTCGCTACTTTTAATACTCTGCACGACTTTTTTTGTACGGGAGCAAAGGTCATTTAAAGAAAGATCGAGAGAAACTTGCATTTGTTTCGCACAGTCAGCCATTTTTCACACAGCATGATCCCACAAACAGCAATGATAATAGCGGCCGGCTGGTCTGTTTTTGGTGATGGTTGGTTGCGGAAAGAATATTTGTTGGGTGAAGTCCTTGTGACTCAAATCAAGCCGTGGGATCCTTAAGCATCTACCTTGAACAGGTTACCATGTCTCCGAGGAAGAACAACACTTCTAACAATGCAGTACTGTCTCAATATTACATTGGAATATCAGCTTAGATTGTGGGGTTGATTCTCAGAGTAGAGCTTGAACCCAGAACCTTGTTAGTTTATTCTCAGGATATGGCCATCACTGACCAGGCCAGCATTTATTGCCCATGCCTAATTGCCTTTGAGAAGGTGCTGGTGAGCTGCCTTCCTGAACCACTGTGGTCCACGTGATGCAGGTTCTCCCACAGGTCTGTTTTGTCTCGAGCTCCATAATTTTGACCCAGCGACAATGAAGTATTGGCGATTATATTTCTAAGTCAAGGTGGCGTGTAACTTGGCAGTGATGGTGTTCCATGCGCCTGCTGCCCTTGTCCTCTAGGGGATAGAGGTTACGGGGTTAGGGTGTGTCAAAGGTGAGAGTCCCACCTAGGGAGCCAAGCCAACAGTCTCTAAATAAAATAAATTCACAAAGAAATACTCAAACTGAGGACAGTGCACTTTGAGTTTGGTGTAACAATGACCTATGAATGACCCAGGAAAGAGATTGCTGCAAATTTAATTTGATATAAAATCTACAATTAAGAATCCTAAGTACCTTCAGGGAAGTTGATTGACCATGTCATTTAAACTTCATTGACATATACTCCAGTTATAATAGAGGGGACATGCTTAAGAATGATGAGAGAATTGCTTGCATAACAATCCTTCAACTCTGCAAGTCTGCGGTGCAGGATAAAAGTAATTTTTTTTCTATGAAGCAGAAACCCATAGAGTATTTTAGAAAAAAATTACAGGCGATGTTGATTTTAAAAAGAAAACTATTTGCTAAGCTGGATGCAGGAGACTCTCAATGCAGCTCAGGAGAGAGAGTCTGGAATGTGGGGAGAGCATGAGTCTACCAGTTGACAACCATGTGCTGGGGACTGGCAGCATCTAGTACTTTCTGCTACTTGGTCAGCGGCCTGTGACGCCGTATTCCTGTCTGCTTGGTATACCCTCTGCCTGCCTGCGTCGCATTTGGGACATCCCCTACACATGGGCACAGAGCAACCCACCCATCCTGTGCTTTGAGCAGGCTTTTTCAGAGCTCGGAGTGTGTTTCTTCTATATTGACATGCTGCATTATCTGAAGAGCATAGGCAAGCCAAGCTATCTATTCCCTTTAGAGGAGCCATAGTATGATTTTTTTTTAAAATCCCATTCATAATCTATCTCCCATCTTTGTCTGTAAGATCTTCAGTCTCAGATTTAATAAAATCAATCAGCTCCCCATTGTTTATTTAAATAAGGGTTCATTTCAAAGCTTGCTTAAACAACTTGCATTTATATAGCACCCAGTGAAACCATCACCCTCCCTCTTCACAGCAAACACTAATAGCTTCAAAAAAATGGAATGAGTTAAGGTCCCTCCTTGCTCTGCCTCTATGAGAGATGGTGCTGTAAATATGAGCGGTAGGGATTATTCTGCAGCCTTCCTGCAATGCAAGTGAAAATAGAATAGTGTGCACTCCAAGCCTCACTCAGAGGCATTATAGGTCAGAGAACGAGCACTATAGTTCTGCCTGGAGTGCATGATCACCGAATTTACCCGAATGATAGAGAGAAGAGCTATCTTATGTTAGCTCAGGATCCTGTGCACTCTTTGCATGGCCAGCATCTAGTTTAACTTCTTTAGTCTCTAGAACACTTGAGTTATATTTCTACTGTTTGGAATGACCTATCCTGAACTCAACTCACCTCCAATTATGTTTGTGTTCTGTCAAAGGTCGTCTCATTAGTGAGACTTTATGCTACAGATATACTGAAATACAAGTCAACTGCTGATTTAAATAATGGATATTGCCATGTTTGTTAGCGGGTCGAATCCTCAAGTGGCGTGCATTATTTATCAGGAGCTGACGAGCCGCCAGTATCTCTGGTCAAAGGAACAGAGACTGGCACTGCTTTAATTTTAACTTCTTAAGAGAGAATAAGTCCTGCCGAATGAGCTTTGGATTGGTGTGGCCTCGGTATGTGAAGACGTACAGGGACAGAAAGATTCAGGGATTGATTGCTAATCTATCACAGCAGACTTAAAGAGACAGTGGCCCATTTAGTCCAATTGTAGAGCCTATTCCCTTATTGCAAAACTATTGCCATGGCCATATTGCTTTGTTACACTGCGTAGACTGATTGTTAAGTGACGCATTTTACTTATAGTTTGTTTTTACATTTTAACATTGTTTCAGTTTTCAACTATTTCTGTATAATTCTGGAGCAAATGCAACCCCAGTAAACCCGAATAAATATTGTGAAAAAAGGGAAAAACTTGCATTAAACATGCTTTTCACATCCCAAAGAGCTTTACAGCCAATTACTTTTTGAAGTGTAGTCATTGCTGGAATGCACACAGCAAGCTCCCACAAAGGGCAATGTGATATGTCCGGATTGTCTGTTTTTGGTGCTGGTGGAGGGATAAATATTGGCCAAGACACTGGGAACAGCTCCCTCTTCGAAATAGTGTCATGGGATCTTTTACATCCACCTGAGGGGATAGTTGGAGCCTCAGTTCAACGCCTCATCTGAAAGACGGCACCCACAATGGCAAACGCTCCCTCAGTACCGCACTACGTGGGGCAGCCTGGATTATGTGGTCCGAGTCTTTGGAATGGGACTCTGACATGGATCTACCAGCAGACTGAGGGTTAAAAGAAGAAAGGAAAATAAAATGGAACTGAGGAAAACAGACATTTTTAAAAAAATTGAAGATTAGCAGTTTGTAGCAGCAGAGTGTAATGTATTTTTAAACAGTTTGAAGGAAAAGCAGATGAACAGTTTGCCTGTTGTATTACAAGTGTTTTTTTTTTCTGATTTCCAGACAGTTTGTAAGAGGTGCTAATTGGAAATAATGGTAAATGGTGCACTGCGTGATACAGGTCATTGAAATTTTTAAATAAATGTGTATATACATATATATAAAATACCTCCTGATTTTTGCAGTCTGCAATTCATAGCAGTTGACACATTCTGCCTTTTTAACGGGGCACTATTTTTAGCCTGGTCTAACACTCGAGGCCCACTCCATACTGAATCGCTGCTGTTTCCATGGCGGCCTGTAATTCACACCGCATATCAATGACAGAAGTTTGTGGGGGGAAAAATACAGACCTCCTCCTGTCCATTAATTCAGACTACCGCAGAATTAAGATGCCGTATTCTGTTGGTAGCTTTTGATAAAGACCTTATTTTTGCTGCAACAGGGACTCTTGGGCTCCTATTTTGCACTCTCGGACCTGACTTTGTGATCTTCTGGAGTCCATATCGCGTTTTGTCCAGTCCTAACCCATTACAGTGTTCACAACAGGGATTCATTAAAGATGATTACAATCTCTGTGTGTGAACACTAATTGCATTATCACTATATAATTATATATTATGTAATGATGTTTATATCCTAAAATAAATGTCATTACATCAGTGTTTATCAGACACGAGCATGGGGGAAATACTGATTTAAATCAGGGCGTTATTTATGCTTTCAGAATATTAAAATGGGATTGAGTCCATAATTCATGTCACGCTCTTATAGGTTCTCCTCATGGTTGCAGTACAGTTTGACTGGTGATGCTAGTCCCCCCTTAATTTGCCAAATGACCATTCCTCGTACGCGAGCAAGGATGTAACCTCATTCTTGTAAGCCCCCATCCCCTTCCCCAAATCTGCAGGAGTAAAGCCCTTCATTCAAAAAACAGGTCTGCGCTTTATAAAAAAAAAATTCATTCATGGGATGTGGACATTGCTGGTAAGACCAGCATTTATTGCCATTCTTTATTTGCCCTCGAGAAGGTGATGGTGAGCTGCCTTCTTGAATCTCTGCAGTCTGCATTGTGTCGGTACAACCACAGTGCTGTTAGGTAGGGAATTCCAGCTTCCCGCACCGCCCCTGAGATCCCAGCTATGCAGTCTGTCTACCCTCCTGGCTTCCATCTTAGACCTACCCCAGACTTGACCTCAGGCCAGCACTTTGCCTTTGGAAAGCTGTCTTGGGAGAGCAATGAACAGCATTAGACATGCAAAACTGTTGGTCAGGAAAAGACCAGCTGGTCTATCAAGACTTCCCGACACTCCTGACAACTGGAGCATCGTGATTAGACATTTCCCCCAACTCCCATGGCCACTCTGCCTTAACTCAAATTGTTCAGACATGGCGGTGTGAAATTTCCAATTGTCTCCTTAAGCATCATTGTTTTTTTTCTGTGTAAGATTGGCAATTAATTCCAAATAATTCTTGTTCTGTATCCAGGTATCCATTATGTTGTGTCCCCATTGAGTTGCCAACTTTGGTAGCATTGGTAATTATAGTATTCTCTTGTGCTAATAATATGATAAAGACTCTCTCTTTGAAGATACATCGGCTGCAGTGACTGTGATGCCATGATTGGTTGGAATCTCTAACATATCATCAAAGTTGCTTGAAAAATGTTCTGATATCGCTGTATCCTACCTCGCTATTAGATCAGTAATCAACACATATTGTTTAAATAGTTAGGAAGAATATATTCAAACTAGATAAGCAGGCAGGCACAAAGTAAAAGATTCAATCCCCATAAGTTGTGCCCTAAGTGTCATTTGTTCATTAGCCTGTCTTTGTAAGAGGCATGCAGACGGAGACATCAGAATTGGCATCAGATGAATGAACGAGCTCCCATTCTGTATTGGCCCTGGTGTATTGAACTGAAACCTTAGTCAGAGCCTCCAGCCCCAGCCAGAACCAATAGCTGAGGTGAAAATGAACCTTGCCTTTGGTCTTGTTTTAGTTCAGATTGCTTGTGGAACAGAAACATCTTAATTTTTAAGTAATCTGAAGCCAGTCGCATGGGACAATCGCAAAGTTTGACTTTTCACTTGGCCACGAACAGCAGCTGAACTATTTTTACTAACTTCAGTCATTTGCTGAAATTTAATCCTGACTTTTTGATTTTATCGATCTGACACTTGGCCAAATTTCATTCACCCACTTCCAAACGACTTATTCCAACAAAGACATTTGAGAGAGGCATGGTGAGCAAGTTTACGTAGTCATTCTAAGTGAATAATACTGCTTCGAAGGTTCTTATTGTCTCTGTAGCCTTGTTCTGAATGCAATATAGCTGGTCAGAGGGAATTGCAGACATTATGCAATTTTAGTTCGTTGGCAGAGAGGACTCCGATCTTCAATATCAATGCTACAGACAAACCCCAAAGCAATGACTCTCCTAGCCATTCGTAATTGAATCCACAGCTCTGAGAGTCAGAAATAGAAACTGGAACTACTTGCCATTCTCACACAACAGGAATGATTGAAAAGGTGACAACTGGAAATATGTCCAAGATACTCTTTTGGAGTTGGGATTAAGATACAACCTTGAGGAGGAGTAAAGGCTTTTTGACCCTGTATCTGCCCTTGAGGTGCTTGGGTGGTGACAGTGGGCTTAAAGCAGGAATTACACCATTCCCAGAACCAACACCCCTCACTCTGAGAAGCAGGACATGAGAACATACTCTGCTGCCTGTGCCCTAACTCACACCAAGTCCCGTTCACGCATCACCCCTGTGCTCGCTGACCGACATTGGCTCCCAGTTAACCAACGTCTTGAGTTTAAAACTCTCATCCTTGTTTTCAAATCCCTCCAACCCCACAACCCTCTGAGAGATCTGTGCTCATCTAATTCTGGCCTCTTGAGCATCCCTGACTTGATTTGCTCCACCACTGGCGGCCGTGTCTCCAACTGCCAAGGCTCTAAACTGTGGAATTCCCTCCCTAAACTTCTCCGCCCCTCTACTTCCCTTTCCTCCTTTAATACCATATTTAAAACATACCTCTCGCTTTATAATGCTCCTGAAGTGCCTTGGGATGTTTTATTGCATTAAAAGCGCTATAGAGATGCTAGTTGTTTTTGTGGTCATCTAGGCTGACAATACTGAGGGAGCACTGCGTTGTTGAGGGTGCTGTCTTTCAGCTGAAACATTAAACCAAGACCATAACCTACCTGTTTGCGTGGACTCGAAAACACTATTTAAATGAAAGGAAGACGCTTCCCCAGTGATCTGGACATTTTTCCCTCAACCACCCAGCAACAGGAGATTTTCCGATCATTTACTGATCTAATAATTTGTGCAATGTTACTGTACACTAATCGATAGCTGTGGGTTGCTTCCATCACAACAGTTACTGCAGTTCAAAAGTAATTTACTGGATGGGACTTGCTTTGGGATATCCTGAAAGGTGTTGCATGAATGAAAGTTCTTAATATTTTCCTGTTGCGTATTGGAAGTGATTTGGATAGGATGGTTTTTAAGGTCCACTGTCCAGCAGATCTATTCAGTTATCACTCATTTGCTCCTCTGTTTATTTCCCCCAAACTTCAAGTACAACAGTCTTGCTCTTTGTACCTCCTCCTTACATCCTCAGTGCAATTATATCAAAATTGAGCACACCAACTCTTAAATTGCCCAAGGCATTGTCCCTTTCCTGTTCAACTGTAGGCTTTTGATCCCCAAACTGGGTAAAAACTACTATTAGCTGAACATCATCATCACTCTCTGCTCTTGACAGTTTTGGTGGTATCTTCTGCTATGGGCTTTGGACCTTTCTGACAGGTTTCTCGATTGAAGCTATTTATGCTCAGCTCCTAAGTGGAGCTGAATATATTGATCGCTGATGTAAATTGGTAATGAAATGTACAGTGTGTCTAAAAGTTAAAGTATCATAAAAGGAAAATGTTATGGAGTTTAATAATTCAGTACCAGAACTGTTTCAAAATATAGAGTTATTACTTTAACAGAAAAGTTTAATTTTTTAACATCAGTTGTTCCGTTTTTTTTATCCAGGGCTGGATTTTACCAAGCCCGCAATGTCAGGTTCCGTGGCAGAGGTGGGGGTGGAAGATCCTTCCGGCAGAGGCCCATCTCTCAACGCCGGGAGGGTCTGGCCCAATCCCCCTGGCAGTTGGGAGGCTCCGTGACAGTTCCCCCGCCACTGGGCGACAGGACCTGCATCCATGTATTTAAATCAGGAAAATGAATACATGAGCACAAGCTTAGCTTCAATCTTCCAGGCCAGCTGCCATCTTCAGTGCAGCAGTCGACACTCCTGCGCCTTCACTACCCTGTCTGGGGGAAAGCAGGCGTGACACAGATGGGGAGGGGGCAGAGTTAAGATTTTTAGTGCGGTGGGGGGGAAACGGAGTCAAAGTAGAGTGTAGTGGATGGTGGGAACTGGTCAACTTTAAACTTTGTACATTCTGGGGGGGGGGGGAGGGGAAGGATAGATTTCAAAGGTAAGTGTTTTGGGCAGAGGGGGGATGTGATTGTTATTGGGGTGGGTTGGAAAGGGGCGTTATTTTAGTTGGTACATTTTGGGGGGTGTGTCTTTAAAAATTTAAATTTGCCAGCAGGGCTGGCTGCCCTTTAAAAAATGCGCCAGCGCCTGTGCACATGCAGCTAACACCATTGCCAGCATTGGACAGCCCGCCCCCTCCCCGTGACTGCGGGGGGGCACAGGCTGCCCCGGCTATTTAAATGAGCTGCTGCGTGGGAGATCGCGGCGGCTATACAGAGTGCAGGCCGCACGTGCAGGCTGTCGTTCTTTTCACCCACCGCTGCTGTCGGCTGCAGGCTCTTAAAAAATCTAGCCCCCAATCTGCACCATGATTTGACCACTGACAATTTCCTTCAGTTCTTCTTCATTTCCCCATATCTACCCATAATTAGGCCCATGACACCTAAAGCCGCATGCAGCTCTCACGTACCGAGACAATAATTTATTCCCTGTTGCGTGGTATTATTCTGTTCCTGATAAAACAGTTCATCTTCCAAATTAGACGATATTCGATCTTGCACAAGTCCCTTCACCTATCGCCCCTGTGTTCGCCGACTTACAATGACTTCCATCCCCAACTCCTCAATTTTCAAATTCTTATCCTTGTTTTGAAATCCCGACAAAGCTTGCCGCACCCTATCCCTATAATCTCTTTCGGCTTTACAACTCTCTGAGATTACTGGAAGCCGTGCTTTCAGCTACCTAGACCCTGAGCTCTGGAATTCCCTCTATAAACCCCCTCTGCCTCTCGACCTTTCTCTCTTTGCCTTTTAAGACTCTCCTTAAAGTCTACCTCTTGGACCAAACTTTTTTTCATCTGTCCGAGTATTACCTTATGTGGCTCGATGTTAAATGTTAGTTGATGATGCTGCTGTGAAGCACCTTGGTAGTTTTATTCTGTTAAAAGTGCTATATGAATGCAAGTTATTGGTGTTAGTGGGAAACAGCAGGGGACTATCATGGGTACATATTAGCAATGAAATGGGTTAGCTTTTACTTTCTTCAACATGCTACGATATAGCTTTCGCCCTGGACTTTGTGTATTCCAAATCTGAGTAGCCCAACCTCCCTCGCTGGACCATTGTATGTTCTTTCCAGTAAATAGTAGCGGTTTAATCTATGCAAGACAGCAAGTTCACTTCCCCCTTATACAGATAGCTGTTTCTCCTGTCAGGATTTACATGCAATAGATCCAAGGAGATGGAATTTCTTTTTAAAATTCGTTCGTGGGATTTGGGCGTCGCTGGCTTGGCCAGCATTTATTGCCCATCCCTAATTGTCCTTGAGATGAGCTGCTTGCTGGGCCATTTAAGAGTCAACCACATTGCTGTGGACTGGAGACACATGTAGGCCAGACCAGCTGAAATATTGGGGATAGGTGAACTTGGCTAGTATATCAAGCAGTGGTGTCTTGTACTATATACAGAAGAATCAAACCCAAAATATTGCCAAAGTGTCAAATTATCCTAATATTTTCCATTAATACTAAGTTAGTGTTGCGGGAAGAGTCATATACGCCTATTACTACTTAATTAAATTTGTTATTCATGAGATGCAGTTTTTTTTTGCCCTCAATGTTCTTCTGAAGCAGTTTATCTTTACTTGGTGTGGATTCAAGGATGCCACAAGCCATTCAGTACCTGTCAGAGGCAGACCAGACTCTGAGCAGCAGGAGCCTCTTCAACCATGTGGGGACTGTTCCTGAATGGACATCCACATACAGTTTCCCAGCAAGAAAGCTGGACAGTGTTGAGGAGGGACCCTTCCTGATACCTGTTTTTCATTCAAGGGATGTGGGCATCACTGGCAAGGTCAGCATTTATTGCCCATCCCTAATTGCCTGTTGTGATACAACTGAGTGGCTTACTTTGCTATTTCAGAGGGCAGTTAAGAGTCAACCACATTGCTGTGGGTCTGGTGTCACATGTAGGCCAGACCAGGTAAGGACGGCAGATTTCCTTCCCTAAAGGACATCAGTGAACCAGATGGGTTTTTAACTACAATCTGGTAGTTTCATGGTCACCATTACTGAGACTAGCATTATTTATTATTCCAGATTTATGTAATGAATTGAATTTAAATCCTGGTGGGATTTGAACTCATCTTCGGATCTTTAGTCCAGGCCTCTGGATTACTAGTCCAATAACCTTGTTCCCCCTCTCCACATCAGGAGCCCAGTGGCTAATAGTAACCTGACCAATGTTTGAGTTATGAATTTAAACCTCCTGCATATCCCCACTCTGACACTTATGCACCACTTATGCAGCTACCGAGTGAAATTCCTTTATCTGCGATTGTAACGAAGAGCCTGACCCTAACTACGACTATTTATCTTTTGTACTTTATCTTTTCTCCTGCTTCTTTGTGGTGGCGTGAACTATTAGCTGCAGCCCTTCACCTAGGGTTTGCAATATTGTATCTTATAAAATGGTGTGAACATTTTAGCTTTTTCCATGCCTTGAATGTTTGATTCCGATGCAAATGTGCTGTCATGTTTGTTGCTAACACCCTGCCCGACCATTGTAACCCCTGAATCTTTTACTGGAACGTTTTGTCAAAATAGCTTCCAAAGGGAAGGAAGGTTCGACTCAGAAATTGAAACAAAATCCCTGCATAAATAAAAGGTAAAATAAGTACATATTTGCCTTTGAGGTAACTTCAAACCTACTGCCAGTCTGAAAACAGAAAGGTAAGGAATGTCAGATTTAAGATTTCGTTTGGCAGCTTTGACAGGAACTATAAAACAAAAGGCTTATGTTGTTCACATCTAGGTATTTAAACTCTGCCCTCCTCAGGCAGAAGCTATATCAAATGGCCTCTCTCCAAGATACTTCCCAGGCTGAGTAAGTGTTGTTCTCGTTTTGAAGGATGGAGGTGTGTGAGAAAATATTTCTTATATTTTGGAGAACCGTGACTGGAATCAGCACTCTTGGGTTCGCCATGGGTCATGTCCACCTATGTGCTGTTGGCCCTAAACATTGTTTGGTCATAATAAGTACTCGAAGGGGAAAAATTTGCCAGGCTATGGGAAAAGGGCAGAGGAGTGAAACAAGTTGGTTCGCTCTTTCCAATAGCCGGTACAGGCACAATGGGCTGAATGGCCACCTTCTTCACTGTATCACTCTATGATCCTATGAATGGCTGAGCTTCTAGCCTTGAAGGAGTTTACAACAAACATTAATAGCACTTTCCTATTTTCTAGCTAATACTTGGGACAGCTCCTTTTCACTCATGAATCCGCAGACAATTGTACCAAAAATGCAATAAGTGAGAAGCATTTTCCCTCCCTTTTCATTAATCTGTGGACGAAAGGGCATTTGTGTGCATGTGTGCCTCTATCTCTTTCTCTCTCACTCCATAACCAAGACTGATAACCATGATGCATAATTTAGTAGCATATCAGAACATTATAAAAATTAATTTGCTGTTAAGTTTGAGGCTGCTCAGTGACCGGGAACTTTAAATGCACCTTTCGAATAGATTTGTTGCTCTACTGTGGACAGAAAATAAACCTATTCGTGCATTTAAGATCTGCTGTCTTTAGCTGTTCCCACGGCATGTGATTCCTTTGCAGTGTCATTCATGCTGCCGTCTGGTGATAGTCTAAGTAAGGAATGGAAGGAGGGCTTTATATCAAATGGAATACCAATGGCCAATGACATGATATACCTAGAAATACTTGGCAGGGGGAAAAAAATGCCAGGGATTTATTTTCTTCATCATGATTGTCGTCCTTGGGTGATGGGCTGAGTTATTATTACAATCTGGAATTCACTGCCTGAAAGAGCGGTGGAAGCAGATTCAATAGTAACTTTCAATGTACACTTGAAAAGGAAAAAAAAATTGCAGGGCTATGGGGAAAGAGCAGGGCAGTGGAACTAATTGGATAGTTCTTTCAAAGGGCCAACACAGGCACGATGGGCCAAATGGCTGCCTTTTGTACTGTATGATTCTATGATAAGACAGGATTACATCAGAAAGGAGGAAGGCAGGTCAGATAACTCGAGACGTAGTGATGAGTGAATGCAAAACTTTGGCTTCAAAAGCCAATGCGGGTAAGAAGGGATAGTTGAGTTCTATAGTGTCGAGGCCTTGGGAAAGAATGATTTAGAGTCCGAGCTTGTGAGATAAGTCTCAACACAGTGAGGAAGCTGAGTGAAGAGTGAAACACCAGAGGGAGCAGGGAAAGATAGTACAGTAGCAGGACTGAGTTTTATCACTTGGAGTTAGACTCTTCTGAATCTTCCCAACATGCCTTTCCATTCAATTCGCTGCTCCTTCCTCGTCGCTGGGTCAGAATCCTGAAACTCCCTCCCTACACCGCATAGACTGTAGCGGTTCAAGAAGGCCGCTCACCACCACCTTGTCGAGGGCAATTAGGGTTGGGCAGTAGATGCTGGCCTTGCCAGCGATGCCTAAATCCCAATGAATGAATATAAAGAAAAATTGTTTCAGCTTACACTCCGTTTTAAGTTTGTAACTGGTTTGAATAATACAGAAATGTAGTCTTCACAGCTGATGTCTGTAGCGCATTTTTAATTTTTGGGTGACCAAGTTGTGCCATAAGAATTATGACAACAGAGTTTTAAAAAAAAGACGGCGTAAACAACTGCTATGTGTGATACATATATCCGAGTTTACCCTACACCTGGAACACAAATGTTTAAGTATTAGGATCCTATCTACCACACCGCTGCAAATCAGTTCCTAAGGATGTACTGACTTCTTAATTTGACTTATTTTCCCTATCGTCAAAGAAAAAAAAAATCACTTTTTCCCTTTTGCTAGCTGCTGCACATTGTTCTCTAGCTACAAAAGTGGACAGCAGCTTCCTCTGCCACTCAGTAACTGGGACAGCGGTAGAGTCACGAATTGCAGCAGTAATTCCTTGCAGCAGCAATCAAGCACAGTCAGTATTGATCTTTCTGCAATTCCCCCTCCCTCCGCTAATTTAGGTTCAGCAGCTGGTTTGATTGAGTGCTGTGGCCTTGCTTGTTCTCGGGTTCAATCCCATCAGATTCACTCAACTTTTCATTCTTTTTGAAGGTGGAGGCCATGTGTCAGGGGGTAGGGGTCTGGGAGGGACAAAACAAGAGGTGAAAGATGCTGTGCATTGCTGATTAAAATGTTACGGTCTCTCCCGACAATAACATGGGATAAGCCACTGCACCCAATTCGTATTTTACAACCTGTTGGTGACTGACCTCCATGGATAATCCCTCAGTGGATTGAAATGTAGAATGAGTTAGCTTGGCTCAATATATAGCCCTCTTGCCTCTATGTTAGGAAATTCTGGGTTCAAACCCCACTCCTATGGAGTAATGAGGATGTGTTGCACTGATGGGGGTTCTGTCCTTTAACTGAAAGATTCAATTGCGTCTCTGTCTGTTCAGGTAGATGTTAGAATTATATTAGGTATGTTTTAAGATGTGCAGGAAGTTCTCTCTATGTCCTGGCTAGGATCAACCAGTAAAGTAGATTAGATCGTCAATGATCTCATTGCTCTTTGCTGGACCTTGCTGTGCGTAAAATGGCTACCATGTTGCCTACATAACATTAGTACCAGATTGTCAAAGTAGTTGATTCTATGTGACGCCCCTTTGGACACTTCCGAGATAAATGGGCCAATATCAGCTCTATGCTAGTAGACAGTGTCAACTGGTTTAATTTCAGCACCACTCTTGGGCAATTTCAAGCTGCATTAGATACCAACTTGCACCTCAGTTCTGTAGGCTCAGCTAAGGGGGTTAAGTAGAGAGAACTTGAGAGCAGGCAATTAGAAATATTACTTCTGTGGATTTCTGGATGGTTTATTTTTTATTTATTTTAGAGATACAGCACTGAAACAGGCCCTTCGGCCCACCGAGTCTGTGCCGACCATCAACCACCCATTTATAGTAACCCTACAGTAATCCCATATTCCCTATCACCTCCCTACACTAGGGGCAATTTACAATGGCCAATTTATCTATCAACCTGCAAGCCTTTGGCTGTGGGAGGAAACCGGAGCACCCGGCGAAAACCCACGCGGTCACAGGGAGAACTTGCAAACTCCGCACAGGCAGTACCCAGAATCGAACCCGGGTCCCTGGAGCTGTGAGGCTGCGGTGCTAACCACTGCGCCACTGTGCCGTTTGGAAACTGTTGTAGCAGGGAGCTTCACTTTGTGTCCAACAGCGTATATGCTTGCCCATTTTTGTTTCAGCCACTTGGCCTTTTAACTGGTAGTGCTCATTACTGAGCTAAGGTTCTTTCCAAATTTGAGACATTAACAAGAGAGAGAATAAGATATTTTGGTTTGTAGTCAGTACAGCTAACTGTGACTCGACACTGCCTGCTCTGCAGTAATGATTGAGCCTCTGGTCTCGTTACTTTTATACTATAATATAGCTAAGGTAAGGTTCATCAGGGTCACTCATTTGAGGGGAGATTTTCTCAGCACCATTTAATTGTTAAGCCAGACTTGATGCAGACTATCTGATAAAAGGAACAGTTTCATTCCTTTCAGGTCAGCCCAATTAAAAGGCTTCAGTGCGCTCAATCCCATTCTCAGACAGTTGTGATGCAGTACCAAGAGTTTCCAGGCCTGTTATCAAGACAATCAAACAACCAAACCAATACATAAAACAAACTTCAGCTCTTTGGTTTTTTTGGGGGATGTGGGCAGCACTGCCGATGCCACCTTTACTGCTTATCCCTAGTTGTGCTGAACTAAGTGGCTTACTAAGGCTCTCCAGAGGCTTATAACTGACAGTTACATGATGTGATCTAGAAGTAAGTGCAAGTCGGACTGGGTAGGTATTGCTGGTTCCCTTCCCTGAAGAACATTACACAAAGAACAACTTGCATTTATATAGCACCTTTAACATAGTAACACATCCCAAGGCGCTTCACAGGAGTGTTATCAGATGAAATTTGACACAGAGACGGATGAGATATCAGGGCAGGTGACCAAAAGTTGGTTTGACGATGTAAATTTAAAGGAACATCGTAAAGGAGGAAAGAGAGGCAGGAAGGTTTAGGGATAGAATTCCAGAGCTTGGAGCCTAGGCAGCTGAAGGCATGGCCGCCATTGGTGGAGCGATTAAAATCAAGGATGCGAAGAGTCCAGAGGAGCGCAGATATTTCGGAGGTTTGCAGGACTGGAGGAGAGATAGGGAGGGGCAAAGCCATTGAAGGATTTGAATATAAGGGTGTGAATTTTAAAATCTAGTCATTGCCTGGATAAAGCTAAATCAATTTTTTTTAAAACAATAATCCGGCAAGCTTTCACATTTACCAGATTAACAAAAATTCAATTTCACAACTTGTTAGGGTTACTAGTCCAACAACATAACCATCATTCTACCATGCTCGTTCAATGCCTTCGCCTAGTATTATTTGGGAACTTAGGTTTTGTATATATCAGGATTTAGAAGATTAGATAAGTGCCAGTTTTGGTTCAGTGGTAGCACTCTCGCTTCTGAATGGGAAGATTGTGGATTCAAGTCCCACTTGAACATTCAATTCAAGCTAATGCTCCAGGGCAGTACTGAGGGAGTGCTGCATTATCTTTTGGATGCAATGTTAAACCAAGTTGAGCATAAAGGATGCCGTGGCCCTATTTGGCTGCCGTGTTTGCAAAAACGACTGCACTTTAAAAGTACTTCGTTGGTTGTAAAGCGCTTTAGAACGTCATGAGGTTGTGAGATTATTTATATCCCAGCAGAGACACTCAAAACATTTACAGTGATGTTAAACATTTTTATTGCAACAATACTTCTTTAAATCCCCATCCCTGACCTTTCATCCCTCTCATATCACCCCCATTCCACCCCTTCTTCCCATGCCATCCTCATTCCTCATTTTATCCCTCCCATGCATCCCCCCCCCCCCCTCCAACTCTCATGTCACCTGCCCTCCCCAGTCCCTCTAGCCAGTTGTTGGTCTTCCTTTTTTACCTACTGCTCTTGTTTTGCACCACCAATCATTGGTAGCTGTTTGTGCATCATGTGATCCAGTCCTCCACATGCCCCATGTCCCTCTGCATATGCCAGGTTCCAAATCAATCCACCTACCAATCAGAACAGTACAGGCAGACAAAAGCGGCATATTAGTATGGATTTATTCCTTAGTTCTTCCATAGCCATCGCTCAGCTGGATGGTTGATGAATATGGTTTGTTGATCAATAAGCGTCTAATGCGTCAGTGTCAACAACATGAAACCTAAGCGAGTTTTCTGGAAAACAAAAGCAAGAGGTACAGTCAGGAATATTAACTAGTAGGACGGGTGATAGAACAAAGATGTTTTATTTAACTGGATGACAGTAATAATGACCGATTTGGCCCCTTGTGGCAGTCTGTAGACACTTTGAAAGGTAAAAGCTAATTTCAGTAACTAAGCTAATCGAGAACAGTTCAGGTGGGAAAGCAGTATTGAACTGTGACCTTGGGTTGTGTCATGCACTTGGACTGAACTATATCAGTTTAACATCGAACAACTTGCGATCGATTGGAACCCCTCCAGGTGTGTACTTGCAATCACTTGCTACTAGCTGTGTGAAGAGAAATAAGACACTTTATAGTTATTAGTGAAAACAAGCAATATTGACATTTCTAACAGTTTTCATTAAAGCGGGGGCCCAGAATATATTGATGAAAGAGCCAATAAGAGCTAGACCAAGTGAGTTCCTGTGTTTTATTTGAATGGCTTGTCACTCTGTTGACATGTTAGTGTAATTTTGATGTAATGGTCACTTTAAAGTTTGGTGTAATGCTATATAATAAAAAAATGTGCCATTGGAGTTAGCTCATTAAAGAGACGTCCATTTTGCCTAATGTGCTCAATTTGGTGCAAATTTCATGTATCACGAGTAAATAATTTAGGTTGATGCTTCAATACTAAGGAAGCATTTTCAGAGATGCTATCCATTGGATAAAAAGTTGAGGTAAAGCTTCAAGTGTGGCGCATATAATAGAGTTAATTTGCGATTCGTGATGTTTTACCATAAAACCGGCATAGATTTCCTCAAATTGTTGCAACTCCACTCTTGAGTTATGTTGCAACTTTCCAAAAAATTCTTGACCCAATGTTCAGGGAGATAGCTGTGTATTGTTTGCCGTTGTCCCTTTAAAACCTCAAGGTTTAATGGGTGCAACCTCAGGTCTTTTAGAGGCCAATTGCTCTTAATTACAGGCTAAAGTTAATTAGAGGTTTTTTTTGTCATAGTCTGAAACCAGCAGGAAACAGCAGGTTGCTTTTCAGTGAAGTGTGACATGGAAATTTGCAGATTTGGCAAAGTGTGACAGAGATGTCTCCAAACTTATGTCATGAGCTCTTTTGCAAAGTGATAAACTTAGGAAAGTTAAGGAAGGTTTTCCAATTACTTTGTATCTGGAGGATGGAATACAATCTTGAATAACCAAGTTGTCCCATGTTAATAGCTCCCTTGTGTCTTGGCCATGCGAGCCGCATGGAAGATGGCAGGATCCCCAAAGACACATTGTACAGCGAGCTCGCCACTGGTATCAGACCCACCGGCCGTCCATGTCTCCGCTTTAAAGACGTCTGCAAACGCGACATGAAGTCCTGTGACATTGATCACAAGTCGTGGGAGTCAGTTGCCAGCGTTCGCCAGAGCTGGCGGGCAGCCATAAAGGCGGGGCTAAAGTGTGGCGAGTCGAAGAGACTTAGCAGTTGGCAGGAAAAAAGACAGAAGTGCAAGGAGAGAGCCAACTGTGTAACAGCCCTGACAACTAATTTTATCTGCTGCGCCTGTGGAAGAGTCTGTCACTCTAGAATTGGCCTTTATAGCCACCCCAGGTGCTGCTCCACACACCACTGACCACCTCCAGGCGCTTATCCATTGTCTCTCGAGATAAGGAGGCCAAAGAAGATCTTTTAGCAACCACACCAGACAGTTAATTTTTGTTAGCGTTGTCTTTTTAAAAGAGTGATCGGATTAAATGAAATTCTTGTGTGCACTCTTTGCTGTGTTAGTTGTTGTTGCACTGAATGAGGTTTCAATGCATTGAGGTTTTCATTCACTGCATTACTGAGCAGATACATTCTGTTGTGCCCTGTCTCTGATTCATAATATTCAGTCGCAGAAGCTTACAATGGATTATCTTAACAGAAGGTACATGTGTATGCCTTGAGATCCAGAAAGAACGTTCAGTGTTAAGAGAGTTCGATTTACACAGTAATCACTATTCATAAAATGACTCCAATCCTATGAGACTTTGCTTGGCTCTTGATGCTACATGCAGGTAACATTTTGACCACTAAAAGTATCAACAGGTTTGAATGTAATTTGGTGTGTTTCTTTAATAAAGGTAAGTAAAATGGGCATTTCATTATTTATAAATTTCAGACTATCTTCAAGTAATGAAAGATTGGCTTCTTTGATTTTGTTTCTTTTTCAAATCACGAGTGGGATTAGATCTGTAAACCCCACAAAACATAACTTAAAATAAAAAAGACAAGCAGCCATGTGACTTAGCAGACAGTGAAGCTACATAGATCGGGGAGGTCCCATGTTTGGTCTCCAGTCTGTGCTGGGTTGGCAAGGCTCATCGAGGTGTCTCTAGGGAGGAGAAAGCTTTCTTGCTCGTGATCACTGCTCATTGCCTCCAGCTGCAAAGTGTGTGTGTGTGTGTGTGTATTTTTTTTGGTGTGGGTACGTGTGCAAGATCAAACGGTTGTGAAGCCATCCACAGTTTAGCTTGGCAAAACCTCCTCTCTAATCTCACCTGAGGAAGATTGGTGGAGGTACTGGAGAAAATTGGCTCTTGCAGGACCACACCCCAGGACAATGAGCAGCATGAGGAGAGGAGAAAAGAAAATTGGAGAGGATCCTGTCTCCAGCTCTGCCCTTAGAAATAAATCAATTCACAGGGGGGGGTGGGGGGGGAAAGCAATTGCTGAAATGCAATGAACGTTTAGTGAGTTGCAGAAGGTAAAAAGACTCAGCCTTCAGCCTTGGTATGATGTCAGTTGGCTTACCCTCAACTTGGCAACAGGCAGCATTGTATACACAAGCGGCCATCGCTGCTTAATTCAACCAGCATTATGCTTGTGCTCATGCTAGCTGGTGGGATTATGACTGTCCTCAAAAGATACTGCTGCAGCTTAGGCCATCTGGAAACATTCGAAGCCTCACCAGTGTTTGGTCTGTGTCTTGTTGGTCTGATGCTATATCTGACAAGGCTCCATATTCTGTTAAACGCCATGGGAAGAAATGCAGTTCTAATAAATTATTGCTTTCGAACATATCCCAGCAATGGAATTCCCCTGCAACCAAGTGCTAAATACTTCTCCGTAGCCTTGAGGTATTAACATCCCTATCGTTCATTATTCAGCATGTCCCTCACCACTCATTGATGGTGTGGAGCATATTGGCATCGATATCTTCATTGACAGCTGCTAACAGAGAAAAAGAACTAAGCAGGAGAAAACCACCCCATAATATTTCGGGTATATAAAATTGAGAAGTTGCGGGTGATCTCAAGGCAGTAAATCTAAGCTCAGCATGTGGCATGTTCGAAACCTTTGCTTTGCTTTTGATTCTGAACCCCACATTGAGTTCCCTGCCTTATAGCCAGTCTAAGGCATCCATTATTCTTTACATCATCACTCTGAGATATCCATCATTTCAAGTAATTACTCTCAGATATCCATTATTCTCCATCTAATTAGATCCAATGCCCATAATTCTCTACATAGGCCCTCCCAAGTGTCAATTATTCTCTAAGTAATCACTCCGTTACTCTACGAAGATGTTCCTTTACCATCCTGTACAAATGAAAATACTTTTTTTCCCAAGAAACTAGTGAAGCACAGAAAAGACATCTGGCTAATGTATACTTATGCCACCATTTTCGTAAAGGAAAGGGGCAATTGGAAACTCTTGAACTGAACTTGCACTCAAATAGGCCAAATTTTGTGTTTTTACTTTGCAAATAACTCGTAAATTTAACACCCTTCAGTTTGAGTTTGATTCAGAGGAACAATAAAAAAAATTCAAATAATCCCCACAGGGTCTGGTTTCCCGAAACTAACATTAGGAGTTTTAGGTTTCAGAAAAGGCCACTAGGTCCAAAAGCCATCTACCCTTTTCATATTAGCCCTCAATCCTTTCTCTCTCCATGAACATGCATACATCCAATTTCCTGTTGAAACCAGGTACACTGTGTACTTCAGTGCCCTTCATTGTTAACCTGGGCTGGATTTTCGTCCCCCGATGGGGCTGAGATCAGAAGCGGACAGGAGCTAAAAATAGCCTTGCTGGCCAGCCTGCCAGTTCCCTGGCTCCATCCTGCCTCCAGGCCGTTTTGACAGAGGCGGGATTGGGGACTGGCCGGGCTACCCGCCCACATGTGACGGGTAACCGACCAGGCTCATTAAGAGCCTAATTGAGGTCAATTAAAGGAGACTGACTGGAATTTTTCAGTCGGCTTCCAAGTTCCCGCAGTTGGCGGGGGCCAATTTAGGTGCCAGAAGGTGGCCTCCCGGCAGAAAACCGGTGGGGGGTTGGGGGCCAGCACACCAGGCAGGCCTAAAGGCCTCTGACTGTTTCCCCCGGGGCAGGTTCAGGACCCGTAAAACAGTCCTGACCTCTGTTTCACGCCCCCAGAGGGAATATCCAGCCCCCCCCCAGTCCACCCTCATTTCAACATTTGGGTAAAAAGTTCTGCTTGGTGTCCCCTTGACTCTGATCTGCAGTCAATTAGATTGCGGATGATCTGTACCTCAACTCCGTTTACCCTCCTCTGTTTCATATCCCTTAATACCGTTATCTAGCAAAAATCTCTCCATCTCAAATCTTGAATGATTCAGTTGACCTTGCATCCACAGCCTTTTGGGGGAGAGAGTTCCAGACTTCTCCTACCCTTTCTGTGAAGAGGCACAGCTACATGATCACTCCTGAATGGCCTGGCTCTAATTTTATATCGAAATAGACAGAATTTTATAGCACAGAAACAGGCCATTATGCTAGTTTTTATGCTCCATGCCAACCTCCTCCTACCTTACTTCAACTCACCCTGTCGACATATCCTTCCATTCCCGTCTCCCTCGTGCTTATCTGGCTTCCCTTTAAATGCATCTACGCCAATCATCTCTATCATTCCATGTGGTAGCAAGTTCCACATTCTCACTGCTCTCTTGGGTGACAAAGTTCCTCCTCAATTCCCTATTGGATTTCTTGGTGTCCGTCTTGCATTTTATGGTGCCTGGCTTTGGATTCCCCCTCTCCCACAACCAAAAATAGAAAGCATCATCTGAGGGATCACGTCCCCTTGTTTTGGAGACGTGATGACAGCAAAGACTCCAAAGGAAGACTTTTTACAGGAGCTGCACTGAAACATTTAAGGGGAGTGGAAGTGACTTCTACCAGTCCTACTCAGAGAATTGGACTCCCCCTCACCCCCGCCCCTTTGACAATGAATGCAAGAACTCTTGAAATCTGTCTTGGTTTCCTGCATGCAGTCGCATGCGAGAGGCAGCCATTCATTTTCGCCTCCCGATGTGTTGCAATATCCATTGTGCCTGCAAGCTAAGATGTGTGAAATGAAGAGAGAACAATTTATTTTATTCCCCCACCCCACAACTGCCACCCAACCCACCACGCCCTCCCACCAATTGCACCCATGAGTACAAGTGTGCATTGAGTCATGCACTGCCTGGACGATGCATGGTTTTGCTGCCCTCTCGCAGTGATTGTGTGTCCAGTAGGAGATGCAGTGTGAGCAGGTTCGAAGAGTTGTTCACTGCCAAGGTATTCAGGCGGGTTTTGTTGAAAATCCACTGGAGTTTAAAAGATCAATAGCTGGGTCCTGGAAATGTGTGCCGATCTAGCCCATCTCCACAGAGATTCGCCACAGTTTACAACAAATCAAAAAACCTTTCTCTACCCCTCTGATTTTCTTCCCTTCAATGAAGGTATTGACTCTTATTGGAGTAGAGTGGCACAGGAGGCTAAAGCTCTGTCTAAGTACCTAGTCTTCATGGCAGTGGTTATCAGCAAGCTATTCAACAGAAAGTGAAGAAATTGAGTCTCGTCCGCATCTTCAACTCATCCAAAACTCTGCTGCCCCAATCCTAACTCGCACCAAGTCCCGTTCATCCACCACCTTTGCGCTCATCCACCTACGTCGGCTCCTGTTTCAGCAATGCTTTAGATTTAAAATTTACATCCTCGTTTTCGAATCCCTCCATGGCCTCGCCACCCCTCCCCCTCACCGCAATCTCTCTAACCTCTTCCAGTCCTACAACCCTACAAGATATCTGTGTTGCTGCAACTCTGCCCTCTTCTGCATGCTTGATTTTAATCGGCCCACCATTGGCAACCATGCCTTCAGCTGTTCAGCTATCTCCTTCAGAGGAAATAGTGAAAGGTCAGAGCCAACATGTACCCATTAAGGTGAAGGGTAGAATCAACAAGTCCAAGGAACCCTGGATATCAAGGGATATAGAGCATTGGATCAGGGGAAAAAAAGGAGGCTTATGGCAGATTCGGAGCGCTGAAAATAGCGGAGGCACTAGAGGAGTATAGAAAAAGTGTAGAGGGGTACTTAAAAAAAGTAATTAGGAGAGCGAAGAGGAGACATGAAAAAACACTGGCGGGCAAGATAAAGGAAAATCCTAAGGCATTTTATAAGTATATTAAGGGCAAGAGGATAACCAGGGAAAGAGTAGGGCCCATTAGCGACCAAAGTAGCAATGTGTGTGTGGAGCCGGAGGACATAGGTGAGGTTTTAAATGATTACTTTTCATCTGTGTACAGTATGGAGAAGGACAATGCAGGTTTAGACATCAGGGAGGGGGATTGTGATATACTTGAACATATTAACTGTTTTAGCAGGCTTAAAAGTGGATAAATCCCCAGGTCCAAATGAGATGTATCCCAGGCTGTTCTGTGAGGCAAGGGAGGAGATAGTAGGGGCTCTGACACAAATTTTCAAATCCTCTCTGGCCAGAGGAGAGGTACCAGAGGATTGGAGGACAGCGAATGTGGTACCATTATTCAAGAAGTATAGCAGGGATAAACCAGGTAGTTACAGGCCAGTGAGTCTAACATCAGTGATTGGGAAACTATTGGAAAAGATTCTGAGGGACAGGATTAATCTCCTGGAGATTACTTGGAGAGGCAGGGATAGTCAGCATGGCTTTTTCAGGGGGAGATCGTGTCTAACTAACTTGATTGAATTTTTCGAGTAGGTGACTCAATGTGTAGATGAGGGTAAAGTAGTTGATGTAGTCTACAGGGACTTCAGTAAGGCTTTTGATAAGGTCCTGCATGGGAGATTGGTTAAGAAGGTAAGAGCCCATGGAATCCAGGGGAATTTGGCAAATTGGATCCAAAATTGGCTTAGTGGCAGGAGGCAGAGGGCAATGGTCGAGGGTTGTTTTTGCGATTTGGAAGCCTGTGCCCAGTGGTGTACCACAGGGATCGGTGCTGGGATCGTTGCTGTTTGTAGTGTACATTAATGATTTAGACGTGAACATAGGAGGTATGATCAGTAAGTTCGCAGATGACACGAAAATTGGTGGTGTCGTAAATAGTGAGGAGGAAAGCCTTGGATTACAGGATGATATAGATGGGCTGGTAAGATGGGCGGAGCAGTGGCAAATGGAATTTAATACTGAGAAGTGTGATGTGATGCATTTTGGGAGGTCTAACAAGGCAAGGGAATATACAATGGATGGTAGGACCCTAGGAAGTACAGAGGGTTAGAGGGGCCTTGGTGTACTTATCCATAGATCACTGAAGGCAGCAGCACAGGTCGATAAGGTGGTTAGGAAGGCATTTGGGATACTTGCCTTTATTAGCCAAGGCATAGAATATAAGAGCAGGGAAGTTAGGATGGAGCTGTATAAAATGCTAGTTAGGCCACAGCTGGAGTACCGTGTACAGTTCTGGGCACCACACTATCGGAAAGATGTGATTGCTCTGGAGAGGGTGCAGAGGAGATTCACCAGGATGTTGCCTGGGCTGGAGCATTTCAGCTATGAAGAGAGACTGAAAAGGCTAGCATTACTTTCCTTAGAGCAGAGAAGGCTGAGGGAGGACATGATTGAGGAATACAAAATTATGAGGGGCATTGATAGGTTAGATAGGAAGAAACTTTTTTCCCTTAGTGGAGGGGTCAATAACCAGGGGGCATAGATTTAAGGTAAGGGGCAGGAGGTTTAGAGGGGATTTGAGGGAAAAAAATTTCACCCAGTGGGTGGTTGGAATCTGGAGCGCATTGCCTGAAGGAGTGGTAGCGGCAAGAACCATCACAACATTTAAGAATTATTTAGATGAGCACTTGAAACGCCATAGCATACAAGGCTACGGGCCAAGTGCTGGAAAATGGGATTAGAATAGTTAGGTGCTTGATGGCCGGCACAGACACAATGGGCTGAAGGGCCTGTTTCTGTGCTGTATAACTTTGACTCTATGTTTAGGCCCTAAGCTCTGGAATTCCCTCCTTAAGCACCTCTGTCTCTCCCCATCCTTTAAGATGCTCCTTAAAACTTACCTTTGACCACTCCTTTGGTCACCTGTCCTAATATTCCCTGATGTGCCTCTGCCAAATTTTGTTTCACAACACTCCTGTTAAATGCCTTAGAAGGTTTTAACACATTAAATGCGCTTTATGATTGCCAGCTCTTGGAGGTGGGATCCCGTCTTTAAAGGGATGGGGATCCCAGCTCCTAAAGCGTTGATTTAAAAACAACGGAGGATCGCCCTCGGTGGGTGGGGGGGGGGGGGGGGTGGGGGGCATGAAAAGGCAGAGGTGGACTTCCCTCTGCTTTTTTGACCTGGCGTTGAGAGCCCTGCTACCGCACAAAATCCAGCCCAAAGGGTGGTAGAAGTTTGGAACTCTCTTTCAGAAACAGCAATTGATGCTAGATCAATAGTTAATTTTAAATGTGAGATTGATCGACTTTTGTTAACCAAAGGTATGAAGGGATATAGGGAAAAGGTGGGTGTATAGAGTTAGGTGCAGATCAGCCATTATTTCATTGAATGGCGGAACAGGCTCAAGCGATTAAATGGCCAACTCGTGTACCTAGGTTCCTTCTTGACAATCTTTAATGGGTCACTGTCTACAAGCATGTTTTGGCAGTGACTGTGTCCAATGTTATTGCAGTGTCCAGTGTTAGTTGATTGTACCATTCACCGGCATAATAATCACAAGAAACCTTGAGTCACAGAGATTCTCGCCTGGAAATTATTGCTGGTAATGTGGGAGATCAATGCTTAACGCATTACCTTGACGTGTCTGATGCCATTATTTTACGATAGCTGTTAACCCATTTATTTTAAGTGGCTTAATGCGTCCCTTAAAATAGTGGACAGAGGAATGCAACCTACATGTGCTAAGCAGTTGACCACTAATTTTGCCAACAGTAAATTTTGGCTTTATATTTGAATATAAACATTTTGTAGTTTCATTAGATATCTTTGTATTTGGAAATGCTAATTTTTTAAAGCAGCTTATTTTATTTGTGCTCGCCAAAGAGAGAGATATCATAGAATCATCGATCAATACAGGACAGAAGGAGGCCATTCAGCCCATTGGGCCCTGCCATCCCTTTGAAAGAGCTATCCAGTTAGTCCTACTCCCCCGCTCTTTCCCCATAGCCCTGCATTCGTTTCCCTTCAAAAATGTATCCAATTCCCCTTCTGAAAGTTGCTATTGAATCTCCTTTCATCGCCCCTTCAGGCAGCACATTCCAGATCACAACAGCTCGCTGTGTAAAGGAAATAATAATTCTCCTCAAAACCACCTCTGGTTCTTTTGCTGTTGTTTGTGCTGGGGATGGGAATACTGTTTACTGTTAATACAACTTCATTTGTTGCTCAGAAAGGTTCTAATCAGCTGGTAGTTTGAATTAAGCAATTTAAACAAAACAGCGGGGGCATTGTTTTTGCGCAATTTCAACTTGACTTGACAGGTAACAACAACTTGCATTTATATAGCGCCTTTAACATACTCAAAAGGCCTTGAGGCGCTTCACAGGAGTGTTATCAAACAAAAATTGATATTGAGCCAAAGAAGTAGACATGAGGATGGGCGAGTAAATGCTTGGCCAAAGAGGAGGGTTTTAAGGAAGGCAAAGAGGTTTAGGGAGGGGATCACCGCGATTCAGGCCGAGAAGGCTGAAGGCACATTAACTAGGATAAGGAAATTTTAAATTAAGAGGTATAGACTCTTCTATTCCACTGAGTACTGTGATCAACCATTCCCAAGTTAGCCATACTGAAAAACAAAGCTCGCATTAATGATGTACCTCATCTGAAACCAACTAACAAACCCCAGATCACACTTGGGACTTTTTGACCTGTATGGCTTATTAGAACACAAGGAATTGGAGCAGGAGTAGACCATAATGCCCATTGAGCCTGCTCCGCCATTCAAAGCAATCATGGCTGATCTTGGTCTTCAACTCCACTTTCTCTCCTGCTCCCCATATCCCTTGATTCCCTGACACACCAAAAATCTGTCTATTCCAGCCTTAAATGTATTCAGCGATGGAGCATCCACAACCCTCTGGGATAGAGAATTTCAAAGATTCACAACCCTTTGAGTGAAGTAATTTCTCCTCATCTCAGTCCTAAATGATGGGCCCCTTATCCTGAGACTGTGCCCCCAGGATTCCTCAATCCCTCTGTGTCTACCCTATCCAGCCCCTTCAGAATCTTCTATGTTTCAATGAGATCGCCCTCATTCTTCTAAACTCCTAAGAATATAGGCCCAATTTACTCAGCCTCTCATAATAGTACAACCCCCTTATCCCAGGGACAAATCTAGTGAACCTTCGCTGAACTGCCTCCAATGGAAGTATATCCTTTCTTAAAAGTGGAGACTAAAACTGCACGCAGTTTGGGGTCTCACCAAAACCTTATACATGTTTGATGTATTTATTGACTGATCAAAAAAGGAAGCATCTTGCCTTATCAACTATAACCTGTAGCCTGCTAACTGGCAGGGTTTGCATGAGAACAGTTATGATGTGACCACATGATGACATTTTTAAGATTTATCCTATGAGGACCTCCAAGCGTCGCAGAACAATCTTCCCTTCCCGCTCACGCTTTATTGGTCAACCACTTGTGTGTTGAAATCACATACACAGGAGAGAGAAAGAGGAGGAAGAAACTGCAGCCATAAGGAATTGGAGAGAGTACTAGATAAATACATTTGAAGTAATGCAAGGCCTTTGCACTTTTCCAATCTTTTTGCTATTTTTAA
Organism: Heterodontus francisci; assembly: GCF_036365525.1. NCBI lineage: Eukaryota > Metazoa > Chordata > Chondrichthyes > Heterodontiformes > Heterodontidae > Heterodontus > Heterodontus francisci. The sequence goes on along the minus strand of NC_090405.1, from coordinate 44,655,640 downwards.
TGGCTATCATTTTTAATTGCTATCTTCAAAATGAGACACTGCAAGAAAGACTTGTATGTCATGTGTCACAAAGTCATAAGCAGGTTTGTGAAGAATGCACCTACAATTTTGCTACACAGTGATCAAAAGACATTGTCTTCTTTATCTTTCTTGGGCATAACTCACAGCGAAGGCATCATTTTTAATGACTACATGCAGTGCTTTGATTGGAAGTAATGGTAATGAAGGTGAAAAAGCTCAAAACTTCCAAGCAAAATGCATTTTTCTTTACTAGGACCTTAAGCAGAGCATGGTGAGCATCTGAGACAGCTAGTGTCTATCTTGGCTCCAACTTATTATTTAATTTTATGCATTAATTAGCAATCTCTCCATGACAGCCATTACTGCTCTCCATCCTGTCTTTGCTATAATGATCATTGTCCCTCAGACTTTTCCCTTCTTGATCCTCCCACACTCCAAAATGGGGATATACACTGTCATTTTTCCCCCTGCATTCGTAGTGTTTTGACCAAAGCCTTTGTCTTTGGTCCCCACCACAAACTCATTCCCAAGCCACAGACTCCACACCTTTACCTGGCTGCTCTCAGAGTCTGAACTAGACTGTTTGCAACCTTGGTTGTTCTGTGTGACCCTGGGATGAGCTTCCGATCACACATTTTCTCCATCACAAAGACCACCTACTTCCACCTCCAAACATTACCCAACTCTGCTCTTGCCTCAGCTCGTCAGCTGCTGAAATCCTCAACGTTGCCTTTGTTACTTCCAGAATTGGCTATTTCAATGCTATCCTGGCTGCTCTCTCACCTTCTGCTTTCCATAAACCTGAGCTGATCCAAAACTCTGCTGCCCACATCAAACTTGCACCAATTTCTGTTCACCCAACACCCCTGTCCCTGCTGACCCACACTGGCTCCCGGTCTGGCAATGCCTCAATTTTAAAATTCTTGTCCTTCTTTTCAAATCCCTCCGTGGCCTCGTTCCTCCCCATCTCTGTAACTTTCTGCAACCCTACATCCCTCTAAGATCTCTGTACTCCTCCAATTCGGGCATCTTGAGCATCCCTGATTTTCATCACTCCACCATTGACGCCTGTGCCTTTTAGATGACTACAGTTAGAGCCCAGACCTGCCCCTCTCAGCCAGAAAAGAGTCTGCATAATGGCAGAAGGTTAAAAGAAGAAGAAATTAAATTAAATAGAAAAGAATTTAAAAAAAGGATGTATAAAGGTTGGCGATTTAAAAATAAGAATTGAAAGCAGTTACTAAAAGGTCGCAGTGGTTCATTTAATGGAAAAGGTCACGTTGTAAAGAATCTCAATAAGAAATAATTACAAGAGGGAGAAAAATTGGAAATCTGTGTAGTCTCCAAGGTAAGTCAATGTGACTCACATAGAAAAGAAAGGCTAGATTGTATTTTATAAAAGAACAGCTATGGCAAATAATCCATAAAGCCATAGGACTTTAGTTTCTAATGTGTAGTATTAATAATTTTAGGTAACATTGTCAAACAGTCTGTTCCGTACTTTGAAACAGCCTGTTTAAAAAATAAAATAGTAGCACTCTTATGTTTGGCTGCCCATCTTCTGTTCATTGACATCATGTTGCCTCAAATGAGCAAAAGAGAAAGTGCTGTGTTGCCCATCTAGTTCTTCCTTCCTCAGACACAGACGGTCTGCTCATCACAACATCAAATTGCCTCTCTGATGGCTCCCAGAGATTTTGCCTTCATCAGGAAAGCATTGCAGGTATTAATCATGGTTTCTGTAAAGAAATCTGTTCTAACCTCCATCCTGAACTTTTACCAGTCTGTTCCTCTGTCTGGCCGTCATGATTTATGTTAAAAGTAGCGCTCGGTATGAAACATTTCCATTCCACTCAGCACATTATATACCCTGATGTTATAATTGTGTCGTTAGATTCTTGATTTAATCGCCTGGTAAATGCTCCTTTCAAAACCACTTAACAAACCCAATGTCACTTGAGATTTTCAAAATTCTAAACATGAAACTGTCTTTGTTACCCCTCAACTTACAATGTCCTGGTTTGAATCTACTCATACATTTCTTCCTGATGATTCATACTATCTACCTTCTTCTCCTTTTGACAGTGGAATTACTTACAGGGGTTATTTTCCTCTGGTAGTGCGCTGGTTCCATGATTTTGCTGAAGTGGTGAATCTATTAAAAACCCTAATTTCTTCTATTGCCAAAAGTGAGGGAATTTAGTTCTCTGGAGTGAAATTCTTTCGAGCCCCACCAAGGTCATGGATGAAGACGGACGGGGTCCAAATGTAACGGCGCCGTCCGGCATGCCAGTTTCCTGACACCATTCCCAGCACCAGCCATTTTGGCTGAGGCGAGTTTGGGGCCTGGCAGAGCTACCCACCCCCACGAGGGCAGGTAGCCAATTAGGCCATGTTAACCAGGGTTAAGGAGGCTGACTGGGATTTTCCAGTTTCTCCACAAGATGGGTTACATTTCAACATGCCTGGAGGTGAGCACCCAGTGGGCCTACAGGCCCTCTCTCCCTGCCAGAGGCCACCCTGTAGAGGGATTCCCTCTAGAGGGCCACGAACTGAACCTCCACCCCCATCCCATCCTCCACACACACAGTGGTGGCCTGGCTGTTTTTTCTGCTTTCTGTTTCAAGTTTTCAAAAAGTTGGTGAGACGGCGCCTTCATCTTGAAGTGCCCTCTCAGTTACTTACCTTTTACTGCAGCCTGTTGCTCTTCTCAAGCTGGAAGGCCTCTGATTGGCCCTCCACCTTAGAGAGCCATCTCACTGTCCTTAATTGGACAAGGAACTGACCTGACCCCATGCTAATTAAGGCAGCACCTAGGTGAAAATCAGAAGTTAGTGACAGTTTCCTCTGGGGTGGGGGGGGGTTGCAGGTTTAGGACCCAGAAACAGTCCTGACTTCTGTTTCCCACCCTAAAATAAAAATTCAGACCCCCGTGTCAGAAGACTTCTTCAGCACCTCCCAAACCTATGGCTGCCATCATTTAGAAGGACAAGTGGAGATCCCATACACCTGCAACAAATTCCCCTTCCATATTACACACCGTCCTGACTTGGGCACAGATCCTCATGGTCACTGGGTCAAAATGCTGGAACGCCCTATTTAACAGCATTGCGGGAACATCTTCACCACACAGGCTACAGCGGTTCAAGATGAAGGCATACCATCATCTTCTCAAGGACAACTAGGGTGTTGTTGGAGCTGTATTTATCCAGGCAAATGTTGATTTCTGACTTGTGCCTTTTAGATGGTGGGGCAGGCTTTAGGGAGTCAGGAGGTGAGTTACCCGCCACAGCATTCCCAGCCTCTGACCTATCTTTGTAGCCACAGTATTTATATGGCTGGTCCAGTTCAGTTTCTGGTCACTGGTAACTCCTAAGATGTTGATGGTGATGGATTCAGCAATTGTAATGCTGTTGAACATCAAGGGGTGATGGTTAGATTCTCTCTTGTTGGAGATAGTCATTGCCTAGCATTTGTGGACAGCTTTCCCCTCCCCCCCCCCCCCCCCCCCCCCCGCAACCGATTCCTAGTGACTTCAATTAGCCTAGGGCTCCTTATTGCCACACTCGGTCAAATGCTGCCTTGATATCAAGGGCAATCACTCTCACCTCACCTCTGGAATTCAGATCTTGTGTCCATATTTGGACTAAGACTGTAATGAGGTCAGGAGCCTAGTGACCCTGGCGGAACCCAAACTGAGCGTCAGTTGAGTAGGTGTCACTTAATTGCACTGTCAATGACATCGTCCATCACTTTGCTGATGATCGAAAGTAGACTGATGGGGTGGTAATTGGCCATATTATATTTATCCTTTTTTGTGGATAGTACATACCTGGACAATTTTTCACATTGTCGGGTAGATGCCAAATGCAAAGGTTTCATACCTTTAACTTTAATGTTTTAATGAGTGACTCATTGTCTGTCAAAACATAAAAGATTTGTCTTTAGCAATTTAATGTCTTACAGTGTTAACATCACAGAATAAACCAACATCATTTCAGCAATCATTCTGAGTGACACTTTATCATCCAAAAAATTTCAATGCAATCCAAAAATGCAATACTCGGGGAAAAAAAAAATTGACACACATATTTCCAAGTAAATAATGTTCATTTTTCCTTGCTGGCAATTGAAGGAAGCTAATTGGTCTCATCTCAGGGAATTACCAATGCTCTCATAAGCCTTCCTTTGAAGAGCTAAATTTATTTTCTACAGCAGTTTTGCTAAGGAATCCTGCCAGCCACATTCAGACCCCATCACGAATGTGTGAACCAGAGAGCTGTAGGAGGGGATGTAACAATGCAGTGAAGCCCCCCCCCCCCCCACCTCCACTGCAAACAGTGCCCACCATAGCTTGGACAGTCCTTGCCAACATTTCACAAGAATTAGCTGGCCAAGTTGCAGTTCAAAGCATCTTACAATACAGCAGGAGACCATTTGACCCATTGTGCCTGCGCCAGCTCTTTGAAAGAGCTGTCCAATTTATCTTGCTATCCCATAGCTCTGCATTTTTTTTCCCCTTCATGTATTTATTTAATTGACTTTTGAAAGTTACAGTTGCATCGGTTTCCACCGCCATTTCGGGCAGTGAATTCTAGATCATGACAACTCGCTGCTTAAAAAGACAATGTCCTCATATCCCCCTGCAAGTCCACATTTGTGATGGGCCAGACTTGAGGCTTGTGATCTTGGCTCGATCTCTAAATGAAGCAACAATCCGAAGTCATTCTCTTGCTCACAAAGAGGGAAAGACGGAGGATGCACAATGCTTGTGCTTGATGTAAGGGGTGGATGAGGAGAGAAGAGTGAAGAGAAAATTAAATTCAACAGTTGTTTTAAATATTCGGGAGCTGCATTAATGTAGGTTGAGGAGGTAGGTTAGCTCATGGATAGATGGCTAGCGTGTGGTGCAGAATCCCCTTACTGGCTGAGGTAGTTCTTGAGCCCAGCCTCCTCACCTTGCCCCATTGTGATATTACGGATAAGCCATGATTAGCAACTCTTGGCCAATGAGGATGCTACATGAAAATGAGCAAGAAATGCCGATTTGTAAGCTTTTTTTTTTCCAGTTCAGTGATATTGTCAATGGTGGCACTCTTGGCGTTGGTGGGAGGTGGGAGTAGGGGTGAAGGGGACAATCAGGGGCAATAGTGCTGCTGATGGCAAATATAAGTGAGTGCTGGTGGTGTATTCTGCCATTCTTGGGTGGAAACACAGCCTGCTTGCAGCTCTTGTACGGGCCTGTAAATGTTGAATTTCCCCTTTTGGTACTCATCTGGGAAGTGTCATGACAGAACTGAAAACAACATTTAAGCAACCCATGCCAGTAAACTATGTTGCCAGTGGTATGGTAAAATCCACACTGCAATGTAACTGGGCCCATACTGGGGTTTAGTTTAGTGTGCTTGAGAATGGCTTCTACGTTAAGCAGCTCTGCTTTTCAGTGTCTGTTCGACTTGGTTGACAACACTCTTGCCTCGCTCTGTGTTGGAAGCCACACAACGCAGACTTGCCCTCCAAGTACTGAGGGAGTGTCACATTTTTGAAGGTTCTGTCCTTTGGATGCGTGGATATACCAAGTCAGCCTGTTCCGCTGGCTCATTCATAACAATCCCGTGGCTGCAGTCAAGAGAAGGGTAGGAATTTCTCTTGACGTACAGGATTCTGAAAGGGCTTGATAGGGTAGAAGCTGAGAGACTGTTTCTGCTGGTCGGGGAATCTAGAACACAGGAGTGCAGTCTCAGGATAAGGGGCCAATCATTCAGGACTGAGATGAGGAGAAATTATTTCACTCAAAGGGTTGTGAATCTTTGGAATTCTCTACCCCGCAGGGTTGTGGATGCTCCATCATTGAATACATTTAAAGCTGGGGTGGATAGATTTTTGGTCTCGCAGGCAATCAAGGGATATGGGGTGTGGGCAAGGAAGTAGAATTGCAGCCCAGGATCAGCCATGATCGTATTGAATGGCAGAGCAGGCTCGATGGGCTATATGGTCTACTGCTCCTATTTTTTTATGCTCTTGTGTCCTGGCCAACATTGCTCATTCAACCAACACAACCAAGAGCTGATAAAAGGCAATGTGATGAAAGACACTTTAATGGGATCTTGCTATGCACAAGGTGCCACATTTACCTCCAACAGTCTATATACTTCAGAGTGATTGCAATTTGAGACGTTTTCTGAGAGACATGATGAGGTGCCATATCAATGCAAGTCTCTTCAAAGGGGCACCTGTCTGATATTTGTTTCATCCTGCCTATATGATGCAGCAAAAGGGTGATGCTGATGACTGGTGCCCGATCCAGACTTCAACTTTCAATTTACGGAGAGGAAGCATAAATGAGTAAGCACAGCAGGTGGCCATTCAGCCCATCATACCCATGCAGACTCTTCACAGGAGCAGTCTGAAACCAAGACTACAGTCTTTTTCTCTCTCTCTCTCTCTCTGTTTCTTTCTTTCTTTCTCTCTCTCTCTCTCTCTCTTCTGCCTCAAATGCTTATCCAGTTTTCCCTTAAAAGATGCAATGGTCTCTGCCTCAATCAAAAGCAAAACACTCCATGCTTCAGCAACCCTCCTTGTGAAAAGAGATTTCCCTTAGCTTGCCTTCTTACTCTCTCATAAATTCATAGGTTTTATTTCGTGGGCTGGTAACAGTTGTTGTGCCGACACATCTCCAAACTAAACAACGCCCTTCCTTTTAAACCACACCAGCTTTTGTTTCTTCGCAAGGTACGTTGGTTTGGAGGAATCATCCACTGGAACCCAAGTGGAGTGACGTTGCCTTTTTTAATTTGTGCCGTCTTGAATTAATGACAGGCTGGCACAGCCTCGCTTGCTGCGGAATCATGTGTGAAAAGCACCCATCTGCACAGAAATGGAACTGGCATCGCGACACCTCCCTCCCCTGCTCAAGGGAGTAAATTGTTGCATATTTACGAATGCATAATGGGCTCCATGATGATAATGAGCCAGGGAAATGATTGGGTTATCAAACCTGTGGCGCTGATTTAATGCATGGAAATTCATTCAGAATAGCTGCACTCAGGACGAGCGGCCTGCACCCTTAGCAACAGTTGTCATTAACAGTCCATAGATGTCCTTCGAAAAGCATTAGATGGAGGTTTGCTCGCTGCTGTTAAAGACTTTCAGCCTGCCGTATCTGCATTATCATCTTGTTTCAGGATAAGTCAAGTGTGTCTCTCAGTAATAATACTGCAATCTCTAAAATAAGACTATGGAGCATCATTCCTTCAACGTCTCGTTGACCATCCAGTTTCCTTGTTCTTGAGAAATTGTTTCCTGTTTTTTATTTGTTAACCCATGAAGGATATTTTGAGTGTCAGAATCGGTTCAGAGATTCTCAATTTTGAACGCTTTTTTATCATATTGGAGCAAGATTCAGCAAAAAAAAAATACAGAATATAACCAGACCTAGGCAACCAAAGAGAGATAGTGCCCTCTATTTTATATATGGTAATGAAAAAAAGCCTTGCATTTATATAGTGCCTTGCCAGGCCCTTCAGAGAAATTCAAATGCAATATGCTACTTTTGGCGTGTAATGACTTTTGTTGTGTAGGTGATTACGACTGCTATTTTGCACATAGCAAGATCCCACTAACTGCAATGATTTGAGTGACCAGTGAATCTGGATTTTGGTGGGTATGTTGCATGGTATCTTGAACCTGTGCCAGCTGTGCCTCAATGGGTAACACTCTAGCTTCTGAGTTGGAAGGTTGTGGGTTCAAGTCCTGCTCAAGACTTGAGGGCAAAAACTGAGGCTGACGCTCAATTGTGGCATTGAGGAGCACTGCACTGTCTTTTGAAGGGGATGTTCAACCAAGGCCCTGTCTTCTGTCTAAGGTGTATGTAAATGATCCTGTGACACTCTTTCAAAGAAGAGCAGGGGAGTTCTGCCAGGTGTCCTAGTCAATATTTATCCCTCAATCTGTATCGGTCATTATCAAATTGCTGCTTGTGGGATCTTGCTGTGCACAGATTGGCTGCCATGTTTCCTACATTATGACATGATTACACTTCAAAAGTACTTCATTGATTGTGAAGTACTTTGGGATGTTCTGAGGTTGTTAAAGGTACTATATAACTGCAAATCTTTCGTTAGACCCAATCTGGCCATTCAGGTACATAGCATTCTATCAAAGGATATCCACCTCCAACAATGCAGCACTCAATCAGTACTGTATTTGAGGTTCAGCCTATATTATATCCAGAAGCTCTGGATTGATCCTACAGTCTTCTCACACAAAACGGAGCGCACTACCATCTGAGTCAAGCACCTGCAGGCACAAACTGGTAGCTTGGGGAATAGGACACACTTACAGACACAACATGCTAGTCATTATCAGTGAGGTATCATAAATACAGGGTTAATAGGAAAGCATGCAACAGCTAGAGGTAAAATTTCTTTCCTCCCTAATTGCCGAGATATCAAATGCATTTGGCTAACCTATTCAAAAATCTATTAATGTTAAGGTGAATAGCTTTGATAAAAATTAGTTTTATCTACCCTGTTTTTTCCATGTAACGTGAGAGTGTAGTAATTTGCTACATGAGAACACAAAGAATATAAGAAATAGGAGCAAGAGTAGGCCATTCGGCCCTTCTAGTCTGCTCCGCCATTCAATAAGATCATGGCTAATCTAACTTTGTTCTTTTCTACATTCAAGGCATGACGTAAATACAAAGCACTCGAGGCAGTGTTTCCAGCGGTCAGCAACCACATGCCTGTTAACTGGCATTACTGCCCAGCAAAATTGTTCGAGATACCAGATTTTATGTGCAGCCAGCCTCCAGTATCTCACCAAGTGGTTGCTTATTGTGTGGGGGCATTTTGAAGATTTTCTCTTCCTGTTAATTTGGGCTGCCTTTTGGCTAAAGTTCCAACAGGGACTACACTTCCAAAGTACTTCATTGGCTGGGAAGCATTTTGGGATGTCCTGAGGTCATGAAAGGTGTTATATGAACCTATCTTAGGGTGCATGGCTTGAGACCCAGTTAAAGAGTTAGAGGGACAGTGAAAACTCAGTTATACTTCTGGTTCTGCTCCATCATAGCCAGAGAAAGTGAACTTGACTGATGTTTTTAATAAGATAGTAGATGAAATTTTAAGAAAATCCCAGGTGGTTCATTGGATACCGCAGGCTATGTGAAGCTTAAGTGGTGTTAGATTACTTCTGAGAGGTGTCACGCACCATTTACCCCAATGCAATTCTGGTGGCTTCTCACCTGAGCTACCCAACACAGTTTTCATTAGTATTAGTCTCAATCCACTTCACACTCCTTCAGTGAATCTTGGACAACCTGCTCCCACCGTGATGCGCTTGATTCACACTCTAATGTTTGTTCTCTCCTTGTGGGCACATTGGTCCCTTCCGCTCTATAGTCCAAGTCTTAAAGGAAACTTCAGTTAGTTCACATGTTTTTTCTCCTTGATCTTCTCGCATGTAATGCACAATGATGACGAAGTAACTAAAGAAGTTGACTCCTAACCCTATGGCAATATCGATCTGAATCCAGGTGGTCAGCTGTGTCGCAGCATGGGCGTAATGACTCATTCTCCTGATTCCCAGTTGCATGCACCCCCTTTGTAGCATCTGTGGGGAAGCAGCTGGAAGTTGTTCACAACACTGCCTTGCTAGTTTAGCTAGCTGAATCGCTGAGCTCCATGTGTGAAGTCCATGGCCAGTGGGAGCACCAGCACACACTTGATTTTATTTATTTATTTAGAGATACAGCACTGAAACAGGCCCTTCGGCCCACTGAGTCTGTGCCGACCATCAACCACCCCTTTATACTAATCCTACACTGATCCCATTTTCCTACCACATCCCCACCTTCCCTATATTCCCCTACCACCTACCTATACTAGGGGCAATTTACAATGGCCAATTTACCTATCAACCCGCAAGTCTTTGGCTATGGGAGGAAACCGGAGCACCCGGCGAAAACCCACGCAGTCACAGGGAGAACTTGCAAACTCCGCACAGGGCAGTACCCAGAATTGAACCCAGGTCGCTGGAGCTGTGAGGCTGCGGTGCTAACCACTGCGACACTGTGCCTCCCATTGCATTCGCTATTTTTTCCACTCTTCCTGGAATGTGCTGGCTCATGGGAAGGAATAGGAGGAGGCTATTCAGCCCTTTGAGTCTGTTCCACCATTCAATTAGTTCATGGCTCAGGTGGTATGGTTTCATCATCATCGGTCGTCCACTCACAGCTTGTCCACATGGTCTTTCTTCTGTTATCCCTAGATAGCAAATGTTGGCAGGGGAAGCATCACAATCAAATTGACCCTTTTCCCACCCAATATCCATGTAAGTGTACCTTCTCGTGGAAGTCACAGGAGGAAATATTTCCATCTATCTTAGCTTATCATTCTAAAAGACCCTACATTTCTTCCATCATTGCATCCAGTTGCTTCTTAAATGATTCCAGGGTTTTCACCTCTATTACTCTCGATGGAAGTATATTCCGTATGTTAATCACTCAGAGTGTGTGAAGAACTTCCTGCAGCAAGTAATATATGTGTCACTAAACAGTTTGAACCTTTGTCCATGTGCCTTGTTATTGTCATGGTTTTGTTTTAATAACTGTTAAGTGAGGTCACCTCCTTTTCAGGGCTGAAAAGTCCAATTTTTCCAGTCCGTCTTCAGGGCTCTGATGTTGTGGCCCCTCTCTAAATTATTTCTACGGCCTGGATGTCTCCCTTGTGACCAAAAGTAGACACAGCGAAGGAATGGTCTGAGTCGAGCAATGCATAGTTCCATTGGATAATGGAACGGAGCCTGGGCTGCTCTCCACCTAGCTCAGGGACCCAAGCCAAATTATAGTGGCCTCAGTGAGGACAGATTGGGGATTAAACCTGGGATCTGTAAGGCTCAGAACTACAACTGGTAGAGTAATTATCACTGAGCCATGGTGTGGGTAGGGAGATTGATAATGAGCTCTGAGGTTTAGAGAGAAAGAAAAAATCTCTCAGGCACCCACGGAGATTATTTTTTTCATAAGCCTATCCTGCTTCCCAGAGTTATGTAGCAGACATCATGGGAGGCTTTCCAACTTTGCACTGCTGCTCTGAAAGCAAATTGGGATTGGCTGAAAAGAGAAAATGTACACAAAGATCTAAGAAAACTTGTTTTGAATGCCTTTTAATTTTGCAATACCAATTATTTTCTAATGTATATTTTTGCTGAACATTCAGCAAAGGGTGGGCATCCAATAAAAAAGGGACGCAGCATCACTTACAAACGGATTGGACTCCTGTTTTATGAGTCATAACATTGAGACAGGCATGGATTGAAATGAGAAACAACTGAAGCTTGCATCAATTTAGCAACAGAGCCCCAACGGGGCGGTGGGGGGGGGGGGGGTTCTTTCCGAAGGGCTTTTTAAAAAAAAAAACTCAAATCAGAAATGAGAAATATTCTTGCCTGGTGTAAATTCGAGCCGTCTGGTGATTTACAGCTGAACGATGTTGCTAAAGCTTTCAGGGAACCTGATGTGTTGGGAGGGGGACAAAATGTTTCTATTACTTTGGAATAGGTTAGAAGAGTAATTCTGACTGAGGTCACTGCAGTTCACGAGCAGATGTCTGCAATAATTCCATTGAATCAATTCCTCACTATTATTGTTATTAAAATGCAAAGGTTTATGAAGCTACATAAAATGCAGGAGAGGTAAAGTAATGAGTATTTATTACTCCTGGAGGAACAATTTGTGGATATTTTTCACATTCTGGCAGCAATGAAGGAAAGCTTATATATTTAACATCTTACCATCTCTGAATGTTATGGATGCGCATGACATTGATTGATGGCGGGCTGGTTTAAATGGAGCTTGCTGCATCTCTTAAAGTGATATTATCAGCACTCCAAACAGAGGCAGCGCAGGCTTATTGCTGCTTGCTTTTCTTATTTGCTGTATTGTCCTCTGAAAACTGTGACCTGCAGGTTTGGAACGCACTCTTTTTAACACGTCGTCTTGCTGGTGAGTGATTCCAAAATCACTACGCCATATCTGTTTGTATTAGCACCCCAAGATGCATACTAGTGAACGGATTTAATCACTTTCTCTCGCTTTGAGGCTCCGTTCTTGTTTCTGGGAGACCCAGTTACTGATTTTTTTATTTTAAATACCCTCTCCATGGATACCCTCCGTGGATCCAACCCAGCAGTCATAACAACAACGTGCATTTATATAGCAGCCTTAATGTCTTAAAACGCCCCAAGTCATTTCATTGCAGCGCAATCAAACAAAATGTGAGACCGAGCCACATAAAGAGATATCAGGTCAGCATGGTCAAAGAGGTAGATTTCAAGAAGCATCTTAAAAGGAGGTAGAGGGGTTTAGGGAGGGACTTCCATGTCCTCCAATGGTGAAGCATTGAAAATCAGGGATATGCAAGAGGCGAGATTCGGAGGAGTGCGAGGGATTTGAAAACAAGCATGACCATTTTAAAACCAAGGGCGTATCCGAAAATTAGACACAAAAATGCACCCATTCCTGCGACCATTCTGTCAAGTTACCCTTGCATTCCCTGCCAATCTCGTTAGAATATGCCAGAAATTATAATGAGCATAAATCAGTGTAAACAATCGAAGCTCATGGAAGGCACCAAGCTCTCCCCTTAATCTTCCTTCTTTAAGTTTGAAAGTTAAAAGTTAAATTCATTGAGCCATTATTCATGTTCATCAGGCACCTCGTCAGGAGCCTGCTATCAAGGAAGCTTATCAGTTTTTAACATGACTTATGAAACAAGAATTCATGAAATTAGCAGAAAACACAGCGCAGGACAAATTTTTCTAAAACGCTCAAATTGTTCAGTTCAGACTTTGAGAGACGGACGTCAAGGGCTGATTCCTAACATTTACGCTGCTGAGTCCAGCTGCCTTATTCCAATGATGGAATCACAGAACCGGAAAATAAAAGGCTGGCTGTGTAATTCTGAGGCTGGAATTTGAGAACTGGATTAGGCTGTGAAAATTCAGGGAGCCAGAAAATGAGCATCAGTCTTCCAGTACCTGAACTAAACAAACGCCAATGAAGACTGTCCCTGTAAAGAACAAATTTAAGCAGGGCTTTTTGGTTCGCACCCTGAATACCTTGTTGTATTTGAGAGCCCTGTTTACTCTGAATTGCATAGTGTATTAATTTTAATTGCATTTCTGTAATGGATTGCTCACAACCTCCACAGCCCATTTGACCCTGAGATGTGCTCCCGACCCCATATCCTTTCCATTCCCAAAACTGTCTACTTCCAATTCTGTTATATCGCCGAAATCTGCACTTGCCTCAGGTAATACATTGCTGAATCCCTCATCTGTGTTTCTGTACCCTCCAGACTCAGCTATACCAATGCTCTCCTAGTCTGCCTCCCACCCTCCATAGATTTAAGCTAATCCAAAACTCTGCTGCTCGTATCCTTGGCCCTGTTCGGCCATCACCCCTGTGCTTGCTGACCCTACATTAGCTCCTGGCCCAGCAAAAAGATGCTGGAGAATGTAAGTTGTTGCCGGAGTAGGTTATTTAGAAAAGTAAAAAAAAAAGTCAGAATTTTAAGACTATACAATTCCATCTGCAGTAAGTCCTAAATCTATAAGAGGCAAATACTTAAAAAAAAAAAAAATGGTGGTGAGTCATTCCGAACTGAGCCATTTACTGCAAGCATTGAGTATCCCCATTAACCTCTGGAGATAGGCACTCATAAGCGTAAATGGGCCGGTTACTATAAGCAGTGGCCCAAATCCTGCAATTCTTAATGGGCTAGACATGGAGCTATTAACTACGGCACTGAAGTCTGCTGCCCTGAGGGAAAGTGAGTCTGTTGAGGAGTTATTCTATAGGCGGCCTAGTAGGTCTCAGTTGACAGCCACAGCATGGGCTGAGATTTAATTCGGTGCAATTAGGCAGTTGCTCTGCTGCCTGTGTCCACCTTTCCTAATCTTCCACATCTCTACTCTTCAGCATTGTTATATATTGGTGTATAAACATTCAGATTAAGACATCATGCTTTGGAACTGACTACATGCCACTTTCCCACTTTCACATGATGCTTCTTTCTGTGAGGTTCTGACTGTCTTGCTCCTTACGTAGTTTTACATTGAGTTAATAGCACAGAAACAGGCCATTTGGCCCAACTGACTGATGCTGGTGCTTATGCTCCACGTGAGCCTTCTCCCAGCCTAGCACGTCTGACCCTATCTCCTTCTATTCCCTTACGTCCTTAATTGGATTCCTCTTAAATGCATCTATGCTGTTTGCCTGAACTATTCCTTATGGCAGCAATTCCACATTATCACCACTCTCTGGGTAAAGAGGTTACGCAAAGAAGCCATCTTGTACACAGCATTGGGCTGATGTTGACTGAGGTGGGAGATGGTTGGTGGGGGGGAGGGGTTGATGACCGGGGCATTGGTGTAAATCGGGTAACATCAGAAATAGGCAGGAGTTGCATTTTACCTAAACCCCACCCACTTTAGTACCCACCCCAACTCCATCCCCAAACTCTCTGGCCAGGATTGGAAAATCTAGACAAATACACAGGAGGATGGACCTCCCTGTATTAATTTCTCTTAAGACTGCTAGACTTAACAGGACCACACATTCATAGATCTACATATTTCTAGTGCCTAGTTCCCCAGGCATTTGGGTCATTTACACTTTGCTGCTCAGCTGACCGAGGGAGCACCATTTATCGGCAGTGGGTTGCCTTCACACGATTTACAAGGGCCTTCTCTCCCTTGTTTTGCAGCTAACAAAAGAAGGCAGGGCAGTTACTGTTAGCTTGGCTCAGTTAGTAGAAGCTTGGCCTTGAAGGCAGTGGTTCCAGCCTTACTCAAGGCCACGAATAAGCCAGCAGTACCGAGAGAGTGCTGTGTCTGAGTTCCATCCAGTTGAGATGATAAACGAAATTCCTATCATGCTAGTTCCAGTAATTCCCATACGCAATCAATGAACACAATGTAATAGGAAAATATTTCTCCCAGTGCGGGGAGGCCAATATTTCACCCTCATCCAGCATTGTCATGAAACAGATTAACTGCTAATCCTTTTCCTCTTGACTTAATGTTCTGCATATAATAATATCCATTGCTCCCCTCCACACCCTCTTAAAGGCAACAATATCCTTTCTGCGATTAGGTGGCAGGAACTGTGCACAATAGCCACAGACTGAATCTCTTTTCTTTTGCTGAACTTTACCCTCCGCCTTTCACGGGCTGATCTATTTGAATTCTCCATTGGAGTCGTTAATCTTTGGCTGCTCTAATGCGTATTAATAGGTGCCTTGTGATCGAGTGCAGTGTGTCCCGATTTATTGTAGCTTTTAAATATGTTATGAATGCCTTTCATGAATTGGACCATTAAGTGATTATTCACTGCGGTGAATTATCATTTTATAATATCTACTGGCTACAGACTCTCCTGGTAATCAACAGCAAATTATTTCTCGATAAACGTGCTGTGCTGCTGGTGCAATCGTTAATCCTGTGAAAAGCTGTGCAAGCGTAACTTGCAAGTGACTGTTGGATCAGCCAGGTGCTGTTGGAGATGTGTTTAAGATTGGGCAAACCTTTTCCATGAAATTAGAATGTGCTATGAAAAACAAACAGGATCCAAGAGTGGATTTGATGCTTTAATGTTCCTTGTTTTTCAAGGTTAAAAAAAAAAATCTTGGAGTTCAGTACAGAAGCCGCAAGAAAATTTGTTGTACTGTTTTCCCTCCTAGTCTTTGATACTTGCAGTGCCAGCTTGTAGGGTTACTCGGACTCTAGAATGGTTTACAGTACTACATTGTGGGCTCCAAATGAGGCCATTCTGGGAACCGAGGAAGAGATTAGTCCGAATTCCAGTACTTTTGTTATTGGAGTTCTTTGATGTATTTGGAACTTCCTTTTCCAAACTAGCTAATCCCCTGTGGCATTGCTCTGTGTAGTGGTTAGCTGTGGCTCAGTTAGACCCTCATCTTTGAGACAGTAGCTTGCAGGTTCATATCCCACTCTAGGTACATGAGCACAAAATCTAGGCTGGTGCTCCCATTGCGGTACTGGGGGAGTGCTACACTGTCGGAAGTGCCGTCTTTCAGAAGTGACATGACCTATCTGCTGTCACAGGTGGATGTAAAAGAGCCCATATCCCAGTCACTGCCAGATTGGCCACATCTGAGTCATTGCTATTGCATAAATAGAATTAGTGATCCATATTAAAACAATTTGATGCAAAAAGTCTCAAGATAGGAAAATCCTCGATTATCTGTATTTTAACTCGCAGGACATGAAATTCAGTCAATTTGGAGGCAGAAGCGTAGAAATTCAAGCAACCACCTTTGTGAAATCCTTGAATGTTTTTCAGTTATGGTGGAGATTGAATTACAGAGTGAATGATTCAATAGTCCATGGTACAAAGATTTTCGAATTACCTTATTTTTATCTGGAGTTTATAGAACTCCTGATTCAAATATACTTTTTCTTGCAAATTATTTAGCCATTTATCAAAGTTCCGGGTGGATTTGTGTCTACTGGGCTGGCACTGACTGAACTCATTTCATTTAGTAATCTGCTTTAGCTTTTTGTTTTGTGCAATGGGGGGAAGGGGAGGAAGGGATTGTTCCTTAAAGGCACACCATCTTGATATTTGAAAAAGAGGTTTTGGGGAAAGAGTTTGATTTTATAGAGGCTAAACTAAATGGAAACAATCATGTCAAGATTGTGGGGGAAAACGATTCAGGATTTTTTATAACTGTGAGCTATAATGCTGCCCTGCTACGTTAATTTTACATGACAGAAGGCATTAATAATTTGCATTGTGTCCAAGGGACATTTTTAAAGTTTGAATTTGTGTACTTTTTGATACTTTGACTTTTCCTTCCATCTTTCCTTCATAAAAATTGTAGCACATAAGGAGACAGTTTGAGCCTATGTTGTTGTTAGCATTTCACTTGGAGCTATCTGCTCCAGTCCTATTACCCTGCCCGTTCCCTGTATCTTTTTATATTCTTTTCAAATATTCATCCAATTCTCTTTTTCAATGATATCGCTGCCTCAGAAGCCACTTCTGTAAAACATTCCAAGTTGCAGTCACTCTCTGTGTGAAAAATAATCTTCCAAATTCCCCCTCTGTTTCTCCAGTGATCATTCTGAGTATATGTCCTCTTGAAACCAATTTTCCAACCCAATGAAAACAATTTTTGTCCATTATCCTCCCAAAACCTTCTATTAGATTTCTCCCTTAACCACGACTGTTGCAGTGGAAAAGGCTCACAGTTTTCTTTCAGTTTTTCTTCATTATTTTAGTCCCTCTTTTCTGATATCTTGCAGTGAATCTTTGAGCCAGATTTTATTCTGGTGACGGGGGGGTGGGTCCCGGTGGTGGGCAGGAAGGCAGGGAGAGACCCCGCCTTGGCCATCCATCAGACACCTAGTGCGATTTCGTGACCCCCGGGAGTAGTGGCCATGGCTGATACTGCAGGAGGCCCTGCAAGACTGGAAGAGACCCCGGGAGAGATAAGCAGGGTCAGGGTTGCCAAGGCAATTCAGGCAGGCCGGTGACAAGGTTGTTGGGGGGGAGGGGGGTCTTTGCAGGAGGGTGACCTTTGCTACTGAGGGGGCCCTCTAGGGGCCCTAGATTGGCCCCAAAGTGGAGACCCCACATAGCGGCGGGCCACTCCTCCTTCAACAAAATTGAGGTGGAGTTGGGAAGAGGCCCTTAAGTGGCCATAACCATCTTCGGCCTTCCCCACCCCAGACTAAATTTGAAGGCATCAGGAAGGCAGGACACTCCACCACCCGCCTTCCCACGCAGTTTTATGGCCTCCCCTCCGCCTGCGTTCTCATCCTTAGCGGCCTATAAAATTCAGCCTTTTATTGTACACTTTCCACCATTCTAGTGTCCTCCCAATAGTTAGATGCGTCAAAGGGGTATGGTAGTTATTTTTAATCTTTTTATGGGATGTGGGCATTCCTGGCTAGGCCAGCATTTCTTGCCCATCACAAATTGCCCTTGAGAAGGTGGTGGTGAGCTGCCTTCTTGAACTGTTGCAGTTCACCTGGAAGGGAGTTGTAGGATTTTGACCTAGCAACAGTGAAGGAACGGCGATGTAGTTCGAAGTCAGGATGTTGTGTGACTTGGAGGGGAACTTGCAGGTGATGGTGTTCCCATGCATCTGCTGTCCTTGTCCTTCTAGGTGGAAGAGGCCATGGGTTTGCAAGGTGCTGTCGCAAGAGACATAGTGACATGCTGCAGTGCATTTTGTAGATGGTACTGCTGCCACTGTGCATCGGTGGTGGAGGGAGTGAATGTTTAAGGTGGTGGATGGGGTGCCGATCAAGCAGGCTGCTTTGTCCTGGATGGTGTCGAGCTTCTTGAGTGTTGTTGGAGCTGCACTCATCCAGGCAAGTGGAGAGTGTCGAGGAAGTGGTTACTCACTGCAGAATTCCCAGCCTCCGACCTGCTCATGTAGCCACAGTATTTATGTGGCTGGTCCAGTTCAGTTTCTGGTCAATTGTAACCCCCAGGATGTTGATAGTGGAGGTTTCAGTGAGATAAGGCTGTTGAATGTCAAGGAGAGGTGGTTAGATTCTCTATTATTGGAGATTGTCATTGCCTGGCACTTGTATGATATGAATGTTGCTTGCCATTTATCAGCCCAAGCCTGAATGTTGTCTGGGTCTTGTTGCATGTGGGCACGGACTGCTTCATTATCTGAGGAGTTACAAATGGTACTGAACACAGTGTAATCATGAGCAATCATCCCCACTTCTGACCTTATGATGGAGGGAAGGTCATTGATGAAGCAGCTGAAGATGGTTGGGCCTAGGACACTCCCCTAAGGAACTCCTGCAGCAATGTCCTCCAATATCTGCAACCATCTTCCTTTGTGCTAGGTGTGACTCCAACCAGTGCAGAATTTCCCCTCTGATTCCCATTGACTTCAATTTGGCTCAGGCTCCTTGATGCCGTACTTGGTCAAATGCTGCCTTGATATCAAGGGCAGTCACTCTCGCCTCACCTCTGGAATTCAACTCTTTTGTCCATATTTCGATCAAGGCTGTCGTGAGGTCTGGAGCCGAGTGGCCCTGGCAGAACCCAAACTGGGCATCAGTGAGCAGGTTATTGCTGTTTAAGTGGTGCTTGATAGCGCTGTCAAGGACATCTTCCATCACTTTGCTGATGATCAAGAGTAGACTGATGGGACTGTAGAGGTCATGTGACTGGACCAGCAACCATGAGGTCATACATTGGAATCCACCATGGCAAGTTGTGAAATTGAATTCAATAAATCTAGTAAGTTATAGGCTAGCACAAGAAAGTAACCATTAAAGTTGCCCAATCCTTGTTAAAGAAAAACCCTACAAGTTCATTAATGTCCGGCAGGGATGGGAACCTGCCTTCCTGATCTGGTCTGGCTTACGTGTGAACCCAGCCCCATGCTATCTTCAATCCTAGCATAATCACTTGTACAAATTCAATTTGCTTTTATATTCAATGCTCCTAAACAGTAAAGCCCAGAATCTCCACTTGTCTGTTTATGACCTTTCTATCTGCATGCCAACCATTAGAGATCTACACATCTGCCCCACAAGGATACCTCTGTTCTTGTACTCTGTTAAACATTTAGTTTATACTCCCTTTCCCTGTTTTACATTCAAATATACATAATGTCATTTCTGGCAGCAAGTTTCAGAAATGATGATGGGTCACAGGAAATTCAGCCCCCATTGCTTTTGGGCCTATTTTGGTACAAAAATTGAGCTGTGATTTATTTTTTTCAACATCACGAGTGTAAAAGACTTTTAGTCTTTTGTGCAAAAGCCTTGAGGGACTCTGCCATCTGATAAAGATTGACTTGCATATTATCTTCATTTGTCATTGAAATAACCATTTCCTCTTTAGGCAATAACCATTGTCACTCCGATGGGATGGTTAAGGACACGAATTCCACTAACAATTCTTCCGATGCAGTGCATTGCAGTACATAGATATAATTTTCATTAGTCTACGTTTCTTTGCAATTTAGAGAGCGCAGAATTGTTTGTCAACTTGTTGACTTTAAATAGCTGATTCTTTAAGCTTCTGAAGTCAAACACTTTATAAAATCTCAAGATCCAGCTCATCAATAGTCTAATGCATTGTGTGGCATGAAAAACACCAAGAATGTTGGTCATTCTGACTCTCTCTTCATCCTTCTGTGTTGTTCCCTTTCTCTTGCTTTGTCTCTTTTTTTCTTTCTCTTTCTGTCTCCTCTTCCACCTTGTGTTTCTTTCTCCTTCTCTCTCTCTTTTGTTTTTCCTCCTCTGCTTCTGTCTTCTGTCTACTTTCTTGTTTTGTCCCTTTCTCCTCTGGTCCATTCTCTTCTCCTCCTCCTTCCTCCCTTTTTCTTTTCCCTATCTATTTCTTTCTACTTGTTGCTATTGTTTCTCTCACTGTCCTCCTTTCTCTCTCTCTTTCTTTCTGTTTCTTCCACTCTCATTTGTTGTCTGTCTTTCTTTTGCACTTATTACTGATGCGGAATGTAGAGCACCATATCTACTGAAGGCACAATGATGGTTAGGTGTGTCATTTGTCCTGACTCCATTACAAATACCAAAATTCTTGTCTGTATATGATTGAACTGCACCCCTTAATGCATTTCCAAGACTGCACAGATAGCAAAACACAAGTTCACCTGCTGTAAACTCATTGGTCTTAGTCTGGATTGAGTAGAACAATCAAATTACTTTTGTGCATAATCTCCATGCATGCTGTTGCGACGATCAGACGCAGAAGTTGATGGGGAATGACCAAACCTCCAGATAATGCCAGCGGTGAATCAAGCCAGCTGGCACTGTCAGGTGCCCTTAGCAGTTTGGTGGCACTGTCGATGCATTGAAGCATGAAGATGTGGGTCTCCTGCAGCCTTCTGGTTCAGAAAATGGACAATTGCACTTAGGAATAAAATGAAGAACAGCGAGGGAATGATGAGTTCATAGCTTGTTGGCATCTGTCCCTTTAGTATACAGTAAGCAAGGGTTGTTTTGGTGGCGGGGGGTGGGGGGCGGCGGAAGTGGGGAATTGGGTGCGTCCTTAGTAATTGTCAGTAACTGAATTTCAAATCCGCTAACTCTGTTTCCTGTTGAAATTAATGGGAAATGCCGGCTTGTAAGTTACTGTGTGTTGGCAATGTGATAATGTCTCTGTGCAACAGCACCATTTGGAACCCTTCCAATCTCAAGCCACTGCTGCTCTGATTTAATACATTAACGAATAGCTGATCAAGTTAAGCTTTAATGTCGCTGCAACCATTACACTGATTTGGTGAAGAAATAACAGAAATAACTTGGTAAGGATCACTTAAAGGAGCTGGACTTCCATTCCCTTCCAGAGAGAACATAGAGGCAATATCTGCTTTGTTTTCTTTTAATTTGTGCCTAATTTCAAAACGTGGATGTTCCACTGTTTTCCCATTCTATGTCCTATTTTAATCACTAAATATCAAGCACATGCAACTTCTGTTGAACGGCATAGAGTATTCTTTAAAATCCATGATTGAAGGATTTCCTAAGGTCTCAAACACATTTAAATGCAAATGTTCAGCTTTGCTTACAAATTCCACCATGGAGGCGAACAAACTGGTCCAGTCTGGATTTAACCAGTTGCCTGATATCATAGTTATGACCAGAGAGCTGGGGAGTGGGAATAAATTGGGCTGAATGGCCTCCTTCAGTACTGTAAGATTGCATAGCTATATAAGTATTAAGGAATTACTGTAAATGCTCAAATGATGAAACGTAAGCATTGAAGTTGATATCTAGATGTGCTTGTCATAGTGACACCAAGGAGCAGATTCATTAAAAAAAAATATGTGAAAGGTACAATCTTGGGGTTACCACTTGGTTACCTTGGTATTCACAGTGTAATTCACCCAAAATCGGTGTAACCTGCGCACAAGATGATGGAATTTTAGGTGCAAATTATGTTCAGCGCAGTTTGCTTTTCCACGATCTTTTGCGTGCATTTTAAAAAATTGCACAGGCAGTCACCCCTGCCCACAAAATGAATCATCATTGCAAGTTTCCGCTAATTACACTCGCTTACGGTCCTTTGAGGAGAATCTAACAATTAAACTTATTTTAGGCACAAAGACACTAATAGGTATGTCTTAAAAGCTTTTGATTTTTTTTTATTTACTAGGCACTGTCTATTTGTACCCCAATATAACTCACGAATAATTCTGTATAGTTTTTATAAAGTCCTTTTCAGCTATTTTAAAGTCGGGTCCCTCAAGTGGTCAATTGACACTCTGACTCAAATGCTTATTTTTTTTTTGGAACTGACCCCACTTTCAGCTGCATTAATCAAACTGCACCAAGTTCCCATTCTTCAAATATTTCACAAAATCCTTTTTAAAGCAAAAACATTTCTTTAAAAAGTCACGTTCAAAGATGTTGTCAAACTGCAATGGTTCGTGGCAGATTTTGCATTTGGTGACATGCAAATGAGTTTCATCAGAAACCGGAGGGGAAGAAAAGTGCTTCTCAAAAATAATGCAATTTTGAGCCCGAAACCGCCAATTGGATCCAAAGCGGAAACTCTGCCGCACAAAGTTGGCAAAAATCTCAAGTTAAAGGGAACATTAGCACTTTGACTTTCCTCGTCATTGCGTTGTTATATATACTAGCTTATACTTCCTCCTATCTGCCCACCTATTGCTTTCTCATTCTGCTTGTCCTCTTGTCCCAAGCACTGTTCCCTAGTTAAGAGGTCAGACTGGAGATCTGATCACAGGCTTGAGAATCAGCTATGAAGAAGTCAGTAAGACTCTCCTTGCAATTCTCTTAAGGTCTTTGTTGCAATAAGCCATTCCCTGTTGATATCCAGTGTATTGGAAACTCCAGCTGGAAGAAACAGATGCTATTGCCAATGAGCTGCCAAGTTGTCTCTCTACTAGCGTTACTGATAAGCATGATTAATAAGGTACTCAGTGTTTCAATCCTGCATTAGCAGCACTGAGCACCCAATGAAGTGGTTCAAAATTGTTTTGGTATTCACTACTTGGAATGTAGGCTGTTTTAGAGTTGATGGTTACTTGAGTGAATTAATTCTGGAAAGGAATATAACCCACTTTGGATGTAGACAATGCATTAGTCCAGTGGAATACAAAAGGCTATAAGACACCACAGATAATTAGATGCAGCAAGACAGTCGAGAAAGAGACAATGAAGGATTGGAAATGGACTGCTAAACACACTTGTATCACTGACAAACTGACTCTGGTTCTGTAGCCCATCAGAAGCAGAAAACAACAAATTCATCGGCAAATTTCAGACATCAATATGCAGCTGCTCAGCTTGTCAATAAACTATCACTACATAAGCATCAAATATAAGAAATGAAACTGTTTGGCATATTTTTTGACCATTGTGGGGAGGATGTCTCCAGCACCATCAATGCGTTCAGGATAGTTTTCGCTGGTCAATGCTTCTGGCAAAATCATCAACACATTCCTTTTGAATACTTTCATGATTTTGCAAGAAATATTAACCAGAAGAAATGTTTATAAGTGTATTTACAATGTTGCTACACACAGTGTCCCAGAGTGATTATTCCCTGAGTATTATCCCTTCAGTAAGTGCTCTAATGCAAACCTGGAGTTGCTACGAAATCCTGTCTTTGAGCAAACAAGACGCAGACATTGTCAATTTTACAAACTCCATCTTGCGATTGATTGACTTGACTGCACCAAGCTCCGCTCACCAGTGGTTGTGACCTCACTAACCTACTTTGGCTCCCAGTCTCCCAATGTCTCAAATTTAAAATTCTCATCCTTGTGTTTCAATCCCTCCACTGCCTTATCTCTTCCTATCTCTAAGCTCCTTTTTTAATTCATTCATGGGATGTGGGCGTCACTGGCCAGGGCAGCATTTATTGCCATCCCTAATTGCCCTTGAGAAGATGGTGGTGAGCTGCCTTCTTGAACTGCTGCAGTCCATGTGGTGTAGGTACACCCACAGTGCTGTTAGGAAGGGAGTTCCAGGGTTTTGACCCAGTGGCAGTGAAGGAACGGTGATATAGTTCCAAGTCAGGATGGTGTGTGACTTGGAGGGGAACTTGCAGGTGGTGGTGTTCCCATTTATTTGCTGCCCTTGTCCTTCTAGTTGGTAGAGGTTGCGGGTTTGGAAGGTGCTGTCTAAGGACCCTTGGTGCATTGCTGCAGTGCATCTTGTAGATGGTACACACTGCTGCCACTGTGCGTCGGTGGTGGAGGAAGTGAATGTTTGTAGATGGGGTGCCAATCAAGCGGGCTGCTTTGTCCTGGATGGTGTCGAGCTTCTTGAGTGTTGTTGGAGCTGCACCCATCCAGGCAAGTGGACAGTATTCCATCACACTCCTGACTTGTGCCTTGTAGTTGGTGGACAGGCTTTGGGGAGTTAGGAAGTGAGTTACTCGCCTCAGGATTCCTAGCCTCTGACCTGCTCTTGTAGCCACGGTATTTATCTGGCTACTCCAGTTCAGTTTCTGGTCAATGGTAGCCCCTAGGATGTTGATAGTGGGGGATTCCGCGATTGTAATGCCGTTGAATGTCAAGGGGAGATGGTTAGATTCTCTCTTGTTGGAGATGGTCATTGCCTGGCACTTGCGTAGCGCGAATATTACTTGCCACTTATCAGCCCAAGCCTGGATATTGTCCAGGTCTTGCTGCATTTCTACACAGACTGCTTCAGTATCTGAGGAGTCACGAATGGTGATGAACATTGTGCAATCATCAACGAACATCCCCACTTATGATTGAAGGAAGGTCATTGATGAATCAGCTGAAAATGGTTGGGCCTAGGACACTACCCTGAGGAACTCCTGCAGTGATGTCCTGGAGCTCAGATGATTGACCTCCAACAACCACAACCATCTTCCTTTGTGCTAGTTATGACTCCAGCCAACGGTGGGTTTTCCTCCTGATTCCCATTGACCTCAATTTTGCTAGGGCTCCTTGATGCCATACTCGGTCAAATGCTGCCTTGATGTCAAGAGCAGTCACTCTCACCTCACCTCTTGAGTTCAGCTGTTTTGTCCATGTTTGAACCAAGGCTGTAATGAGGTCAGGAGCTGAGTGGCCCTGGTGGAACCCAAACTGAGGGTCACTGAGCAGGTCATTGCTAAGCAAGTGCCGCTTGATGGCACTGTTGATGACACCTTCCATCACTTTACTGATGATTGAGAGTAGGCTAATGGGGCGGTAATTGGCCGGGTTGGACTTGTCCTGCTTTTTGTGTACAGGACATACCTGGGCAATTTTCCACATTGCAGGGTAGATGCCAGTGTTGTAGCTGTACTGGAACAGCTTGGCTAGGGGCGCGGCAAGTTCTGGAGCACAGGTCTTCAGTACTATTGCCGGAATATTGTCAGGGCCCATAGCTTTTGCAGTATACAGTGCCTTCAGTTGTTTCTTGATATCACGCAGAGTGAATCGAATTGGCTGAAGTCTGGCATCTGTGATGTTGGGGACTTCAGGAGGAGGCCGAGATGGATCATCAACTCGGCACTTCTGGCTGAAGTTTGTTGCAAATGCTTCAGCCTTATCTTTCGCACTGATGTGCTGGGCTCCCTCATCATTGAGGATGGGGAGATTTGTGGAGCCACCTCCTCCAATTAGTTGTTTAATTGTCCACCACCATTCACGGCTGGATGTGGCAGGACTTCGTCTTCTTTCGCCTCCTTGTCTCAGGAGACAATGGGTAAGCGCCTGGAGGTGGTCGGTGGTTTATGGAGCAGCGCCTGGAGTGGCTATAAAGGCCAATACTAGAGTGACAGAAAACAAGAAATGCTGGAATCACTCAGCAGGTCTGGCAGCATCTGTGAAACCATTGTCGATGCTGTCAGACCTGCTGAGTGATTCCAGCATTTCTTGTTTTTGTTTCAGATTTCCAGCATCCGCAGTATTTTGCTTTTATACTAGAGTGACAGACTCTTCCACAGGTGCTGCAGATACAATTGGTTGTCGGGGCTGTTTCAGAGTTGGCTCTCCCCTTGCGCTTCTGTATTTCTTCCTGCCAACTGCTAAGTCTCTTCGACTCGCCAAACTTTAGTCCCACCTTTATGGCTGCCCGCCAGCTCTGGCGATCGCTGGCAACTGACTCCCACGACTTATGATCAATGTCACAGGACTTCATGTCGCATTTGCAGACATCTTTAAAACGGAGACATGGACGGCCGGTGGGTCTGATACCAGTGGCGAGCTCACTGTACAATGTGTCCTTGGGGATCCTGCCATCTTCCATGCGGCTCACATGGCCAAGCCATCTCAAGCACCGCTGACTCAGTAGGGTGTATAAGCTGGGGATGTTGGCCGCCTCGAGGACTTCTGTGTTGGAGATATGGTCCTGCCACCTGATGCCAAGGATTCTCCAGAGGCAGCGAAGATGGAATGAATTGAGACGTCGCTCTTGACTGACATATGTTGTCCAGGCCTCGCTGCTGTAGAGCAAGGTACTGAGGCCACAGGCTTGATACACGCAGACTTCTGTGTTCCGTGTCAGTGCGCCATTTTCCCACACTCTCTTGGCCAGTCTGGACATAGCAGTGGAAGCCTTTCCCATGCGCTTGTTGATTTCTGCATCGAGAGACAGCTTATTGGTGATAGTTGAGCCTAGGTAGGTGAACTCTTGAACCACTTCCAGAGCGTGGTCGCCGATATTGATGGATGGAGCATTTCTGACGTCCTGTCCCGTGATGTTCGTTTTCTTGAGGCTGATGGTTAGGCCAAATTCATTGCAGGCAGCCGCAAACCTGTCAATGAGATTCTGCAGACACTCTTCAGTGTGAGATGTTAATGCAGCATCGTCAGCAAAGAGAAGTTCCCTGATGAGGACTTTCCATACTTTGGTCTTCGCTCTTAGACGGGCAAGGTTGAACAACCTGCTATCTGATCTTGCGTGGAGGAAAATTGCTTCCTCTGAAGACTTGAACGCATGTGAGAGCAGGAGGGAGAAGAAAATCCCAAACAGTGTAGGTGCGAGAACACAGCCCTGTTTCATGCCACTCAGGATAGGAAAGGATAGGAAAGACTGTAGAGCTTAGATCTGATCCATTGGTTATGGGATCGCTTCGCTTTGTCTATCGCATGCGACTTACGCAGTTTGGCATGCAAGTAGTCCTGGGTTGTAGCTTCACCAGGTTGACACCTCATTTTGAGGTATGCTTGGTGCTGCTCCTGGCATGCACTCCTGCACTCTTCATTGAACCAGGGTTGGTAATGGTAGAGTGGGGGATATGCCGGGCCATGGGGTTACAGATTGTGGTTGAGTACAATTCTGCTGCTGCTGATGGCCCACAGCGCCTCATGGATGCCCAGTTTTGCATTGCTAGATCTGTTCGAAATCTATCCCATTTAGCACGGTGAAAGTGCCACACAACACGATGGACGGTATCCTCAATGTGAAGGCGAGACTTCGTCTCCACAAGGACTGTGCGGTGGTCACTCCTACCAATACTGTCATGGGCAGAAGCATCTGCGGCAGGCAGATTGGTGAGGACAAGGTCAAGTATGTTTTTCCCTCATGTTGGTTCCCCCACCACCTGCCGCAGACCCAGTCTAGCAGCCATGTCCTTTAGGACTCTGCCAGCTCGGTCAGTAGTGGTGCTACCGAGCCACTCTTGGTGATGGACATTGAAGTCCCCCACCCAGAGTACATTTTGTGCCCTTGCCACCCTCGGTGCTTCCTCCAAGTGGTGTTCAACATGGATGAGTACTGACTCATCAACTGAGGGAGGGCAGTAGGTGGTAATCAGTAGGCGGTTACCTTGCCCATGTTTGACCTGATGCCATGAGACTTCGTGGGGTCCGGAGTCGATGTTGAGAACTCCCAGGGCAACTCCCTCCCTACTGTATACCACTGTGCCACCACCTCTGTTGGGTCTGTCCTGCCGGTGGGACAGGACATACCCGGGGATGGTGATGGCAGTGTCTGGGACATTGTCTGTCAGGTATGATTCCATAAGTATGACTATGTCAGGCTGTTGCTTGACTAGTCTGTGGGACAGCTCTCACAACTTTGGTACAAGCCCCCAGATGTTAGTAAGGAGGACGTTGCAGGGTCGACAGGGCTGGGTTTTCCGTTGTCGTTTCCGGTGCCTTGGTCGATGCCGGGTGGTCCGTCCGGTTTCATTCCTTTTTATTGACTTTGTAGCACTTGGGTACAACTGAGTGGCTTGCTAGGCCATTTCAGAGGGCATGTAAGAGTTAACCACATTGCTGTGGGTCTGGAGTCACATGTAGGCCAGACCAGGTAAGGACAGCAGATTTCCTTCCCTAAAGGACATTAGGGAACCAGATGGATTTTTACAACAATCGACAATGGTTTCATGGCCATCATTAGACTAGCTTTTAATCCCAGATTTATTAATTAAATTCAAATTCCACCTTCTGCTGTGGTGGGATTCGAACCCATGTCCCCAAAGAAATACCCTGGGTCTCTGGGTTACTAGTCCAGTGATAATACCACTCCGCCACTGCCTACCTAGAAGAACCCCAAGAAGTTCCTCGGACTCTGACCGCCTTTTCACCCCCCGTTGCCTTTTTTAAATTCAGTTGTGTGATGTGAGCATCGCTGGCAAGGCCAGCATTTGTTGCCCATTCCTAACTGCCCGTGAGAAGGTGGTGGTGAGCCACAATTGGACCATCTCGGCTCCACGCTCTAGAGTTCCCTGTCTAAATCTCTCTGCCTTTCCATGTCTTTTTCCTCCTTCAGGTTCCTATTAATAACTCACCTCTTCGACCACACTTTCAGTCATCCCTCCTAATATTTCCTTCTTTGCTGCGACATCCAGTTTTGTCTGTTTCTGCTTTTGTGCGGTACCTTGGGTGTTTTCCTATGTCACAGAAAGAAGAAGCAAGACTTTTATTTATGCAGCACATTTCATAACCTCCGGATGTCCCAAAGCTTTAAAGCAAGGGAGTGACTCCTGACGACGCAGAGCGTGCACAGTGCGATTGTGGATGTCATCAGCGCGTGCGAACATTTGCCAGCTTGCCAGTAATAATGTGAGCGCTGACATCACCACACACTGACGTCCTCACCCCTCAATAGCCATGATCGCTGCCTCCCTTCCCCACAACAGTATCCCGTTCCCTCCCGCCATCTCTGCCTCAATCGCCGCATTCAAGTGAGCAGACGTGTGTGGGAGGGAGCAGTGAAGAGAAGCTCGATGGCAGGAGGAAGCGGAACACTGCTGGGGCAGGATGAAGGCAGATATCAGAGCCATTGAGGGGGTTTGGGTTTAATTTGTTATTTGTTAAATTGAGCAGCGCCATCTTTATTACTGGCAGCTGCCTGAGACTCCACAGACAGTGACATTTCAGTCAATGAGGCTGCATTTGCGCATGTGCCAGTACTGCGCCACCTAGTGGTTGCATTGTCAGCAAACGCAGTCTTAAAACAAATCAAGTACTTTTCAAATGTAGTCACTGTACAATGAAGGAAATGTGGCAACCAATTTGTGCAAGTCGCACAAATAGTAATATGATTAAGACCAGAACATTTTGTTTGTTAGTGATGTGTACTGAGGGATAAATACTGACCAGCACACCGGGGAAAACTCCCCTGCTCCTCTTTGAAGAGTGCCATGGGATCTTTTACGTCCACTGAGAGGGCAGGCAGGACCTTGGTTTAATATCTGATCTGTTATACGGCACCTTCCTAAAGATGTTGCATAAATGCAAAGTATTGTTATTTGAGTTGGAGCAAGTCAGTCGCTTAATGTGAAGATTGTCAGAAAGTGATAGGTCACAAACTGTTTCTAAATGCTCCTTGATATCACAATGGCTCTTTGTCATTTGAGTCAGTGACTTTTTAACTGTGTACTGGGCTGTAATAATACAAAACTGGTATATCCACCCAGATGCCACTGTGGCCTGGAATTTAGCTGTGTGAGTATTACCATGTGATTGTCCCATTTCCTTTTATGTATAAAAAAAAAATTGAGTGGCCTTTTCCACAGAGATAATATTATTTGTCTCAGGGCAGTAGTAACGTGCTCTGTGCACCACAGTGCAAGGGAAGCTTTTGGCCATGTGTATTAGGCATGGTTTCCATGGCAATGAAGGCCCGGCTCTGCTTCAGTTGTGCGATAGTATTGATAAGGCATGATTGTATCGTGGTTTGATCATGTTTTTAGCTTTTCATGTTAATCAGCACCCCTGCGATGTTGCTCTGAAGGTCAAGGCAAAGTGATTTGTCCAACTCAAGAAGGGAAATCTTTCATTATAATCCCAACACGCACCCTTGCACTCTGCAGCTCAAAGTACACACAGAACCCATGGAAACTATGGTTCTCGATAGCCCAGATATATGGCTTAACCTTTGAACTCCTACAGGACATAAATTAACACTTGCCTCTCCAATTCATCCAGGACCAAATTAAATACTTCAATTGCATAAATGAAATTCCAATTATTTAAGGAGTAGGGATGAGTCCACATCCGGAATCTTAAGGTCACACAAATATATTTAGGAAGTTGGAGAAGGAGGGGAGTGGCAGCACTAACTAAACCTATCCAAGTTTTTCCGTTTTAACTCCGATTTGGCTTCATTTTGTTTTGTTTTGTTTTCACAATGTCATTTGCCTTTTAGTAGATTTTCTTTGTGAAAAGTAGCAAGGGACTTGGATTGAGTTAAATAGAAATAGGGATGGCAAGGATACAGGGTCTTGAACTGTACCAGGCACAATGTCTAGATCCCATACTTTCACTCAGCTCTGTTTAGTTTCTCATATGGTAACCTATTGCACAGACCTGTACCTCCTGATTAACAACAAAGAGGATTAATCAATGAAGGAACATTTGTGTATATGCACTTGCACAGTCAAAGAACAAGCCAAGATACCTTTGCTATTAACTGGATGCTAACTAGGATTAAAAATTGCCCCTTGATTTCCTGTCATGAAAAGGATTTTTCCCCTTTCTCCAGAACACTGAATGAACTGATTGTGGTGATTAGTGTGGGAATGTAAAGTCATGCATCTCAATGTACCTCGTTGTTTGTGAGATCAGCACACAATGAGTTAAAACAGCTTTCAGTTCTGCTGAACTAGGGATACTTTGTGAAGCAGGCCCAGCTGAAGGAAGGTCATTCATCCATGCCTTCAGGGACTGGGACATGTTGGTTTGGTCACTGTTTATAGTAACAAACTGATTGAAGAGCTTAAGTGGACCATATAACCATGATAACTGAATCATTGGGAGAGAATGAGAAGAACATTAGTGTATCTTGGCTCCATGTTATCTGAAGTCTGCATTGTGTGTCTTTTGATGTATTGTAATTTAGTGTTGGTATGCATGGAATGTAAAAGTCAAAGGTAGAATTGGTATAAGTGTTTTGAGTAAACCACTGTCTGCTGTAGACATGCTGGAATTGTAAAGTGTGGTACCTGAGTTCATATAATGAATCATGAACTCAATAATAAAGAATCATATAATCATGCTGGAATCATGGTGTATGATTTGACTGAGTACTCAAGCTGGAGTGTGCAACATAAGCTCATTAAAGTCAAAGATCTGATCCTGCAGTTGTTACAACTGATGTCTGTGTTGAAAGTAACGGAACAAAATAGAACAGGAAAGCAGTCCAACAATTAGCAGAATAAGGAAAGCGGCTACCATAAAAGTGTTGCCCTCCCTTCCAAAGTATATAGGTTCATTGGGATATCTTGTGCCAGAATGATGAGGGCACGGCCAAAATCCTTTAAAATAGCCATCAAACGCATGTTCCACTCTGTTCTAGGTTCTCACCTCCGCCGTTATGTTTTATATATTTACATGTAAAAATGTAAGTGTGGAGCAGAGGAGAGAAAAAAAATCATTTCAACGTGTAGGTAAGAGCCTTGCTATTACTCTCTGATATATCTAGGGGGAGAAAAACAGATGGGATTTGTAGGAATATCGGAACAGGAGTAGGTCATTCATCCCCTTGAGCCTTTTCCGATCATTGCTGATCTGCATCTGATTTCCAGTTCCATGCCAAAGCTCCATATCCCTCGATACCCTTACCCAACCAAAATTTACTGATCTTAGTCTTGTAAGTTGCAATTGTCCCAGCATCCATAGCTTTTAGGGGCAGAGAATTCCAGCTTCCGCCTACCTTTTGTGTGGAGACGTGCTTCCTGATTTCCCTCCTCTAAGTGGCCTAGCTCTAATTTTAAAAATATGTCCCCTCGTTCTTGATTGCCCCACCAAAGGGAATCATTTCGCTGCATCTAACTTATCAAATACTTTTAACATCAGATCACCACTTGATCTTCTATAATCAAAGGAGTACAGGCCAAGTTTATGCAAGCCTTTCGCATAATTAAACCCTCTAAGCCCCAATCAAGAGAAGGGCTCCCTGTCTGATTGTGCTCTTTCTTAACACAAAAGGGCTAATTTCAACTCTGCCAGCTAATTTGGCACAGGCCAGGATTGAAGCCTGGGACTTTCTTGGTTTAGATGGCTCTGCTCGTCACCACTTTACCAAGTTGAGCCATCAGGGGAACCTCTCAGCTACGAAGGAACATTTGAACACGTTCTGATAATACTGCTTCAGCTAGCTGTAAGGTTGGAATTACTGGTGATATGGCAATGCAGCAAAGCTTGCTAGTAAACTGCAAACATTCCATCGTAAATAGGTCTGTCACCTAGATTGGATGTTTTGATAGTGAGCCGACACAAACGAGGTAAGCTGTCACGATGCGATACTGTCTCTTTAAAGGAGAACCCTATGAAGAGAAGGGAAATCTAATCTATTCAAAACAAAATTGAAATAATGTTGTCATATTAAAGCCATCAAGAAAGGAATAATAGGATTACTGTGTGCCTTGCTGTCTGTACCAGACCATCTCAGAAACTACTAACTGGATTGATACTATTATCAGTCTTTGAAATACCTTCAAGCAAAATTGTATTTTGTGGAGTCGAGAAACACCCATAATAGTCTCCTGGTGTTTCGTCTGATTTTAGTAATCTGCTTTTTTTTATATATGAAGGAATGTGGTAAAGCATCACTGTAAAACATAACCCCCAGGTTGATAAAGAACAGATGAAGTAAATAGACAAGAGCGTAGATAGTTGAGTGTATTGGCCAATCCAATTGCACTATTTCCATTAGAAGCACAGAAACTCATTGCGGTGTTTAAGAATCGAAACGGAATGCTGAGCAATCCACATAAGGAGGGCCCTGGGCTGCATAGCCTCTTTGCAAAGGGACACAGCCCACTTATCTAAACCTAGACAGCTTAGATACAGGTGGAAATAAGCCACGGCTTAGGATTCCTCAAGGATGATCTGGAGTTCAAAGCAGCTAAAAGCGTGCAGTTTACCATCACAGGACGCTTAAAGTTTCCTTTAGGTGTTGGCCGTGGCTCAGTGATGGTGCTTTCACCTCCCAGTCAGAAGGTTGTGAGTTCAAGATACTTGAGAACAATGTTCAAAGCCGACACTCCAGTGCAGTATGGAGGAAGCGCTGAACTGTTTGAGTTGCTGAATTTTAGATGTGACATTAAACCAAGGCCACGTCTGTCCTCAGAGAGAACTAAAATATCCCGTGACAGCGTTTGGAGAAAAGCAGGGGAGTTCTCCCGGTCACTTGGAAATATTTGTCCCTTAATTAGTATCATTTAAACAGATTATCTGGTCATTTTCTCATTGTTGTCTGTGGAACCTTGCTGTGTGCAAATTGGCTGCTGTGTTTCTCACTTTACAACACTGGCTACATTTCACAAATACTAATTGGCTGTAAAGCCCCTTGAACTTCCTGAGGTCATGAAAGGTACAGCGTAAATGCAACTCTGTCTTTCTTTTGTCCAGCTGAAGCTACTTTGTTTAGTAGACCTTGCTGGAGTATCTGGAGCCAAATGGGAGTGCACCAGTCTAAAGTCTGATTGGCTTCCAGACTTGGGAAAGGAAGCCATGCTCTTTGCTCAGTTCAGAGTTGAAACTTGGCATATACTTCCTGCCAATATATTCCCCCCAAAAAAATCCTGTTCAAGTGATCAGGGAAACTAGGAAGTAATTGTATTTTGACATGAAGCATTGTTTTCTGATCCAGTGTCTCGAAATATTTTCCGAATTCTTAATAGTTGTGACCGAGAGAGCATTATTGACAAAGCTATTAACATGTGACTGGCTGTGTATATACCCTTCTTTATTTTGGCCTGAAATGAAGAGTTTTGAGAGGTTTCACATTTCCACCAGCTAGGGTACCTATGGCAGCACAAGGTTACCTTGGCGACCAAAAGGCCAAATTTTCCAGTTTGAGTTTTTGGCTGTTCCAGAGCAGTAATTGATTCATAGGGACACTTTCCGTCAGTGCAATGAAATTAGCAATTTTTCCGTAATCCCAAAGCCAGAATGTTAAAAAAAATGACTTTGCTAGCATTTTGAGATGGCCAACTAGTTTGCAACACTATCCGACATTGCAAGGCCTTTGAAGAGGGAGACAAAATGGCGGCTTATATCCCAGCCAGAACAAAGACCCAGGAAGTTTAAGGGAACTACCTGTTCTTTTTAGCAAGAAGAGAAACACTGCTATGTTTGAATCACTGGGTGACTGTCATATGACAAGCCCCTCCCCATCTATGGTTTTAAGCTTGTGTTTCTCTGCAGCGGAGGAGAAGCTTCTGGACTCTGACACGTGCAGACCGAAGGGTCTCTGTCTCTCTGTCTCTCTCTTTGTGTGTGTCTTTCTCTGTCTGTGTGTCTCTCTCTCAGTCTGTGTCTCTCTCTCTGTCTCTCTCTTCCAGCTTGAAATCTTCAAATCCTGCTTGTTGACTGACCGCCTTTGCATACTCCGGCTATAATCAGAAGGCCTGTTGGAGGAAATTATCCAAATCTCTGTCTCCAAGAGACCCACCAAACCGGTCATCTACCTCTTCAAACTAAAAGCCTCAGGACCACCGAACTCAGCTGGAAGCCAGCTGAATCACCAAACACCAGACTGCTCTCTTCTTCTTTGGCTTCCTTGTCTCGAGAGACAATGGGTAAGCAATGAGAGCTGGTCAGTGGTTTGTGAAACAGTGCCTGGAGTGGCTAAACAGGCCAATTCTAGAGTGACAGACTCTTCCACAGACGCTGCAGATAAAATTGGTTGTCGGAGCTGTTACACAGTTGACTCTTTCCTTGCGCTTCTGTCTTTTTTCCTGCCAACTGCTAAGTCTCTTCGACTCGCCACACTTTAGGCCCGCCTTTATGGTTGTCCGCCAGCTCTGGCGGTCACTGGCAACTGACTCCCACGACTTGTGATCAGTGTCACAGGACTTCATGTCGTGTTTGCAGACATCTTTAAAACGGAGACGTGGACGGCCGGTGGGTCTGATACCAGTGACAAGCTCGCTGTACAATGTGTCCTTGGGGATCCTGCCATCTTCCATGCGGCTCACGTGGCCAAGCCACCTCAAGCGCCGCTGGCTCAGTAGGGTGTATATGCTGGGGGTGTTGGCCGCCTCGAGGACTTCTGTGTTGGATATACGATCCTGCCACGTGATGCCAAGGATTCTCCGGAGGCAGTGAAGGTGGAATGAATTGAGACGTCGCTCTTGGCTGACATACGTTGTCCAGGCCTCGCTGCCGTAGAGCAAGGTACTGAGGACACAGGTTTGATACGCTCAGACTTCTGTGTTCCGTGTCAGTGCGCCATTTTCCCACACTCTCTTGGCCAGTCTGGACATAGCAGCGGACGCCTTTCCCATGCGCTTGTTGATTTCTGCATCGAGAGACAGGTTACTGGTGATAGCTGAGCCTAGGTAGGTGAACTCTTGAACTACTTCCACAGCGTGGTTGCTGATATTGATGGATGGAGCATTTCTGACGTCCTATCCCATGATATTCATTTTCTTGAGGCTGATGGTTAGGCCAATTTCATTGCAGGCAGCCGCAATCCTGTTGATCAGTCTCTGCAGCCACTCTTCTGTGTGGGATGTTAATGCAGCATCGTCAGCAAAGAGGAGTTCTCTGATGAGGACCTTCCGTACTTTGGTCTTCGCTCAAGACGGGCAAGGTTGAACAACCTGCCATCTGATCTTGTGTGAAGGAAAATTCCTTTTTCTGAGGACTTGAACACATGTGATAACAGCAGGGAGAAGAAGATCCCAAATCGTGTAGGTGCAAGAACACAGCCCTGTTTCACCCCACTCAGGATAGGAAAGGGGTCTGATGAGGCGCCGCTATGCTGAATTGTGCCTTTCATATTGTCATGGAATGAGGTGATGATACTTAGTAGCTTTGGTGGACATCCGATCTTTGCTAGTAGTCTGAAGAGATCACATCTGCTGATGAGGTCAAAGGCTTTGGTGAGATCAATGAAAGCAACGTAGAGGGGCATCTGTTGTTCGTGGCATTTCTGCTGTAGCTGGCGAAGGGAGAACAACATGTCAATGGTGGATCTCCCTACTCGAAGGCCACACTGTGCCTCAGGGTAGACACGCTCAGCCAGCTTCTGGAGTCTGTTTAAAATGACTCGAGCGAAGACTTTCCCCACTATGATGAGCAGGGAGATTCCACGGTAGTTGTTGCAGTCACCGTGGTCACCCTTGTTCTTATAGAGGGTGATGATATTGGCATCGCACATGTCCTGTGGTACTGCTCCCTCATCCCAGCACAGGCAAAGCAGTTCATGGAGTGCTGAGAGTATAGCAGGCTTGGCACTCTTGATTATTTCAGGGGCAATGCCATCCTTTCCAGGGGCTTTCCCACTGGCTAGAGAATTAATGGCATCACTGAGTTCCGATTTTGTTGGCTGTTCGTCCAGCTCATCCATGACTGGCAGAGACTGTGCTGCATTGAGGGTGGTCTCAGTGACAACATTTTCCCTGGAGTACAGTTCCAGGTAGTGCTCCACTTAGCCGTCCATTTGCTTGCGTTGGTCAGTGATCATGTCCCCTGATTTAGGCTTAAGGGGGGGGGGGCGATCTTCTTGATGGTTGGCCCAAAGGCCCTCTTAATGTCATCATACATTCTTCTGATGTTTCCGGTGTCGGAGGCCAGCTGAATACGACTGCATAGGTGTTGCCAGTAGTCATTTCCATAGCACTTGGCTGTTCTTTGTGCAGCGCTTCTGACTGCTTTCAGCGCTACGGATGTTAACGCGCTGGGGGCTTTCTTGTAGTTCAACAGTGCAATGCGCTTAGCGGCTATGACAGGTTCCAGCTCTTCAAAGTGAGATTGAAACCAGTCTGCATTCGGCTTCTCACGTTTGCCATAAGTGGTCATTGCTGAGTCATAGATGGCATCTCTGGTGTGGGCCCACTTGGTCTCTGCATCCCCTGTAGGAGTGTTTTGAGGCTTTTTCAAGTGAATTTAGAAACTTATGTAACAGCTGTGGATCAGAAATTCTGTTAGTGTTGATGCGTGGGCGGCCCTTCTGCTTGGAGTGATGTCGCTTCTTTGGTTTGAGTCTAACTTTGCTGCACACCAGGAAGTGGTCGGTGTCGCAGTCCGCACTGCGGAAGCTGCGTGTGATTTGGACACTGTTTATAGAAGCTCGCCTTGTGACGATGAGGTCCAGCTGGTGCCAACGGCATGATCTTGGGTGTCTCCATGAAACCTGGTGACAGGGTTTAGTATGAAAGAACGAGTGTACCCCTTTTTTTCTATAGATTCGAACTCAACCAATCTACCTTTCCCTACTCTAACCTATTTGTGTGTCTGTAAACGTTTAGTGTGTGTGTGAGTGAAAGTTGGTGCGTAGTTTATTATTTGCATTAGTTCCGTTTAGGTACAATAAAGTTAACCTCGTTCTTTGTTAACTCAAGAAAACCTGTCCAATTGGTTCTTGTTATGATCATAGCACGTAAGTAATCAAAGATCTACTGAATTGGCCAGTACATTCACTTTAAGAAAGAATTAAACCTGTTGTGGTCAAACAAGGAGAGGAAAAAGAGGGAAACCCTTCGACCTCTCCTCACTTGACGTTAACGATAGCTTTTTTAAAAAATGGTTGATCAATGCTGAAGACCCGGATCCACACTGTCGCAATTAAAACTCAGCAAAGTGAAAGTGGACCTCCAACACTGGGTGATCAGATAAATTCACCTGCTGGTGTGGCACTAACAGATCCCACATTTAACCCACGGTCAGTGCAGAAATGCTGCTGGTGATAGGAATTCCAACATTAGGCCCCTTACTCCTGGACTATGGAGCTGGAAAATTGCCTACTGTTTGACTCCTGATTCCACCCACTCCGCCCCTCCCAATGACCTCTGTAGAAAAATTTCCATGTGACATTGACTCGGGATGTGGGAGAACTTCAGTCGAATGATCTTATATTCTCAGCCATTTAGGACTGGGATGAATGGAAATTTCTTCACTCAGAGGAATGTGAATCTTTGGAATTCTCTAAGCCAGAAGCCTGTGGATTCTCAGCCGTTGAGTATGTTCACAACTGAGTGATAGACTTTGGGGCGCTAAGGGAATCAAGGGGTATGGGGATAGGGTGGGAAAGTGCAGTTTTAGCCCATGATCTTAATAAATGGTGGAGTAGGCTCAAGGGACCGTATGGCTTCCTCCCACTCCTATTTCTTATGTTCTTGTGTAGGATAGAAAACAGGAGTTGGTACGCTGTACCTTGTGGTTGAATGGCCTGTTTAATAATCATTATGTAAATTCAGTCACGAAGAATGAAGCCACATGACCAAGGTACTGGAGGATGGCCAACATCCCTCGCTTGAGACAGCCCTTTGGGAGAAAATTACTACAATGAACTCGGAGCCACTGATATGTATATGAGTTGAGGTGCACACTTTGCAGAGGAGGCCACTGAATTTTGATCAGGAACAGAACCCTCGGCTGGTTTCCCCTCTGCCTCACCTTCTTAGCCAAGGAGCAATCCAGTTGAGGTCAGCTAAGTTAGCACAACCTAGGGATTGAATCACGGATCCCCCTGTATTAACTGGTACCCTGCTAGGCAGCACGTGACCCCAGTGATCCATTGAGCAAAGCCTGTTGGCTTGTGTTTAAAAATATACTCGTGAACCTCCCGTGGCATTGCTCATCATTATAGGGGGAGAAGGGGCTGATGAGTGGGCGGAGTGAGGCCGGCAGCAACACTGCCAGTTAGGAGCAGCTGTCAGAACAGAGCTGCCTTTGGAGCAAGTAGTAATAACAGACGTTCCCTATGGATTTCAAAATATTTGGGATGTTCTGGCATTACCAATTCAAAATGTTAATATACTAGCAGTGAATCTCCCATGGAAAGTCAGGACAAACCAATTTCCCTCAGTGCATTCTGCAGTCACAAATATGGGGATCTAGACCTTATGAAGCTTCAAGTAGTGGCAGCTGTAAGTGTGACTGTGTGTGACAGAATGTTGATGCCCAAATATGGACTGTTAGATCAAAAAAGGGAAATTCAGTGCATTGCACATAGGTGTCATCCTAAAGTAGAGTTATCTCCAGACTTGCCTATTCCAATGCTCTCCTGGCTAGCCTACCATTTTCCACTCTCCATAGATTGGCTCATCCAAAACTCTGCTGCTTGTATCTCAACTTGCATCAAATCCCAGTCAGCCAAAACCCTGCGCTCATTGAGCGAGGTTGGCTGCTGGTCCAGCAACACCTCGATCTTAAAATTCTCATCTATATGTTCAAATCCTTCCATCCCTATCTCTGTAACCTCTTACAGCCCTCAGAGCTCTGCGTTCCTCCAATTCTAGTCTCTTGTGCATTCCCAACTTCCTTTGTGCCACTATTTGCAGCCTTTAGCCAGTCTAGGCCCTGAGTTCTGGAATTCTCTACTTAAACTCCTCTCTCTCCTCCTTTTAAGATGCTTCTAAAAACCTACTATTTTGACCAATCTTTTAGTCACCTGTACTCGTACCTTCTGATGTGGCTCGATGTTGATTTATATCTAATGATGCTCCTGTAAAATGCCTTGGGATGTTTTACTTTGTGGAAGGCACGAAAGAAATGGAAATTGTAAAATTTTAGAAGATGTACATAGTGAATAAAACTGGAGTTTTTGCAAGAAAAATAAATTTTGACAGATTGAAATTGTAATGTATTTCTGCTTGTTGGTTCGGAGTTAAGGCAGATCATTATTAACGAGAATCACTAGTTTGCCACGTCTAAAATAAGTCAAATTCCATTTTTATTACCTGGGATTTAGGGATTGTAACTGGTGTTTTAGGGATTGAAATCTACACTTCCATCTATCTTTCCATGGAAAGCACAAATCGGTGGCCTTACCCGTGGATCTCAATCAGCAAGGTGAGTGGCTGTCAATCATATACAGGGTTGATCATTAGCGTGCAGGTGTTGAGTGTCTGAGGCTGTGCTATACAAAACCAATTTCCTAT
Source organism: Heterodontus francisci (assembly GCF_036365525.1). Classification (NCBI taxonomy): domain Eukaryota; kingdom Metazoa; phylum Chordata; class Chondrichthyes; order Heterodontiformes; family Heterodontidae; genus Heterodontus; species Heterodontus francisci. Next base: position 44,615,313 of record NC_090405.1, on the reverse strand, counting down.
TTTATTTTTAATTGGGAGACACTGTTGAAACCAAAAGACAGTGAGCTTTTTTTTTAATTAAAATGTTTGACGGCTTCAATATTTCCCAGCATTTGTTTTATTCTGTTGCCGCTCTTAAATTGACGGAATGTCTGTTTAAAAAAAAATCCCCAGACTTGATGTGTGGCAGGAAGTGTATTGTATTGGGGTTAAGGGCTTTACAAATGACATTGCTGTATAGCTAATTGGCCATTAAGAGAATGCACGGAGCAGCTTGGGAGCTCTGCAGTTCAGGTGAGGAGTTGTATTTACCAAGATTTCTGCAGGCTTTTGTGACAAGGCCCAGTAGCTAAATTGAACAGAGAAAATATGTTGGAAGAATAAAAGTGCTAATAAACTGACCCCAAGGAGTGGAAGAAGACAAACAATTTGGATGGCCTTTAGCTGTTTGCAGCTGAGACAGTTTCCCCTCCGTAACAGTAATTGCCTAACTACCGACTCTAAATATTTCAGGCTTAGAATTCCAATTGGGATGCAGAGGGTCTATAAAATTTGGGTTTTCCAAATCCCAGTTTTAGATTTGACGAGGCTTGACTGTGAATTGTAAAGTGTCTTGAGTCGGATGCCACTTATTTATCACCCCCAATTCACTTTATTATCTTTGTTACTCTTATTTTTCCAAACTTGATGTTCTGCACACCGGGCCATAGATTTTCATCGAGGTTTTCTCAATACTGGACTACCAGGATAGCTTGTGTCCTGCTAATCCATCTGAAATTGGGAAGCATCCTCCTTACATCTCTTTCATCCCTTCTTGCTGTATTTGGGTGCTTGCTGTGCACAATTGACCGGCACTCCTCCGACATTTTAACAGTGACTACACTTCAAAAGTAAAATGCTTCAGGCTTCTCGAGTTCATAAGCGGCACTATATCAAAGCAAGTCTTCATTTTTATTTTCCCTCCCCCAACTAATAATCATGCTGACAGAAATTGACCTTGTTCTAACTACTAAGCTGAGATTGGACCCATTCCACATAAGATCACCAGGGGTCTGGATCTATAAGTAGCAATAGTTGCACATTGTATATCTATCACATAAAATAAGGAAGGTCAGTCTCAGCTCCTTTAGTTTAATCATTCAGATCCGGCTACTGACCGAGCTGGCCAAGTCCTGAAGGATTTGTCTGCCAGACTGGGCTGACGGCAGGTGGTGAGAGGATCAGTACAAGGGAAAAACCTACTTGACCTCGTTTTCATCTATCTATCTGTCGCAGATGCAATTGTCCATGACAGTATTGGTAAGGGCAGTCATTGCACAGTCCCTATGGCGACAAGGTCCTGTCTTCACACTGAGGACATGCTCCATGGTGTTGAGTGCCACTACCACTGTGCTAAATGGGATAGATTCAGATCAAATCTAGTCGCTCAAAACTGGGCATCCACAAGGTGCTATGGGTGGTCAGCAGCAGAATTATATTCCGCCATGATCTGTAACCTCATGACCCAGCATATCCTTCACTCTACCATGACCACCAAGCTAGGGGACCAACCCTGGTTCAGTGAGAATGTAGCAGAGCATGCCAGGTGCAGCTAAAAAATGAGGTGCCAACCTGGTGAAGCTACAAAACAGGACTACATGCATGCTAAACTGCAGAAGCAGCATGCGATTGACATAACTAAATGATTCCACAACAACAGTTCAGATCAAAGCTCTGCAGACCTGCCACATCAAGTAATGAATGGCAGTGGACAATTAAACAACTAATGAGAGAAGGAGGCTCCATGATCATCCCCATCCTCAATGGATGCGAAGTCCAACACACCAGTGCAAAAAAAAAGGCTGAAGCATTTGCAACCATCTTCAGCCCGTAGTGAAGAGGTGGATGATTCATCTTGGCCTCCTCCCGAGTCCCCACAATCGCAGAAGGCAATCTTGAGCCAATTCAATTTACTTCATGTGATATCAAGAAATGGCTGAGCAAACTGCATACAGCAAGGGCTATGGACCCTGACAACAGCCAGCTATATAGTGCTGTAGACTTGAGCTCCAGAACTAGTTGCACTGCTATCCAAGCAGTTCCAATATAGCTACAGCACTGGCATCTACCCAGCAATGTGGAAAATTGCCCAGGTATGTCCTGTACACAAAAAGTAAGACAAATCCAATCCAGCCAATTACCGCCCTATCAGCCTACTCCCAATCATCAGCAAAATGATGGAAGGTGTCATTCACAATGCTACCAAGCAACACTTAGTCAGCAACAACCTGCTCACTGGCACTCAGTTTGGGTTCTGCCAGGGCCACTCAGCTCCAAATCTCATTGCAGCCTTGGTCCTTCTTCTTTTCTTTTCTTTTGGGCCTCCTTATCTCGAGAGACAATGGATACGCGCCTGGAGGTGGTCAGTGGTTTGTGAAGCAGCGCCTGGAGTGGCTATAAAGGCCAATTCTGGAGTGACAGGCTCTTTCACAGGTGCTGCAGAGAAATTTGTTTGTTGGGGCTGTTGCACAGTTGGCTCTCCCCTTGCGCCTCTGTCTTTTTTCCTGCCAACTACTAAGTCTCTTCGACTCGCCACAATTTAGCCCTGTCTAACATGGACAAAACAGCTGAATTCCAGATGTGAGGTAAGAGTGACTGCCCTCAACGTCAAGGCAGCATCTGACCGAGTGTGGCATCGAGGAGCCCGAACAAAATTGAAGCCAATGGGAATGGGGGAAATCTTTCCATTGTTTGGAGTCATACTTAGTACAAAGGAAGGTGGTTCTGGTTGTTGGAGGCCAATTATCTCAGTCCCAGGACATTGGTGCAGGAGTTCCTCAGGGTAGTGCCAAGCCCCACTGTCCTCAGCTACTTCATCAATCACCTTCCCTCCATCATAAGATCAGAAGTGGGGATGTTTGCTAATGAATCCACAGTGTTCAGCACCATACATTTCAAGGACTATTGGGGATAGGCAATAAATGCTGGCCTCGCCAGCAACACCCACATCCCATGAATGAATTTTTTTTTAAAAACCCTATATTTCCCTCATTGCAGCAGCCAACTGTTACAATGCCTGAATTTAACCTCCACTAACCTATCCAGAAGTCCATTTCATATGTTGATTGTTGTATGTTTGGTTAGTCTGCCACCATTTGTGTATTTGGTTAATCTAGCTAGGAGAGATTACTGAATCTTCAGTAATTTTAACATTAACTCATGTATTACATTTTAACTATATACAGTTTTACATAAGTCTGTGTGACTCCTCTAAAGCCATGCTGCTTCTCCCTCAAGTCTCCCTCACCTGCGATCTTTTGCCTCATCATAGTGGGAGGTATTCCTCACACTGTCTCAAACATTAACCCTTCCAAACCCTTATACTACATTGATCACTCTTTCTATGTAGAGCTCCCTATCGGATGCCTCCTTAACTGACTCACATAATTTAGTTTGAAGGAATATTTTAGGTTTGCCTTTTTCTTACTGCTTATCTGAAATAATTTCCACAATGTCATCTCCTTTTGGGAGTGAGAAGCCCATGTTTTGTTGAATCTTTCCTTATAAGGCACATCTACAGTTCTAAGGATCAGCCTTGTATACATTTTGCTCTGACTGGCCTCCAGTCCTTATATTTCTTTCCTGTGTCGGTGGCTAGAACGGAACATGGTACTGAAGGTGTGGTCAATGAGAATGATTTCCTACACTCCACGGCGTTGTCTATACAGTTCTGCAAGCTATTTGCTTTGTTGATTGCAGCCCTGCTACTGGTGCGCATTTTGAGCTTCATGCCAGTGGGACTGCTAGGACTCTCTCAACTTTATCTTGAGCTGGTTCAACACTATTTATGGCACATGCGTTCTCCATGAATTTTTCTTCCTCTATGCGGTAGTAGAACTAAGGCAGATGGATGAATTTAAGATGTAGATCCGCCAGGATCTAATTGAATGGTGGATCAGGCTGGAGAGGCTGAATGGCCTACTCCTGTTCCTACTTTACTGTATTTAAAAGTCATATTTTTCATGGCTTCTTTGCAGCCGAAGAGGGAAGATGGGAAAATGATGCTCAGTTCAGTGCTAATTGTAAAGCAGTTTTAAACTTCTGTTGTCCAAGGGGAGTTTCCAAATAGCTGCAGGTGTGCCTCTGGCAAAACTGTTCGAGCTGCATGCACTAATTTTGGTAGAAGTAGAGGTAAATATACTTCAGGTTTTATACTAACTTTCTCCACTGAAGTTTGGGATTCTGGCCTGAATTGATCAGACCTGGCACATCTTTGTCCAGGATTATTCCAGCAGTTGGGAGCAGGTACTTTAACTCCGTCGGGGTGATGGCTGAGCATGTTTTCCTCCATGAGCTGTACCCAGGTGATCTATCACACCCAAACACAAGAAGTAAATTGTCCCCATCGACTAAAATAATGTTGAGGCTTTACTGGGGCAATTTAATTTTCCATTACTTCAGATATTAGACATCTCAGCTACATATTCCATCAGTGATGAACAAGCAATGAAGAACTTGCAGTCCTTTCCCCCTTAGAGCACACAGCTGGAGCAGTTCAGGAGAGAGTGCTTTGGCTTCTCTCTCAAAGCTTCAGAGTGTGAAAGTTCTGAAACTACTAACAGCACAAAGGTCAATGAGACTACCAGCTGTGTTATACAGCGCTTGTGTTCTGCTCTTTGCTGTATTTTTTTTGGTTGTAGTTGAGAGATTGGGTTTGAGCTTTTGAGTTCGTACTTTGAAATTCAGATGCTGAAATCTTAGATCTGAAATCCCAAGGCTGTTCGAGAAGCCACTGAGCGGAGGCTTTCTCTAAGAAAGAATACCTCATGCGGATGGGCTCTTTGGCTGTGGATGAGAAATGGGACTCTTTGCTCATAAGCCAGAAGAATATGCATGAGTTTAATATATGATAATCACTAATAACTCTTGACAAGGAATTCAGGAGAAACTTCTTTACCCAGAGAGTGCTGAGAATGTAGAATTTGCTACCACAAGGAGTCATTGAGGCAATCTGCATAGATACATTTAATGGGTGCTAGTACATGAGGGAGGAAGGAATAGAAGCTTATGCTGACAGGGTTAGATGAGGGAGGGTGGAGGGAGCTCTTGTGGAGCATAAACACTGGCATAGGCCAGTCGGGCTAAATGACCTGTTTCTGTGCTGTTAATTCGATGTCAATAAATGATTCAGGTGACCTCCTGTGGATTTCCCAACTGGATACAATGGATATGCCAAATATGAAACAAAGACCTGCGTTTGTCACACCAATGCACCAGTTGGGAAATACTGCACTCCTCGCTATTTTCCAAATATTCATTTTAATAAAGGTGGAATTTCTTGATATATCCTCCCCTTGTGTAATAATAGCACTGAAGTGGAAATTCATAGAATCTCAGAATTGTTACAGTGCCGAAGGAGGCCATTCAGCCCATCATGTCCACACCAGCCATTCACCTAGTGCCATTTCCCCCACCACCGCCCCGTAACCCTGCACATTCTTCCTTTTCATATAACAGTCTAATTCCCTATTGAATGCTTCAATTGAACCTGCCTCCACCACACTCTCGGGCAGCGCATTCTCGCTGCGTAATAAAGTTTTTCCTCCTGTCGCTTTGCTTCTCTTACCCATTACTTTAAATCTGTGCCCTCTTGTTCTCGATCCTTTCAGAAGTGGGAACAGTTTCTCTTTATCTACTCTCTCCAGACCCCTCATGATTTTGTACACCTCTATCAATTCACTGCTCAGCTTTCTCTTCTCCAAGGAAAACAGTTCTAACTTCTCCAATCTATCTTCATAACTGAAGTTCCTCATCCCTGGAACCATTCCTGTGAATCTTTTCTGTACACTCTCCAATACCCTCACATCATTCATAAAGTGCAGCGCCCAGAACTGGACACAATACTCCAGCTGAGGCGGAACTAGTGTCTTATATAAGTTCAACATAACTTCCTTGCTTTTGTACTCTATGCCCCTATTAATAAAGTCCAGGATACAGTATGTTTTATTAACTGCACTCTCAACCTGTCCTGCCACCTTCAATGACTTATGCACATGTACACCCAGGTCCCGCTGCTCCTGCACCCCCTTTAAAATTGTACCCTTTATTTTATATTGTGTCTCCACGTTCTTCCTACCAAAAGGAACCACTTCACATTTCTCTGCATTGAACTTCATCTGCCACCTATCTGCCAATTCCACCAACTTGCCTATGTCCTTTTGAAGTTCTACACTATCCTCCTCACAGTTCACCATGCTTCCAAGCTTTGGATCTGCAAACTTTGAAATTGTGCCCTGTACACCAAGGTCTATGTCATTAATATATATCAGGAAAAGCAAGGATTCCGACACTGACCCCGAGGGAACTCCACTATGCACCTTCCTCCAGTCCGAAAAACATCCATCAACCATTACTGTTTGTTCGCGGCTCAGATTAATATTTTACTTTTTTGTCTTTCATCTAAAAGCTTTGATGTTTATTTGGCTTTTGACCTATGGTTTCCAAAGTGCTCACTACTGGGATTTTCCTCACCTCATATCTGGGTCTGTTGTAGACCAATTGATAGAGATTGATTTCTGTGGTTAGTTAACAACTCCATTATCATTGTTTCATGTGACTACCAGTATGTAGAAGGTGAAAATGTTGTGCATTGACTTTTTTACATCTAGAATTACCTATGTTCCCCTGTATGGAGGGCACCACAGCTCGGTTTTTATTACCTTGTCCCCACCTGACACCCATGGATGCTTGCCTTCTAGCAGAAGTCAGTGGACAGTGTCCAGGAGTGAGAACCCCCTGATTATATTGTCCTCCCTCTCTGGTTCGGAGGTCAGTTTAGCAATTTAACTCCCCCCGCCCCGCCCCATGCTCCCCCAAATGTCAGGTTGAGATCAACTCACTAAACACTGATTGAGGATCAGATACAGGACCTCTCCTGTTCCATAGGACTCAGTGTCATACCAGGTGTTGCATTTACAAGTTGAGCCATATTTGTAATTTCATTAGAGCCCCTGCACCCATCTGCCCCTCTCTTGTGAAATTCTAGAAGCATGATCAATTTCACCTAATTATTGGCAATATGAGAATGTGTCTCACAAAACTGACCCAAAAATGCCTTGTTTCTTAAAGGGACAACTCGGTCTGTTATGGTAAGACCTTTGAATCAGAAGTTTGTGGATTCCAGCCCCACTCCAGGGACTTCAGCACATAACCTAGGCTGGTACTTCAGTGCAATATAGAGAGTGTGCTGCACTGTCAGAGGTGTTGTCTTTTGGATGCAACATTAAAACGAGGTCCCGTCTGTCCTCTCGGGTAGATATAAAAGATTCCACAATCACTATTTGAAGAGGAGCAAAGGAGTTCTCCTTGCTGTCCTAGCCAATAATTATTTGTCAATCAACATTACTAAAAAAAAAACCTGATCGTTGCCATGTTGCTGTTTGTGGGAGCTTGCTGTGCACAAATTTTCTGCCATGTTTCCTGCGTTATAACAGTGGACTTCCAGCCGGTGTCAAAGCCAATATCTATCTCTCAATCAATATCACTAAAGCAAATTATCTTGTTACGACCAAGGTGGGAGGAATGCACTGTTAATTCAGTTCCACTTCTCCATGGGTCACAGCATATTGTTACAACCGTGGCGGGAGCAATGCACTGTTAATTCAGTCCCATCACTTCACAGGTCGCAGCACATTATTAAGCTTTTACACCCAATCGGAAAACAGCCAAATTAAACACACTAGTTACCCCCGGAATAAAACAGACCAAACCAGGTATCTTTTCACAACAACAAATTAACTATTTATAAAAAAAACAAATCTTAAACACTATTAAGATAAACCTATGTCTAAAGTGTCTTTCAAGATGGCTCCTGGGCTGGAAGCTCCCTAGGAAGCTCCCTTGCTGTTCAACTCTATCCATGGCCATCTGCTCCCATCCCTAACGTTTTCTCCCCCAATCTGCCCTCTTAAACTGTTTAAATTCCCCTGGCTCTTTAAATCAGTTCATTTTAGCCCTATCTAAAAGTTAACAGTTAGTTTAGTGTATGTTATCTGGGCCCACTGCCCTCCCCCAGCCACACCTGCTCTTTGTTTTCTCAATGACATTGATCCGGATGAAACTGACGAGAACAGCTGCCGATACTTTAATCTCCGATCCTGCTGTCTTCACAGTCCAGAGTGTCTGCAGCCACGGCATGCGGTAAGTCCATTGAGGTGAAGAAGGAGCTGCGGGACCCGAGAGAAGTCCTGTGAAAAGGTGCCCCGAACACCCAAAACATCCACGAACGGCCCCCCCGGCCGCAACTTCAAAGCGCCCGCGGGAGATGGCTCGGAGAGCATCTGCAGCGCACTGTCGGCAATGCTGCATGCCTTTATTTAAACCACTGCAAAAAAAAAAACCCTTAACAAATGTAATCACCTCTAAGTCTGCCAAATGATGCTTCACCTCCCGAAGGACGTGGATGAGCTTTCCGGACGTCGATGGTGGGCACTGAGGAAATGGCTTATTACCTGCACCAGATTCCACCCCCCCTCCCCCCCCCCCTTTTACCCCCCTTCCACCCCCCGCCCACCCCCGTCCCCTTCCCTGCTCCACCCTCTCAGCTCACCCCCTCACAACCCCGTCCCAGCCCGCCCCCCCCTCGCACCATCTTCACCCCGCACCCCCTTCCCCTGCACCCCCCCCCCACCCCCTCCCTCTACCCCTCCCCCTTGCATCCCCTCCTCCCACCGGCACCATCCTACACCTGTGTAGGGGCCCCAACAACCCCACTGCCTTGTGGGCGTCTCGGGAGAGACCAAGGCTAAGGGAGTAAACCCTAACAGAAAATCCGGAGCGGAACCCCGTAGGCGGTCATGTGTCACCTTTGGCATGTTTCCGGCAGTTCCTGCAGCCATACTGGTGCCAAACGTCGTGTCCTGCACTCCTTTGGACCCCACCAGAAAGGCCGAGAGGGGGGTTTTGACGACTGGGCAACTCTCAACCTCCATAAATTTGCCCAGGCATGCGCCATGGAGAGGTCACTCCATAGTTGCCTCACAGCGACTGAAACAACACGGAAGGCAGCAGTTACGGGTTATAAGTCCAGATAAATTGGCGTAGAAACTGGGCGCCACGGGTTGCCTTTGTCGGTGGGAGAGGTCATTGCACCTCACTGGACAGCTACCGCCCGCCTCAAACCGGGCAGCCCCCGGTCAATAAGGTTCTGTCCCGCCACAGTCTGCCTGCTTCAATGGGTGCTTGGAGCTCAGGGTCATTGCCCGAAAGGTGGACTGATACACCGCACCAAACAACATGAAAAAAGGAAAGAAGGTACCAGCCCTTCGCTTTGCAAGCTGGAACGTCAGAACTATGTGTCCTGGCCTGTCGGAAGACCTTACACAAATCAACGATTCTCGGAAGACCGCCATCATTAACAACGAGCTCAGTAGACTCAATGTGGACATTGCAGCACTTCAGGAGACTCGCCTCCCCGCGAGTGGCTCTCTAGCAGAGCAAGACTACACCTTCTTCTGGCAGGGCAGGGATCCTGAAGAACCAAGACAGCATGGAGTGGGCTTCGCCATCAGAAACTCCTTGCTCAGCATGATAGAGCCTCCCTCAAATGGCTCGGAACGCATACTGTCCATCCGACTGCTCACCACCTCTGGTCCAGTACACCTACTCAGCATCTATGCTCCAACACTCTGTTCCGCACCTGAAGCTAAAGACCAGTTCTATGAACAACTCCATAACATCATTAGCAGCATCCCCAACACCGAACACCTATTCCTGCTGGGGGACTTTAATGCCAGGGTTGGGGCCGACCATGACTCATGGCCCTCCTGCCTTGGGCGCTATGGCGTTGGAAGGATGAATGAGAACGGGCAGAGACTGCTTGAGTTGTGTACCTATCATAACCTCTGCATCACCAACTCGTTCTTTCACACTAAACCCTGTCACCAGGTTTCATGGAGGCACCCAAGATCACGTCGTTGGCACCAGCTAGACCTCATTGTCACAAGGCGAGCCGCCTTAAACAGTGTTCAAATCACACGCAGCTTCCACAGTGCGGACTGCGACACCGACCACTCCCTGGTGTGCAGCAAGGTTAGACTCAGACCAAAGAAGTTGCATCATTCCAAGCAGAAGGGCCACCCGCGCATCAACACGAGCAGAATTTCTCACTCACAGCTGTTACAAAAATTTCTAAATTCACTTGTAACAGCCCTTCAAAACACTCCCACAGGGGATGCTGAGACCAAGTGGGCCCACATCAGAGACGCCATCTATGAGTCAGCTTTGACCACCTACGGCAAAAGTGCGAAGAGAAATGCAGACTGGTTTCAATCTCATAATGAAGAGCTGGAACCTGTCATAGCCGCTAAGCGCATTGCACTTTTGAACTACAAGAAAGCCCCCAGCGATTTAACATCCGCAGCACTTAAAGCAGCCAGAAGTACTGCACAAAGAACAGCTAGGCGTTGCGCAAACGACTACTGGCAAAACCTATGCAGTCATATTCAGCTGGCCTCAGACACCGGAAACATCAGAGGAATGTATGATGGCATGAAGAGAGCTCTTGGGCCAACCATCAAGAAGATCACCCCCCTCAAATCTAAATCGGGGGACATAATCACTGACCAACGCAAACAGATGGACCGCTGGGTTGAGCACTACCTAGAACTGTACTCCAGGGAGAATGCTGTCACTGAGACTGCCCTCAATGCAGCCCAGCCTCTACCAGTCATGGATGAGCTGGACATACAGCCAACCAAATCGGAACTCAGTGATGCCATTGATTCCCTAGCCAGCGGAAAAGCCCCTGGGAAGGACAGCATTACCCCTGAAATAATCAAGAGTGCCAAGCCTGCTATACTCTCAGCACTACATGAACTGCTATGCCTGTGCTGGGACGAGGGAGCAGTACCCCAGGACATGCGCGATGCCAACATCATCACCCTCTATAAAAACAAAGGTGACCGCGGTGACTGCAACAACTACCGTGGAATCTCCCTGCTCAGCATAGTGGGGAAAGTCTTTGCTCGAGTCGCTCTGAACAGGCTCCAGAAGCTGGCCGAGCGCGTCTACCCTGAGGCACAGTGTGGCTTTCGTGCAGAGAGATCGACTATTGACATGCTGTTCTCCCTTCGTCAGATACAGGAGAAATGCCGTGAACAACAGATGCCCCTCTACATTGCTTTCATTGATCTCACCAAAGCCTTTGACCTCGTCAGCAGACGTGGTCTCTTCAGACTACTAGAAAAGATCGGATGTCCACCAAAGCTACTAAGTATCATCACCTCATTCCATGACAATATGAAAGGCACAATTCAACATGGTGGCTCCTCATCAGAGCCCTTTCCTATCCTGAGTGGTGTGAAACAGGGCTGTGTTCTCGCACCCACACTTTTTGGGATTTTCTTCTCCCTGCTGCTTTCACATGCGTTCAAATCCTCTGAAGAAGGAATTTTCCTCCACACAAGATCAGGGGGCAGGTTGTTCAACCTTGCCCGTCTAAGAGCGAAGTCCAAAGTACGGAAAGTCCTCATCAGAGAACTCCTCTTTGCTGACGATGCTGCTTTAACATCTCACACTGAAGAATGCCTGCAGAGTCTCATCGACAGGTTTGCGTCTGCCTGCAATGAATTTGGCCTAACCATCAGCCTCAAGAAAACGAACATCATGGGGCAGGATGTCAGAAATGCTCCATCCATCAATATTGGCGACCACGCTCTGGAAGTGGTTCAAGAGTTCACCTACCTAGGCTCAACTATCACCAGTAACCTGTCTCTAGATGCAGAAATCAACAAGCGCATGGGTAAGGCTTCCACTGCTATGTTCAGACTGGCCAAGAGAGTGTGGGAAAATGGCGCACTGACACGGAACACAAAAGTCCGAGTGTATCAGGCCTGTGTCCTCAGTACCTTGCTCTACGGCAGCGAGGCCTGGACAACGTATGCCAGCCAAGAGCGACGTCTCAATTCATTCCATCTTCGCTGCCTTCGGAGAATACTTGGCATCAGGTGGCAGGACTATATCTCCAACACAGAAGTCCTTGAAGCGGCCAACATCCCCAGCTTATACACACTACTGAGTCAGCGGCGCTTGAGATGGCTTGGCCATGTGAGCCGCATGGAAGATGGCAGGATCCCCAAAGACACATTGTACAGCGAGCTCGCCACTGGTATCAGACCCACCGGCCGCCCATGTCTCCGTTATAAAGACGTCTGCAAACGCGACATGAAATCGTGTGACATTGATCACAAGTCGTGGGAGTCAGTTGCCAGCATTCGCCAGAGCTGGCGGGCAGCCATAAAGACAGGGCTAAATTGTGGCGAGTCGAAGAGACTTAGTAGTTGGCAGGAAAAAAGACAGAGGCGCAAGGGGAGAGCCAACTGTGCAACAGCCCCAACAAACAAATTTCTCTGCAGCACCTGTGGAAGAGCCTGTCACTCCAGAATTGGCCTTTATAGCCACTCCAGGCGCTGCTTCACAAACCACTGACCACCTCCAGGCGCGTATCCATTGTCTCTCGAGATAAGGAGGCCCAAAAGAAAAATGTCTAAACACCTTATAACTTCTTATTTTAACCTAACTCTCACATTCACACACACGCACTCAAGAAAAGTAACAGTTAACTGGTTTTAAATGTGGAGTTTTTAAAAATTAGCTGTCTCTTAAGAATAAATAAAGTAACTAAGTTTTTGTAGGTTCCGTTCCAGATGGATGAGGTCTTCTAATGTGAAAAATAATCAAAGGTTACTCGAAGTCTTCAAGTGGATTTGATGAAAATAATTCTTCAGTAGATAGGCATTCAACTGTTTGGCTGCAGCAAGCATTAAGCAGTTGTTTGAACAATGAGCACAGCAATACAAATGGTTTCTTAAAAAAGAAGGCTTTTCTTCTTTACTTGGGGAATTAACTTGGCTTGTAGCTCCTTGTAGAATTTTTGTTGAGAGGAAATAGACAGCTTTCTTTCTCTTCACTTCACCTCGCTGGAAAGTCTCTCAGAACTAACTGGTTTCAGCCGTTTTCTGCCCGTTCCACACACTGCCAAGTGGAAACATTACCATGTGACCCGTCCACCTCCTACTGTTGCCCAGGCTAACAAAAAATGCAGCTGTGGCACACTGACTGCAGAACGTTCTCTGCTTTAAAGGTGCTCTGTTGTTCACAAAGTTCTAAAGGCGCACACACACTTTTTAATCCGAGGAGAAAAATAATTAAAGACCATGACAATATCAATAACTTTTTCCCACCTACCGAAGAATAGTCAATTAGACTGTATTTATCCTTAGAATAAAGCATATCAACGAGGTTTCTTTAAACAACAACATCATTAACTATTAGAAAAAAATGTGTTAACCACTAATGAGATAAATCTATATATATGAAAAGCTCCTTATTTCCCTAGCCCTCATGCACACACCCGTACATTTTTAAAAACAGTTAACCGGAGAAAAAAGGGTTTTGGTTTAAAGCTGTTTCATAGGAATAAAAGGAATAATAAAATCATTTAGTTTGTCACATTCTGGTAGGAAATTCTTTGGTTGGGTGAGGTGTCCCAGAGTCGAATAGTTGTATGCCACTCAAAGTCTCTCCAGGCGAGGTTGATAAACAGTCTGTGATGGGTAGGCATTCAAGGCAATTTGGCTACAGCAGGCATCACATAGGTCTTTCAGCAGGGGTGTAGCAACAGGTCTGCTTGGGACTCACAGCAGCAGTATAAGGGAAGAAGTTTTCTTCATGTTCCAGGATTATCCAAAACAGAAGAAGAAACAGGAACCACACTGGATGCAGGAATTCTTCAGAGAGAGTAGGTAATAGGAATCTGCCATCTTTCAAATAGAGGGTTTTTTTCCCAAGAGATGCAAGTTTTCTTTACAGAGAGAGGTCTTTTCTGGGTCTTCCACTTCCCCCTTCCAGGCAGGTCAGAAATCGAATTTCAAATGCTTGCTCTTTGTCCAACTCACTTTTTATAAAAAGGGTCCAAAGTGGAAGAAACCTTCCTGAGCCAATCACATGACCAGACACAGTGTCTCCCCTGTCATTCAAAGGGTTGCTCTGAGGAGGTCAAAAACCCTTAGCTGGCTTCCTTGAAACTGCTTGCTTTTCCTATTCTTGTATACATCAACATCCAAAGATTTCAGCTATTTGTCGGTGTCCATGTCCACTGAAAATCCTTGTTTCAGTTTTTTTAAAACACACCGAATTCTAAGGTGTTAGTACAAAAATAAAATCTCTTGTAACAGTGGGGGAGCATTTTGGGGATAGTGACCATAACTCTGCAAGATTTAAGGTAGTTATGGAAAAGGACAAAGATGGACCGGAAATAAAGTTACAGGTTTGGGGGAAGGCCGATTTCAATATGATAAAACAGGATCTGGCCAAAGTGGACTGGGAGCAGCTACTTGTAGGAAAGTTTACATCAGACCAATGGGAGTCATTCAAAAAGGAAATAGTGAGAGTTCAGGGCCAACATGTACCCGTTAAGGTGAAGGGTAGGACCAACAAGTCCAGGGAACCCTGGATGTCAAGGGATATAGAGGATTGGATAATGAAAAAAAGGAGGTTTGTGGCAGATTCAGGGGGCTGAAAGCAGTGGAGATGCTAGAGGAGTAAGTGTAGGGGGGGGGTACTTAAAAAAAGTAATTAGTAGAGTGAAGAGGGGGCATGAAAAAACACTGGTGGGCAAGATAAAGGAAAATCCCAAGGTTTTTTATAAGTATATTAAGGGCAAGAGGATAACCAGGGAATGATTAGGGCCCATGAAGGACTAAAAGTAGCAATCTGTGTGTGGAGCCGGAGGACCGTAGGTCAGGCTTTAAATTAATACTTTTTATCTGTGTTAACTATGAAGGACGATGTAGGTGTATAGATCAGGGAGGAGGATTGTTTTGTACCTGAACAAATTAGCATTGAAAGGGAGGAGGTATTAGCGGTTTTAGCGGGCTTAAAAGTAGATAAATATCCAGGCCTAGATGTATCCCAGGCTGCTATGTGAGGCAAGGGAGGAAATTGCAGGGGCTCTGACACAAATTTTCAAATCCTCTCTGGCCACAGGAGAAGTGTCAGAGGACTGGAGGACAGCGAATGTGGTACCATTATTCAAGAAGGGTACTAGGGATAAACCAAGTAATTACAGGCCTGTGAGTCTAACATCAGTGGTAGGGAAACTATTGGAAAAAAATTCTGAGAGACAGGATTAATCTCCACTTGGAGATGCAGGGATTAATCAAGGATAGTCAGCATGGCTTTGTCAGGGGGAGATCGTGTCTAACAAATTTGATTGTATTTTTCAAGGAGGTGACTCAATGTGTAGATGAGGGTAATGCAGTTGATGTGGTCTATATGGACTTCAGTAAGGCTTGTGATAAGCTCTCGCAGAGGAGATTGGTCAAGAATGTAAGAGCCCATGGGATCCAGGGCAATTTGGCAAATTGGATCAAAAATTGGCTTAGTGGCAGGAGGCAGAGGGTGATAGTTGAGGGTTGTTTTTGCGATAGGAAGCTGTGACCAGTGATGTACCACAGGGATCGGTACTGGGACCGTTGCTGTTTGTAGTGTACATTAATGATTTAGACGTGAATATAGGAGGTATGATCAGTAAGTTCACAGATGACACAAAAATTGGTAGTGTCGTAAATAGTGAAGGCGATAGCCTTAGATTACAGGACGATATAGATGGGCTGGTAAGATGGGCGGATCAGTGGCAAATCGAGTTTAATCCTGAGAAGTGTGAGGTGATGCATTTTGGGAGGACTAACAAGGCAATAGAATATCCAATGGATGGTAGGACCCAAGGAAATACAGAGGGTCAGAGGGACCTTGGTGTACTTGTCCATCGATCACTGAAGGCAGCATCACAGGTCGATAAGGTGGTTAGGAAGGCATATGAGATACTTGCCTTTATTAGCTGAGGCATAGAATACAAGAGCAGGGAGGTTATGATGGAGCTGTATAAAACACTAGTCAGGCCACAGCTGGAGTACTGTGTACAGTTCTGGTCACCACACAATAGGAAGGATGTGATTGCACTGGAGAGGGTGCAGAGGAGATTCACCAGGATGTTGCCTGGGCTGGAGCAACTCAGCTATGAAGAGAGACTGGATAGGCTAGGGTTATTTTCCTTAGAGCAGAGTAGGCTGAAGGGGGATCTGATTGAGGTATACAAAATTATGAGGGGCATAGATAGGGTAGATAGGAAGAAACTTTTTCCCTTAGCGGAGGTGTCAATAACCAGGAGGCACAGATTTAAGGTAAGGGGCAGGAAGTTTAGAGGGGATTTAAGGAAAAACTATTTCACCCAGAGGGTGGTTGGAATCTGGAACACACTGCCTGCTGTGGTGGCAGAGGCAGGAACCCTCACAACTTTTAAGAAATATTTAGATAAGCGCTTGATTTGCCATAGCATACAAGGTTACGGGCCAAGTGCTGGAAAATGGGATTAGGATAGATAGGTGCTTGATGGTCGGCATGGACAGGGTGTGCCGAAGGGCCTGTTTCTGTGCTGTATGACTCTATAAAACAGTGACTATACTTCAAAAAGTACTTAATTGGTTGTAAAGCGCTTTAGGGCACACTGACGTTGTGAAAGACGCTACACAAATGCAAGTTCTTTCTCTTGAATAAAAGTTATCCAAGTTACCAGTAAATACAATTGTCCACGTTGGATTTAGAATTCCAATTGCCACTCAATATGACCTCCAGCAACAAACTCCAAGTGATGTAGGACCTGGGAATAAAGCATTGCATGAAAATTCCAATCAATTCTAAGCTTTGTTTCACTTGTGAGGGATCAAAATGCCAACAGCCATTTGAGTTAGATCAAGGGGAAGGGAAGTGGGGGAGGGATTAAGGAACCTACAGGGAAATTTTGGGTTCAGTGCAATTTGATACTCCCTGCTCCATGCACAGAGAAGTGTTTCAGGATCAACGTTAATGAAAGCTGGATATCTGTCAAGTTGGGCAGGAGGAATACTGAGCGGCTGCTGATCCTCCTGCCTACGTGATGGATTGTGCCACAGCTCCTGGCCCTGCTGGGGCGAGTGGGATGATGGCACATTCGCACCATGGGTGAATATCCCATTAAGGAGACTTGCAGAGCATGGCTTCAGCTGTCTGGACTTTTCATTGTAGTCCGGTACAGATAGGGTATTATGCTTTATGAGAAAGCTTGTGTTTGTAGCCAGAGGAGAGCTAATACAAACTGATAAAATCAATTCTAATCTTCCCTGGGCTTAAGAAATGTATTCATTTCTTTTTTTTCAGCCTCTGAGAAATAGTCATGTTTTCTGTCAATTTTCTTTTCACACAATGTTGTGCACAAGTCGTTGATGGATGTTAGGCTATGGGAAGATCAATATCAGGCCTCTGTGGTAGGACACGGGTTGGCGTTACTTACGTTTTGCTCTCCTCATCAACCTTCCCTCAATGATTTTAATTCTGGCCAAGGAAGCAGCAGGTCTTGTTGGCGATGCCCACAATGGGGGAGGGGAAATAAGTCAGAATGCATCAGATAATCTGTCATCTTTAAACATGATGCTATCTCTAATTAATATGTAGAGGACTGGTTGCATTCAGAACAAGTATTAACATGGGAAATAGGCATTTTTCTTTTGATTGAGAAGACTAAGGTGAAGGGCCAAGACTTTAGCACAACACGCATTGACGCTCGCAAGACTTGAGAGGTAAGGAATGAGCAGGTGACACGAATTTGGATTTCATCGCAACATGGAAACAGAAGTAGGCCCTCAAGCCTGTTCCACCCCATTCAATTAGATCATGTCTGATCTGTACCTCAACTTCATTTACCCGCCTTTGTCCCATATCTCTCGGTATTCTTTCAGAATTTAAAAAAAAAATCCTTTTAAAACCCCCAAAAAAGCGTGAAAAAGCCTGCAGTTTGTAGTGGAAATAGGAGAACTGAGGGAGGCAAGGGATTTTTAAGGCCGTGGGAACAGAGGAGTTGTCATGGAGGGAGGGCCTATAACCAGTTATTCTCAAATTTGTTCATCCGCGGACCACTTAAGCAGGGGAAAAGATCCCATGGACCATCACAAAAAAACTCATCAGAATTAGCGGGAAGGTGATGCTGCTTTTGATGAGACACCAATGAGGTGATGTCTGGTCCCAAGCTGGAGAACTTCAGTCTTATTTGGGCTCCAGATTCAGTTAGTTCCTCTTGGTTTTCAGCCCCACAGGTGTTGAATATACGATCTTGAAGTAGTGTTGAGTTGAGGATACTCAGACCAGATGTGGAGCCCAAGCTCAGTCAAACCTTTCTCACTGCATACCAGCTTCAGCGACTTGCATTTTGGACCAGCCCAAGGACCAATGTGGACCACACTTTGAGAACTGCTGGGCTGCACAATTTTCAAGACCAGGAGCGCTCAAGGATGGATATGTAATAAATACTCAGAAGCAACTACAGCCCTTCACTGATTGTATGGATATGGATGTGTGCTGAATCTGCAGGAAGGAGGCATCACAACCCTTTACCCAGTACATATGTTATAAGGGCTAATTAAGTTCCTTCTTTCTGTAATCCTGATAAGCAACTCCATAACTTTATAAGGATTTACAGTACATTTTTTCATACATTACTGTTAATAAAATGAAGCTATACATAATTAATACATTCTGACTATCAAGCATTGCTTTATTATTTGATTACATTTCTGGAGCTTTGCATTTTTCTGTGTTGAATGGAGCAAAAGGAGCTAATTATTAAATTCTGTGCATTCTCAGTCAATTAGAATTCTTTGCCTTGGCCGATATCTTTGTATTTCCCGTTAAATAGAAGTAAAAACCAATTAGAAAGGGTATTTTTTTTAATACTTGTGGAGGGAATTGTAATCTTTTACTTTACATGGGATTCTGATCTCCCGTTTGACTACAAAGTCATTAATTAAGAGATGTGGGGCAATTTTTTTCTAAAGCGCAGAATACCTTACAGGCCAGTACTAACATCTCACTATGACTACATTGCATGGCACATCCAAAAAGGGAAAAAGTGGACAGGAATATCCGATTCGGCAGTAATTTGATTTTCTCTCAGTGTGCACAGGTTCCCATGTAAGCACACATTTCTCCAAGAGAAGCTAATAGCATGAGTGGACTCATCCCTAGGGAACGACCTTGCAGATGTCATTAATTGCACAAGGTGCAAATAGGTGGGGGGGGGGGGGGGGGGTGGGGGGTGTGGGGGGAGGAAAAGGTGAGGGGGTTATTTTTTGGGGAGTATTGTGGAAGCAGAAATTACCTGTGAAACCAAGTCGAGGAGAAAGATCTGTACTTAAAAATCCTACACGTACAAAGAAAAATTACTTCTGGACGTAACTTGACTAGACATTAAGGAAGGCATATCAAGGATAGGATTTTTCCTGCAGGCTTCTGAACTATGCCACCAGGCTGAAATGGGGGTTAGAGATCCACACTGTGTGGGAAACAGTCACTCATTGTGATTTTTTCCCCACTTAATGGCCAGAGGGCAGGTTTGCTATCCAATTAAGGGTGGCAGGCTCTCGAAGCTGGAGGAAGAATCAGGCCTTCCAGTTTTGAAAGGAGCAATGGAAGGCAAGTGAGGGAGAGGGTGCTTCAAAATGGAGCTGCCTGCTCTCCATCTTTTAAATTTAAACTTAAAAAATGGCTTCTGCAGCCAGGCCATCACTGTAGGTCGTGGTAGGGGAGGACCCCTCTCCAGGGCGGCCTGCGGCTGCTGCAGCACCCAGGCAGATAGAGAGGGCCTCTAGGCTTGCCTGGAGTGCTAGGTCCCCTGTTTGTTGCTTGGAGGCTGCCTTCAGGCAGTTAAACCGGTGCGGGGACCTGGATGCTGACTGGAAAATCCCAGTTGGCCTCCTTTAACTGCCCTTAATAGACCCTTATCGAGCAGTGCTGGCTACACACCGCATACAGAGCTGCCATTCCCCCTCCCCCCATCCCACCTCCGTGATAATGGCCGAGGGGGCGGAAGGGGTGGTCTGAAGCCGGAGAAAAGGCACAAAGGCCATCGGCCCCCTTTTAAGCATCTGCCCACTTCCGATTCTGACCCCAGTGGAGCCTAAAAATCAAGCCCCAAGTGTGTGACACCATCAGACATCAAAACAACGAGACTCAAATATTCATCTATTGTCCGCAACCTTTATAATATAAAAAAAATGCTTGAACAACACAAGTGGAAATATTTTAAGTGCATCAGCTGGCTCTCAAGGATAAGCTGCTGAATAAACTTGTGTCCCATTGTGCCTGGGATACAGAGAAAAGTAAGACATTGAAAAACTGCAAAGCCCCAGTTTGTTCTCTTGGGATTCACTTCCCCTTTCAGAAATGTATTTGATCATCTTTCATTGCTTTTCTTCCCATCTTTTTTTTTTACATTTTTTTTTTCCCTGAAGTGAGGAATTGCCCAGTGGATCAACCTGTGCTCTCTCAACTCCCCCATGCTCAGCTCAAATTAGGCTGGTTATGACAGAAGAAAGGCTGGGCTATTTTCTGTCTCCATTTGGAACTGTCTACATCAAAGGGAACAATTTCTAAGGGTTGATGGAACACTGCTAGGGGCATTGTGTGGATTTGCGATCTGCTTTCTGTGGCCTTCAGAAGAAAAAGATGTTTCATTAAAGATCAGGGAGGAGGAGACTGAAGTCTATGCAGTGACTACTCACATTAACATTTGCCAGAGCACGCTCCCTGATCCCAATTGCAGAATCACAGACCCATACCCTCATCATGGATGTATGGTTCGGACGTCCGGGTAAAGGAGTCGATCTCCCAAGTTGAATGGTCCTTGCATGTTGTTCTCGGGCATCCTGAAGTATAAGTGAAACCATTACTTTTTAAAAATAACACCTTTTTTTAAAAAAAAAAGAATTTTATACTATTAGATTGGCACACATTTTATTGTTGAGAAATTTAGGTGACGGGGTAAGGTTCAAATTAGTACACAACATTGTGGCTGCTGAAAATGTAAGAGAAGGTGCGGTTGAAGGGAAGCTAGATAAGCACATGAGGGAGAAAGGATGAGAAGGATATGTTAATGGGGTTAGAGTAAGTAAGATGGGAGGAGGCTCGTGTGCAGCTTGAATACTGGCATAGACCAGTTGAGCCAAATAGCCTGTTTCTGTGCGGTACATTCTGTATGAGATGAGGTAAATTGGGAAAGAGGTCAGATTTTGGCTTTAAAACTAGAAACACAGAACTTTTACAGCACAGAAGGAGGTCACTTGGCCCATCATGTATGTGCCAGCTGTAAAAGAGCTATCTAGTTTAATCCCACTGTAGATTTTAGGAGGAAGGGGTGATTGCAGTGGTCAGGAATTCTCTATTTCTGGAGAAAGAATACATTAGGACAAGAGATAGTGTGAAACGTAGAACTTACAACACATAAGGTTCATTCAGCACATCAGTGCTAACTCACTAGCTGAGCTATCTACTCCAATTCTATTTCCCTGCCTTCTCCTGCATCTCCTAATATGTTACCTTTCAAATAATTATCCAGTTCTCCATTGAAATTATGTTATACCCTCTGCCTCAAAATAGCTTGTAGTGGATCATTTTCTATTCTGATCACCACCTGTGTGAAAATATTTTCTTCCCAACGTATTCTGCTGGTGCCTCCGGTCTCCCTTTCTACCAACCTGTGTTTTTTTTTTATTCTTTCATGGGATGCGGGCGTCACTGGCAAGGCCAGTTGTTGCCTATTCCTGATTGCCCTTGAGAACTGAGTGGCCTGCTGGGCCATTTCAGAGGGCAGTTAAGAGTCTGTGGGTCCCACATTGCTGTGGGTCTGGAGTCACATGTAGGCCAGACCAGGAAAAGACAGCAGTTTCCTTCCCTAAAGGACATTAGTGAACCAGATGGGCTTTTACCGCCATCAGTGAGAGTTTCATGGCGCCATTGCTGAGACTAGCTGTCAATTCCAGATTTTTATTCACTAATTGAATTTAAATTCCCACCAGCTGCTGTGGTGGGATTTGAACCCATGCCCCGAGGGCATTAACCTGGGCCTCTGAATTACTAGCTCAGTGACATTACCGCCATGTCACCATCTGAAATCGTTCACTATTTGCTTTCTCGAAACCTTCAGAAAAGTGCCCTGATTTCAACCTGGAGAGGATGATGTAGAGGCAGGACAATTTGCAGGACAGCTCAGACAGTATATGCAGAGCTTCGGGGGGAAGAAGGTTGGGAAGTAACAACACTTTCTGCTTTCACAAACAGCATTAGATCAACTGCTTTCTCTAGAAAAGGGTAGGTGAAAGGGTGCACTGATAGTCTTTAAGATTCTGATAGGGTCGAAGGAGAGAAGATGTTTCCACTTGTGGAAGAGTCCAAAACTAGGGGCCGTAAATAGAAGAAAGTCACGAATGACTCTCACAAGGAATTCAGGAGATGCTTTACCCAGAAACTGGTTAGCATGTGGAACTTGTTACCACAAGGAGCAGTTGAGACAAATGGCATAGATTCATTTAACAGAAAGCTAGATAAACACACAAGGAAGAAAGGAACAGAGAGAGATGCAAGTGGGGTAAGATAAAGAAGGGTGGGAGGAGGCTCATGAGCATGAACACCAGCATGGACCAGGTGGGCCGAATGGCCTGTTTCTGTGCTGTAAGTAAATAAGAAACACTGTGTGTAATTTAGCTGAATTAAGCCATTGTGGCAGTGCAGTTGTGACCTGCGTTAATACAGTTCACATGTTCAAGGTGACCGACCAAAGTATTTTTGGGTACTAAGGGAATTCTGGGGATAGTGTGGGATGGTGGAGTTGAGGTAGAAGATCAGCCATGATCTTATTGAACTGCAGAGCAGGCTCGAAGGGCTAAATGGCCAACTCCAATTTCTTATGTTTTTGCTAAATCAGTGGCTGGCTCTGTCTCTGTCTGTCAAAATAAAATTACCAACATAAATCTTGTAGCAATATGTTGATAGAGTAACAAAAACAAGATGAAGTTGGTTAGTCAGTTGTAGCATTGCTTTCTCCACATATGCTGCTACTGGACTGATCATTTGACTCAGTTGGTAGGACCCCGTGTCTCTAATTCACAAGGTTGTGGGTTTGAGCCTCCCTCCCAAGACTTGAGCATGTAATCTAGCATGGAAATTCAGTGAGCGAGTGCTGCGCTGGAGCTGCCATCCCATTGACCATCGTGTAAATTCCCTCTAAGATATCTACTTCTAACAACATCAACTTACATTTATATACTGCCTTTAACATAGTAAAATGCAGCAAAGTGCTTCACTGGAGCAATTATCAAACAAAATTTGACATCGAGCCACATAAGGAGATATTAAAATAGGTGGCCAAAAGCTTGGACAAAGGGGTAGGTTTAAAGGAGCATCTTCAACGTGGACAGAGAGGTACAGAGGTTTAGGGAGGACATTCTAGTGCTTAGGACCTCGGCAGCTTAAGGCACGGCTGCCAATAGTGGAGCGAGTAAGATCAGGTATGCATGAGAATTGGCAGAGTGCACAGATCTTGCAGGGTTGTAGGGGTGGAAGAGATTATATAGATAAGCAAGGGCAAAACCATGGAGGGATTGGAAAATAAGGATGAGGATTTTCAAGTCTGAGTGATCCAACTTATCCGGTTGTTCCTCATAGCTCGTCCCTTTCAATGCCTGGTATCAGCCTCATTGCTTTCCTTTGCAGCACCGCGAGGAGCCAAACGGCGTTTTTTTTTGTTTTAGTGACCAGAACTGTACACGTTGAATGAACCCATGATCCATCACTGCACAGCCTGCTGCTTTCAACAATATTATATAGTGAACGTAGGTAATGTGTCCAGACAGTAAATATATACTGAGCAGAAGATTCACTTAAATGCTAATGTGTCAATTGGTTGGGTGAAAAGGATCAGGGAGTAGACTTTATAGAATCATGGAACCTTCCAGCACAGGAGGCCATTCAGCCCACCGTGCTTGTGCCAGCTCTTTGAAAGAATGTCTTGCTCCCTTGTTCTTTACCTTTTGAAAGTTATTGTTGAATCTGATTCCACTGCCTTTTCAGGCAGTGCATTCCAGATCATAACCACTCACTGAGTAAAATAAATTCTCCTCATCTCCGACACTCAACCGCATAGTCTTTTTCGCCAATTATCTTGTGTTTGTCTCTTTCCAAGATGGCTAGTCCACAAGCTGTATTTATCTCTTCCATCTCTGTACCAGGCACCATGCCCTCGAAAGGGCAAAATCCTGACCTGTCTATTCCCTGGACACATCTGCCAGTGCCACTGTCTACCAGAGAGTTTGTGCGAACAGTGCAGAGTGATTTGCCGGCCTGGTTACGTTTTAAATCCTTTTATTCCCCATGTGCCAACTTGGATCTTATAGCTGCCTGACCAGAGATTAACATTGCAGGCTGAATTGCGGATGTATGCCCATGCACCACCATTCCGCGGCACAACTTGCTAGTGTTCTGGGGCACCGTGCCACCCGTGAGCTGTGCCTGCCTGATTTCCATGGACCAGGCCAGTTTCTTGGTAACCGTGGACGTCGCAGTGTTTGGAATCCACCTTGCAACTCAGGAGAGAAGTAGCTGAAAGGAGCCGAGATTCCCAGTATCAATGGACGGCATAGGATGCAAACGGATGGAAATGAAAGCAAAGATTTAGCAGAGCAGCAGCAATGCCAACAGCCAATTAATTGATTAAATCATGGACTAAACGGAATTGATTGCACGTTTGAAGTCATTACTCTGAGGATTTGCAGTGCTTTAGAGTGGATCATTTTTAACTTTGCATTTAATAACAGGACTGTACTCTGCAACAGGTTAACCAGACGAGTGCAGGGACCCAGTGCCAGGTTTCCTCATTGACTAAGTTGAAGCTGAATTGGAAAATCTTTTGGCAAGAATTCATTGCCAGTTCCATGGATTAAATTAGGGCGCATTTTAGATTCGTCCAACCTGGCTACCTTCATTCACCAGTGTGAGCAGATAGGCCTGTACCTTCAGTCAATTACAGGTCTGTCTACATTTGTGCCACCATTCACTGTGCCGTCAAAGACCACCTTAAATATTGTCCCTGAACAGTGTTGTTTTTTTGCAGTTGCAATTAATTGTGTTAGCTGTGGCTCAGTGGGTAGCACTCTCGCCTGAGTCACAAGGTTCTGGGTTCAAGTCTCGCTCCAGGGCTTGAGCACAAAAATCTAGGCGAGAGTGCAGTACTGAGGGAGTGCTGCGCTGTCAGAGGTGCTGCCTTTCGGATGAAACATTAAACCGAGGGACCGTCTGCTTGCTTGGGTAGATATGCCAGATATGGCACTATTTTGAAGAAGAGCAGAGGAGTTCTCCCCGGTGTCTTTGTCCAATATTTCTCCCTCAATCAACATCATAAAAACACATCATCTGGTCATTATCACATTGCTGTTTGTGGGAGCTTGCTGTGCGCAAACTGGCTGCCGCGTTTCCTGCATTACAACAGTGACTACACCTCAAAAAGTACTTCATTGGCTGTAAAGCACTTTGCGATGTCCAGTGGTCACGAAAGTCATTGTATAAATGCAAGTCTTTGTTTATAATTCCAAATGGGAATCCAAACCCAAAATCTTGTCTCAGTTGGGAAATGCACGGATCAGTGTGGAACTGGATCATGCAGGTCCAGAGGCCTCAGGCTTGATCCCCCAGACTGCTAGGTTAGTTGGTCTCCACTGGGGTGGTAGGAAGGGTGTTGCATTTGGTCCCAGTGCTAGCGAGGGGGTGATATCGGAGTTCCCACCCAGTGATTTCTGCCGGAGCGTGAAGTTGTCAGCTGGTGGCAAGGGCAAGGTTTCATTGCAATGCTCCCTGTGGTCAAATTCCTGCCAAAAATCACTGATGAGGCTTGTATTGGGTAGCTGGCACTTGTAGACCAAACCCTAGCAGAGTCAGTGACCTGGGTTTTCTGGTGCTACATTTCCTGTCTATTAAAAATGAATGTAAACTCTTGGTGAGGAATTGTGGAAGCAGAAAATCTTGACCAGCGCCTATAGGATAGGAGAGGCAGGAGCAAAAAAATCTCCTTGGCAACTTGCAACAATTTCTTTCAAGCTTATGAGACCAAACTACAAGACATAAATGTAATGGCCCAGATTTTGAGGTAATAATAATGGTGAGGCTCTCGGTGCTTACCGTTGCCGCAGGGGTCAATTTGACAGCAACTTCTGGCTATGACATGCCGGCAGTTAAACATGGAAGTCCAGAAGTTGCTGTCAGATTGAGCCTGCTCCTCCTCAGGCTGAGCAGCAACAGAACTTCACTGATAGGCTCAGCATTGAAGTACATGCAATTCCATGAAGTTGGGGTACTTGATCACGAGTTACCCACTAAACACTCCTTAAAAAAAAAATACATTTAGGGATGGGTGCATTCAGGAGTAAGTGAAGTTTTAACAGCATGATGCCTGATAATTACTGCTGAACAACCTCTCTTGTGCTGAAAAAAAATATTTTACAAGTCTGGAGGGTCAATCCTTCAGAAGAGTATTAGTGTTGGAAATGTATTTATTTTTTACTTTTACTGTCTGGCCCTATTATCTCTTTCCTTTAATCCCATCTGTATTTCCCAATCTTTATTTTGCTTTATGGACATCACTTAAATCTAATTTATATTTCCATTTTTTATTCATTCATGGGATGTGGACTCTCTTGGCATGAGCAGCGTTTATAGCCCATCCCTGATTGCCCTTGAGAAGGTGGGGATGAGCTGCCTTCTTGAACCACTGGGGCCCATGTGCTGTAGGTACATGCAAAGTGCTGTTAGGGAGGGAATGCCAAAATTTTGACTCCGTGACAGTTAAGGAGCAGTGATATATTTCTAAGTCAGGATGGTGTGTGGCTCAGAGGGGAACTTGTAGGTGATGGTGTTCCCATGCACCTGCTGCCCTTGTTCTTCTAGATAGTAGCGGTCATGGGTTTGGAAGATGCTGTCAAAGGAGCCTTGGCGAGTTCCTGCAGTACATCTTGCAGATGGTACACACTACTGCCACTATGTGCCAGTGTTGGAGGAAGTGGATGTTTAAGGTGGTGGATGGGGTGCCAATCAAACGGGCTGCTTTGTCCTGGATGGTGTCAAGCTTCCTGAGTGTTGTTAGAGCTTCACCACTCAATCAGGCAACTGTTCCATTGCACTCCTGATTTGTCCGTTGTAGATGGGGAACAGGATTTGGAGAGCATCCAAATACTTCCTGGTTCGGACTGTGTTTGGTTCAGTCAGGATTTTTCAGGCTGATTGGTTGAAGAGCCTCACTGTTTCTTAGCTTACACACAGATGCCACAGATCCCCTGTAGAGGGCGCCACCCTGGAAAATGCAACTGATTAGAGAAACCGATGTTGAGAAGCACAGATATATAAAAAAATCATGCCCCCCCCCCCCCCCCCCCCCCACCACATTCATAAACTAAGAGTCATTGCTGGACATCTGCAGGTGACGTGAATGTAGAGCACTGTTCCTTTGCCACTGGCAGCAAAATTTGGGCCAGTGTTTATTTGATCACAGTAGATTGTCTTTGCTCTCTCTTGTGTTGCCTTGCTCACTAATGAGCAAGAGTCAGGGAGGGGAACCCACAACACATGCCGTTCCCTTTTGAGTATGATTTTTTCATTCTTCATTTTAAAAGTGTTGACTTCCATCCCGTTGAGGGCGTTCAGCCTGGGAGTGTGGGAGAAGCATTGGATAGGCTGCCAGTACTGCTTTTAACTCGTCCAAAAGAGGAGAATGACCTGGGCTCACCCATCCTCTCACTTGTTGGGGAAGTACCTCGGCTTCATTAATCACCTGCTCCTCCGTGGCTTGGCAAAGATCAAGAAGATGGCAGCTTGAGGACAACGGCAATGAATTCCTGTGCTTTGTTCCATTGAAACCTCAGTAGCTTGCTGATGGAACATTTCAAGCTGTGGTCATATCCTTCAGATCAAACCTGTCTATCCTCATCTCCTCAGGCCATTACAGGTGGTTATCCATTATTACATTGTAATAGATAGTTAAAAGCGTGAAGAGCTCGCAGCATATTTAAATTGACTCGACTTTGGAGCTAAATGAACTATTAACAGATTTGCATTTTGCTATGTTAAGAATGAGGGTGGGAGTTGTAAAACTACACACTTAACAGAAAGTGACTTGTGTTATTATACACTTAACAGAGATGAGCTTCCATAGAAACAAATGAGGCAGATGTTGGCTTTTAAAAAGCTCAGTGCTTGGCAGGTAAACCCCCTAAGTGGGACAGAGCTAAATACTGCAAAGAGGAACATTTTCCCTGTCAAATGAACTTACAATATTCAAATTTACTGATTTAATTTTCATACCTTCACCATTCACCAAGGCTAATTTTACTCAGTGTTCAAATTGAATATTGACACTAATGTATCATCCAACAGTAGTGTCAGTCGTGGCTCAGTGACTAGTATTCTCACCTCCAAGCCAGAAGTTTGTGGATTCAATTCTCACCACAGCGATTTGAGCACAAAATTCTAAGCTGGCACACCAATGCAGCGCTGAGGGAGTGCTGCACTGTTGGAGGTGCCATCTTTCGAATGAGACATTAAACCGAGGCCCTATCTATTCGCTCAGGTGGATGCAAAAGATCCCATGGTACTATTTCAAAGAACAGTGGAGTTCTCCCCAGTGTCCTGGGATGTTTATTCTTCAACCAACAGATTATTATCACATTGCTGTTTGTGGCAGCTTGCTGTGCACAAATTGATCGTCGTATTTCCTACATGGTAACAGTGACTACATTTCAAAAGTACTTCATTGGTTGTAAAGAGCTCTGGGATGTCCTGAGGTCACAAAGGTGCTATACAAGTGCAAGTCTTTCAATGAGTTGGTGATGCAAAACTTGTTGTCTTAATTTGTAGAGTCTCTGAACTCGCGAGTGAAACAACAGCAAAGGGAGTCTCCTAAGTACAGCAGGATTACTTCGGTCAAAATCCAATGAGGAGAGGATCATTACGTACTAATAAATTATGTGCATAAAATCAATCCCGATCACCTACAGCAGTACAGTCTCCAGGGAGGTTGTCGGGAAAAATTTCCCAATCATCTCCCTTCTGGTCGGGATTTGTGATGTCATTGTATAGAGCCATTTGGTTTATCTATTGTGCTAATATTTCCCGATTGGCATTGGAGCAATTCCTCGATATGGTGCTTCTAGTGCTGAGTAGCAGGCAGCCCAGGTAAGCGTGAGTTGGTGCTCGAGTTCCCGTCCATTCATTTCAATGAATGGGAAATCCTGAGCTGATGCCAGGAAGCTCTTTAGACAAAGATCGCTCAGTATATGGAGTGGGTTCAGGTTGGGTCGTGGAGGCAAACACCATCCATGAAACAACTCATTTCAGTAACAAATTTCATTCATGTAGTGCCCTTTAACATCACCAAACATCCGAAGGTACGTCACAGGAATGTTATCAAACAAACTTTGACACCAAGCCACATAAGGAAATATTAAAATAGATGGCCAAGAGCTTGGTCAAAGACTTAGGTTTTAAGGCTCGTCTTAAAGGAGGAGAGAGTGGTGAAATGGTTAACGGAGGGAATTCCAGAGCTCCGGGCCCAGACAGTGGAAGGCACGGACGCCAATGGTGAATGATTAATACTGCAGTGGTGGAGGGAGCTGTTGCTTCTGTTAGGATGACTCATTAAGATGGGACCATTGGTCTTCCTCATCCATAATTATCTAGATTGACATGCAGCTGGTTATGCGGCAGCTACATCCTCTACGTTGATGATGCTGCGCTAGTCGCTTACACAGAAACTCAGCTACCAAGACTCACAGACTGTCTCTCCCATGCCTGGAACTTGTTCTCCTTGACTATAAGCATCAAGAAAACTGTGGTCATGTGACAAAGTGTTGCATCTCCGTCCCCTGATCACACTAAATAACATCCCAATGGAAATGGTTATCAAGTTCTTGGGTCCACAGTGACGAACAGTCTGTCCCTTGATGCAGAGCTTGATACACACATAGGGAAAGCTGCTACCACCTTTGGCCGACTCATGAAACGCGCATGGGATAACACCAAGCTGACCCTTAGGACCAAGCTGATGGTTTATAAGGCCTGTGTTCTCAGCACCTTGCTATATGGCTGTGAAACATGGGCGACTTACGCCTACCAGGAAATGAAGCTCAGTAATTCCCATCTTCGCTATCTGTGGCAGTCCTCTCAAAGGCAGAGCTCCCAAGTGTATTGGCACTAATCAAACAGAGGCGGCTTTGGCGGGTTGGACACATCCGCAGAATGGAAGACGGTCGCATACCCAAGGACCTTCTGTATGGTGAGGTAGCTGGGGCCAGACGACCAGTGGGGCACCCAAATATCCGCTTCAAGGATGCGTGCATGCGTGACATGAAGGCCCTAAATGTCGACTGTCGCACCTGGGAGTCACGAGCTGACGAAAGAGGGAAATGGCGACACATCCTGTGGACTGGTGTGCACTACCACGATGACCAGTTGCTACAGCAGCTTGGCAACAGTCGCCAGTAGCAAAAACAACAACTCACAGCGTCACTTGGCAGCTTCACGTGCAGCCCTTGTGGCAGAGCCTGACTCAAGGTTTGGCCTTCACAGCCAACAGCAAAGGTGCACCAAGAGAAGACACCCCACTTTGTAGTATAAGGGTCTGGAAGGATTAATCTTGAGAGAGTGCAAAGCATGCCTCCTACCATGATGATGTAAGCGATCACGCGAGAGAGACTTGAAAATAGATGCAGCGTGGCTTTGGAGGAGTCTCACAGACTATTGTGAAGCTGTACAGTTGTAATGTAACAAAGATTAATGCTGTAATTACTCCACACTAAAGAATCTTTTTAAGCTATGCTAACTAAGGTGGCAGCGTACCAAACAAACATACAACACACTTCAATGGACTTTTTGCTGTATGTCCATCATCTTTCTTAGATGGAAGGATGCCAACCTAACCTAACTGGTAAGACATTAAAATAACTAGTATTTTTATAGTGCCGGATGATGGCAGGCCATTTCCAAATTGTTTTGCAGCCAATGGATCGCATCTGGAGTATAGTCAGTTGTCATCGGTCGGCAGGTGTGATGGCCAAATTGTGCACAGCAAGTGAGTGAATGACCAGGCATTCTGATCTTAGCAGTATCTGCCGAGTGAGGAATTATTGCCAGAACACCAGGAGAACTTTCTGCTCTTCTTCGAATACTGTCTTCTAACTCAACCTGAGCAAGAAGCAAAGTGGCATCTCTGATCGTGCAGCACTCCCTCAGTATCACACTGAAGCATCAACCCAGATAGTGGATTACCTGTCTGCTTGGAAGAGAAATGGGATGTCCAGTGGGTGATGGACCCAAGATAGGGGTAAAGATTTAGTACAAAATAGTGTGTAACAAAAGTGTAATTATAATGAGTGCATTAATTATCTAAAATATCATTAATTTGAGCCTTCGAATTATACAGCATAGAAGAAGGCCATTCGGCCCATGTGCAGACTCTTCAAAGGAGCTATCCAAATAGTGCCAGTCTCCTGCTCTTTCCCCTAACTCAGCAAAATATTTCTTTCCAAGTATTTATCCAATTCCCCTTTGGAAGTTACTATTGAATCTGCTTCCACTACCCTCTCAGGCAGCGTATTCCAGATCATAACAAATTGCTGCATAAAAAAAAATTCTCCTTACGTTGCCATTGGTTCTTTTTCCAGTAACTTCAAATGTGTCCTCTGGTTATCGACCCTTCTGTGGATTTTTGTTGATGCTGCTCTTACAAGTAGGTGGTCAGATTGCCCCAGCAATCAGAATGCATGCTGAGCTCCTGCTGAGCTTCATTGGTTTTTGTCAGACGCTGTTCCATCAACAACTCACTGCAGTGAAGTGAGATACATCAAGGAGATGCAAAGTATAAGAACATAAGAAATAGGAGTAGAACTCGGGCCTACTCTGCCATTCAATATGATCATGGCTGATCTTCTGCCTCAACTCCACTTTCCCGCCCACTCCCCATATCTCTTGATTCTCTGAGAGACCAAAAATATGTCTATCTCAGCCTTAAATATATTCAATGATGGAGCATCCACAAGCCTCTGGTGTAGACAATCCCAAAGATTCACAACCCTCTGGGTGAAGAAATTTTTCCTCATCTCAGTCCTAAATGATCGACCCCTTATCCTGAGTCTGTGGCCCCCGTGTTCGAGATTCGCCAGCCAGGGAAACAACCTCTCAGAGTCTACCCTGTCAAGCTCCTTCACAATCTTGTATCAATGAGATCACATCTCATTCTTCTAAACACCAGAAACTATGGGTCCAACTTACTTAACCTCTCATAATTGGGCAATCCTCTCATCCCAGGAACCAATCTCGTGAACCTTTGCTGTACCGCCTCCAAGGCAAGTATGTCCTTCCTTAAATACAGAGACCAAAACTGCACACACTACACCAGATGTGGTTTCACCAAAGCCCTGTAGAATTGTAGCAAGACTTCCTTATTCTTGTAATCCAATCACTTTGCAATAAAGCCCAACATGCCATTTGCCTTCCTATCAAGAGCTCCTCATTTGCTCACTGTAAAAGAAATATGCAGCAGAGCAATAGCAATAAGGCACCAACCCCTTGACTTAAAGGGCCAGTGCCATGGTACAGGTGGATTTCTGGGCAACCTCTGTTCCTTCTGAAAATAGTGCTGCATTGGAACCTATTAGTTGCCAATCAGTGTCTACCTGCACTCGAAAGAGCACAGAGGACTGCATCAAATCCTTTAGATGTGTAGATCTAAGAAGAGGCTCCTGTTGTACCTTTATTAATTTTTGTTCAGCAATAGAAAGGGTGTCATTCCAGTAACTTTCGACAGTCCCAGCTTGTATTGGTCAATCATTGTATCTTGTAGAAAAGTATCTAGGAGTGATTTACTGAACTTGAGGATGCTGAGCAGAAGATGGGAAAGAGTGAAACACAGGTGGAAAGCACACCCCAGGAGACACTTAAGAGCCTTTTGATGTAAGGAAGATAATGTCCCTATAGGGCGGGCATGTAATGAGAAGACCTGACGGTGTGAGGTCAAGGAGTAGACCACAACTGGAGAAGCTGAGGTTGTGGAATGGGACTTGAGGTTAGAAAGGTTTAGGTGGGACTATGGATTCACAGCCAATTTCACTGGGAAATGGGGGCCCAGTGGAGCCTAGGAAGGACAGGGGTGATGGATAAGCAGGAGTTGATGCCGAGGCAAGTGTCTGGCTGCAGAGTTTTGACAGCGACAGAAAGAGAGGTCTGTAGCCCCAGTGTATATTTTTTAGACCAGATTCACTACAGGCTAGGGCTGCCCAAATGTTGTAGTCACCTAGTTTCTGCATTGGTCGATTTACTAGCACACTATTGATGATGTGGACGAGTGAAAACGGTTTTGTGCAATGCCAGGATCGTTGTCTGTGAGCACCTGATATTTATGTATTGGAACTTGGGGCACAGGAACACGCACGCACGCACGCACACACGCACACACTTAGAAAGCCACTGTGTGATGAAAGAACATGCATTTATCTAGCAATGTTCACATCCTCTGTACATCCTATGACATTGCATAGCCAATCAGTTACTTTTCTGATGTGTTGTCACTGTTGGCCTGTCGGCAAATACACCAGCCAGTGTGTGCACAGCACAATCCCATAAACAGCAAATGAGATCCATTCTTCTTCTTGTTTTGCTCTTGTTGATTAAGGGACGAGTGTTGCCCAAGATAAGTGAAGAACAACTTACTCTTCCTTTAATACTTGCCGGGGATCTACTAGAAAAGGCAATCTAGACATTGGTTTAATGTCTCCTCTGAAAGGCGGTGCCTCTGACAATGCAGCACCCCCTCAGTACTGCATTCAAGTGTGGATTTTAATTCGGAGCGGGTTTCCCATGGGAAGCCATGCTGGCGAGTTAAGTTCCCCATTGTCAGCTGAAGCCATTCATTGATTTTAGCCAATCAGCCTTATTTAATGTAATGGAGGTGTATAAAATGCTGAAGTGGGTGGATAGGAATAACTAATTTCCTTTACCAGAGTGGCAAATAACCAGGAGGTATAGATTTAAAATAATTGCCAGAAAAACTAGAGGGGAATTGAGTAGGCTTTTTTTACCTCGAGGGGCTGGAACTCACTGCCTGAAAGGGTGGAAACCCTCATCACATTTAAAATGTACTTACATATGCACTTGACGTCTCGTAACTTATAGGGCTACGGACCTTAAGCTGGGTAGCTATTTTTCAGCCAGCACAGACATGATGGGCTGAATGGCCTCCTTCTGTGCTGTAGGTTTTCTACGTTTCCATTTAAATGCTGCCCACCCACTTCCTGCCCAGAAAATGTGGGACGAGGGCATGGAATAGCTGCTGGCCCTTAGTCTCTTGCGAACTTCCAGGTAAGTGGTGGGGGGAAAAGTTTCGGGATGGTCTCCTGGGAGCAAAGATGGAGGGAGAAGTCCCAGGCAGGGCATTCCTGTTTCTACCATCCCCACAAAGTAAAGATTTCTGACTGAACCTTTGTGCCTATTCCTACTGGCTGACAGCTGCCGTCGATTAAATGCTACAACATCCCAGTGCAGTCAGGGCGCAGTTAATGTTATAGGACCCCAATTCTCATAAATTCCACTTTAGGTGGCCATCTAATCTGCCTGTGGAACCCTGCAGGTGAAAGATCTTTGACTGTGGAAAAGGGGCAAGTTCCAGGTGGGTAACTAACCCGCTCAAGTGTTAATTCACCTGGTTTCTGCCAGGTAAAAAATTACCCTCCAGCATTGGCCTAGATTATGTACTCTGGCGGTGGTGTGGGATATACTATTGCTGAGGCTCCAGGGATTAAAGATCAATCTCCTGGACAACTGCTGTGATCAAACCCAAGAGAAAACCACTGGGGGAATTTTAAGAATAAAGTGTTGTTTCCCCCATTTTCTTTTGAACGCTTTTTTTTATTAGTAATAAAATATTGGAGCTGGAACGAAAGAAAAGCTAGTTTCACCCCAGGTAGAAGGTTGTATGATGAGACCTCCAGGGTTACGTCCGGTCAGTGTTGGCCATCCAATGGGATTTGAACCCACCACACCTTGTAATACGAGGCAGCCTCCTTTGTGGGCAACCTGTGGCTCACGGAGAACGCCCGCTGGCAAAAGCTCCACCTCCATGGACTACACGCCCACCCTCTCACTCCTTCTCGCTGGGGCTTCCCAGACTGGCCCCAGCGACCCCGCCTCACTTACCTTGGATCCGGGCTCCAGCGCCGGGCCTGGTTCCAGGGCCTCTGCAGTATCAGTAGTGGCCACTGCGCCCGGTGGCACTGCTCAGCTGACAACCCTCTGACTGGCTGGCAACACTTGGGAGGTGGGATTCCCGTCTTTAAAGGGATGCAGATCCCATCCCTGGAAACGTCACTTCCGGAACAACGTGGGATCGCGCCGTGGGACGGGGGCTGGAAAAGGCCGAGGCGGGGTTCTTCCCGCCTTTTCAGCCCGACACCAGGAGCCCCATTGGCTGCACAAATCCAACTGTGTGCAGTATTTTACTACATGACTAAACACGGGCTGTGTTGCCGATGTCTGATCCCATTAAATATCGTCCTTGTGAATCAGATTACAGTGAAGCTCTCAGTGACTTCCTTATCCTTAAGTGGTATTCAGAATTGCATTTTCTTTTCCTTCATATTTTTTTAAAATTAAAGATGCATTCCAATTACCCCAAAGTAAATGCTGCTTCCCGTTCAGTCAGAAACTAATTTTTTTCTTCCCTTTTGTTTTTTTTTTCCTCTCTCGATGTGAATTATTTTGGAGGTTTAGTTTTTAGCTGGAACAGATCCTATTTACTTTAAATGAAAGCTGTAAAATTCCTCATGGCTCCTGGCCTTGGCTTTTCCTGGAAACATGAACTCAAGCAGAACTTGTTAAATTAACAATAAATCACCCAGGGTTCTGACAAATTGGATCCTGGACGGAAGATAATTTAAAATACCAACTCATCAAAAGCCTCAGAAGCATGTTGAATGTCGAGCGAAGTGTTTGCGTGACATAAGGATGACTGATTTGCGACTGACAGTTGTGTAAAGAGATGGGTGCAGTAAACCAGGTTGGAAGAATGATGCCTCTCATTGAGATGTTGCTTTCCATTGACAGTAGTTACTTCAACTCATTTACTGCGGAGTGCTGTTGCACTGTCACTCACACTGCATTGCAGGGTCACTATCTTCAGCACCTGAGATATCACATCATATGTTCGCCCCAGCGTATCAGGGCAGCTCCACCGAGCCCTGCCCTTTTTTTGACAATGAGTGAGTTCCTTTTGAGAATAGATTAGGAGACAAAATGGCATTGCCAGTTGGGAAAAGCGCCACGTGTGTTGGGCACGGAAGAAGGTAGTTCCAGATTCAGTCTGTGCTGAATTTGTAAAGAAAGAAAGACATGCATTTACATAGCGCCTTTCCCGAGCCCAGGATGGCCCAAAGCACTTTACTGCTAATGAGGCAAAGGCCTGCTACCTGACCCGAATCCGACGGGACCTGACGACATGTGTCGGGTTTGGGTCGCACTCCTGGGTCCGGCATTTGGGGTCGGGTCGGGCTGGGCCGGATCGGACACACTCTTATCACCACCTCTGGTAAGTGATTCTAATGTTAATTTACTTTCTGGACTTTAAAGGTGGTTTTCTTGCAGTTACTTTAAGCTTGTACAAGTAAGGAACAAAGTGAAAAATGGAAGGTAAGTTAACTGATGGTCAGGTCGAGCGTGGGAAAAAATGGAAGGACTCGGGTTGGGTCGGGTTGGGTCGGGCTTGGGGGTCGGATGGGGTTTTGTCAGGCTCGGGTTGGGTCTCATTTGTAGACCTGAGCAGGCCTTCATAATGAAGTACTTTTGAAGTGTAGTCACTGTCATAATGGAGGAAGTGTGGCAGCCAATTTGCACACAGCAAGTTCCCACAAATGGCAATGTGGTGATCAGATTATGTATTTTAGGTGTTGGTTGAGGGATAAATATTGGCCAGGGTGCCAGGGCGAACTCCCCTGCTCCTCTTCAAAATAATACCGTGGGATCTTTTATTGTCACCTGAGAGGGCAAACAAGCCCTTGGTTTAATGTCTCATCTGAAAGATAGCATCTCTGACAGGGCAGCACTCCCTCAGTACCGCGCTCGACTGTCAGCCTAGATTCTGTGCTCAAGTCTCTGGAGTGGGTCTTGAACCCACAACTTTCTGACTGATGGGGAAGAGGGGCTATCAACTGGGGCACAGCGAACTCTCAATAATAAATACACGATTAACAGCAACTTTTTGGATAGCTTAGATATAAACCACAGGCACAAAACCCAAGCTACTTTTCTTTTACACAACAGCTGTTAGGGAACTAAACTGACTTAACTTTTCTTTTGCAAGCCTGGTCACAGGTGAGTTGGGCTGTAAGTGGAAGACGTTCCTTAATACAATTGTTTAGGACAAGTGATTTGTTGTATGACATTGACCAATGAATCCCACAAATTTCCACACTTACCGCATGTGGCTCCCTGGGTTACTGTGATTTTACAGGAGAAGTTCCCCGGGGCAAGTGAAAATGACAGTTTCTAAGTGGAGCTGAGTGATATTGAATAAATTAAATGGGACATAAGTCCACGAGACAACATGCCTTGTGAACTAAATGGCTACCTGTCAATGGAATTATCTAGAGAGTGCGGATGGAGTTCCTGAAGATGATTAAGCTGTGACCTCAATTGTACAGTATTTTGTTATACTACATTTATTATATATGCATAGTTTATCCCTCCAAATATGGAATTGTAGGACTGATGCAGACCACTTGGCCCATCAAGTCTGAGCCAACTCCTTCAAAGAACCAGCCAGTTAGTACCACACCCCCTCCCCTTTCCCCATATCCCTGCAATTTTTTCTCCTCAAGTATTCATCCAATTCCTTCTTAAAGCCAACTGTTGCGTCTGTATCCACCACTCTATCAGGCAGTGCATTCCAAATCCTAACCACTCGTTGTGTAAAAAGTTCTTCCTCATGTCGCTTCCGGTTTTTTTTTTTTGTTGCCGTTCACCTTAAAATGAAGGCATTGAATTACTTTGAAATGTGACCGCTCTTGTTATGTAGGCAAATGCAACAACCGTTTGGATTCTCGCAAACAATTACAGCGAAGGTGGAGTGCTGGGAAGGACCAAAGTGCTTCTCTGAATAGTACCATGGGCGCTGTTGCAGTCACCAGCACAGGCAGCTCAACACACCCATCTGATAACCTCCAATAATGCAGCGTGTACTACTCCACTCCGTTGATACGTCAGCGGCAATTATGGGCTGGATTTTCGACCCCCGCTGCAGCCGGGTCAGAAGAAGGCGGGAGCTAAAAACAGCCGCACCTACTGTGTGCTGGTTCTCCAGCTCCGTCCTGAATCCAGGCTAAATTTTGTGGGATCGGGGAGCGGCACGCAGCTGATGGGGCTCATTTAAAAGGCTGATTGAGGCCAATTACAGGAGACCGACTGGAGTTTTCCAGCTGGCCTCCAAGTTCCCGCAGGCAGCAGAAGGCAGTTTAGGTGCCTGGCGGCAGGCCGAGTGGCCAACACCTCAGGCAGGCCTAGAGGCATTCCATGTCTACCCGCTGCCCTTAATTGGATGGCAAACTTGCCCTCTGCCCATAATTGACCACCCTGGGGAAAATCATAGGTGAGTGACTGTTTTCCCCGGGGGCGGGTTTGGGATTCAGAAACAGTCCCAAGCTCTGTTTTTGGCCCTGGAGGGAAAATCCTTCCATGTGCAAATGTTTCTTAAACCATAGCTTGAAACATCAAAGTCTTACAAACGAGTCAAGTTACCTCCTATTTTTATAGCTGGATGTCACTCTCTGGATGTCGCACTGTGCATCAAACAGCAATAAATCACAACTTAGCAGCCTTAAAATATATACAGAAAGCGTGAGAAACCCAGGCATTTCCTGCTGCTTATTCTGATCTTGAGATAACCCGGACAGGGTGTTGAGAGAATAAGGACAGGAGCTAATCTAGAGAAGCTTCCAGCAATAATAATAAATAATAATTAGACTTTTATTTAGTACAGGACTTCATTGGAGCAATTCAGCGCAGAGAGGACATAATCAATGGGTTTCAAGGAACAGGTGAGATAAGCAGCTAAACATTACTAACATATTCAACTGATGAACATGAAAAGGCCCCCTAGTCCATCCAGCCTATCCCATAAACTACCATCCGGCACCCCTCAGTCTACCCTGTGAGTCGCACAGTTGCCAACTCTGTTTAGGTGTGTTCCTGGAGTTTTCATCACATGACCTCCACAGTGGCGCAGTGGTTAGCACCGCAGCCTCACAGCTCCAGCGACCCGGGTTCAGTTCTGGGTACTGTCTGCGTGGGTTTCCTCTGGGTGCTCCGGTTTCCTCCCACAGCCAAAAGACTTGCAGGTTGATAGGTAAATTGGCCATTATAAATTGTCGCTAGTAAAGGTTGGTGGTCGGGGAATATAGGGACAGGTGAGGATGTGATAGGAATATGTGATTAGTGTAGGATTAGTATAAATGGGTGGTTAATGGTTGGCACAGACTCGGTGGGCCGAAGGGCCTGTTTCAGTGCTGTATATCTAAATCTAAAAAATCTATTTCCCCCCCCCACCCCCACTCTCCTGCCATTGGTCGGTCAACATGTCAATCATCTCTGCCCCCTCCCCACTTAGCCAATTAGAAAGAGACAAAAATCTTCATTACCCAATCGAATGATCCTTGACCGTCAGTCAAACCTTTGCCCCAGATTGCCAATATCTTTTATAATTAATAAACGAAAGTGTTCATAGAAATTGAAAAAAAAACTTTTCTTTTTAAATGCCTTTACGGCTTTTCTCCCTGGATTGCTGACAGATGTGCCCTGATGTTTAATCTCCCAGTCCTGAAGACCCCAGGCCAATCCTGGAGGGGGTTGGCAACCATAATGAGTCGTAGTAGAGGAGCTCAGCTAACTTATTAAGGAAATATATCCTACTAGTGTTTGTTAATTTCTCAGAATAAAAGCAATGGATTTTTTTTTCCAGAAACTGATCAATTTATGCCTTTTTGTGTTCCCCTTCTAAAATAGTACTTTATTATTTTCCAGGCTTTTTTGCGTTCGGCAATTTGGAAGGAAATGTTTCTCAGATAATCTTTATTTAACCGTCTGATCATTTGTATCTGCTGATGCAGATTGTGCATTAAAAGCTATTTAATGCTTAATGGGTCTATGTATTCAGATGGCTGAGGGTGGCAGACGGCAGTGCGAATGACAGTAAAATATCCTGCACAGCTGTTGCTGGTGAACATATGTGAAGGAAAATGTAACATTGTCATGGAAATCTGGGCCTTCGTTTAATAAACAGAGTGTGCTCCCTCCCTGCTTGACGCTATCATTCATGAATTACTTCTACAGTATACAGAAGTGGCTGACTGCCCATGTGTGGGTCTCACTCTTGTTGAATGAATTTTGTTGTGTGAACTGACAATATTATCGACCCTTCAGGCAAACAATAGTGGTAAAATCTGGTTCGTTCCCTCCCCGCTCCACCACCCCAAAAAAAATTGTTGGGGTTGGGGAGGGCTCAATTGAAACTTTCAGACTTGAGGTTGTTACAACTGAGGTGGGAGGAGTGCACTGTTTTTTCTAGTTGCACTTCTGCACAGGCCACAACTTACATTTAAATATGCACTCAGTTACTGAAAGAGTTAATCGTAGATTCTTTTTTTATCCCAGGATAAAATACATCAACCAGGTTTCTTTAATAAACAACAAAATTATCAGTTTATTATAAATCAAGACTTAACCAGTAAAAAAGCAAAGTATTAACACACAGATTGAAATATGAAAGTTCCCTTTTTACCTTAGCCCCCCCCCCTTTTCCCCCCACACACAAACACACCCCAGTTAACCAAAAAAGAGATTTTCTCTTTAGAGCTCTGTTACCAAAAAATAATACTTTGGCCAAACACTTGCCAATTCTTGAAGGGAAAAAAAGAGAAGGTATGGAAAGATGTCAGTCGTCCCTTTTTGGTTTGGCGTTCTAAATACGCGTAGATGGCTGTCATTGGGATCTCTCTAGAACAGTTCTTTTCAGGCGACGTTGAAGATCTATTTGGCAGGTTTTCAAGGAGAAATGCGGCAACATGGGTTTCTGGCAGGTCTTTTCAGGAGAAATGCAGCATCAATTTCTCTATTTCTTACACTCAATTCTAAGAACTTCTCAAAGAGATGGAAAAGGCTGAGCTGGGATTTTTCTCCTTGGCAAGTTGATTCTTAAACTCCTTTCAAAACACTGTCCAAACCCTAACTGACTGTCCAAAGCGAAACCAAAAAAATCTCAAGAGTCAAGCCTCCTGACCGCTGTAAATCTTGACCTGTCATTTCTTTGTAAACATCTTCTCCAAGTCAAAAACCCCTGCTGGGTATTTATCTGAGGACAGGTGACTTCCAGGAAGGGTTGTTTACAAACCAAGTCCAAAAGACCTTCCAATGACCTCTTTTAATGAACCCAGAGAAAAAAAAACATGGAATCCTTTTCAGTTTTCCCAAATAAAACAACGTCGATAATTCTAAAATAAGAGTCCTGAAAAAATATTTAACAAAAAATATAGAAGTACCCTCATAACAAGGTTGCTAGATTTTTGTTAGGCAAGGATATTAAAGAGATTTGGAACCAAGGCTGGGAAATGGAATTAATATATTGATCTGCCAAGATCTAATTGAATGATGGAACAGGCTTGAGGTGCTAAATGGCCTGAGTTTGAGCCATGGCTCAGTGGGTAGCACTTTTGTCTTTTTGTCAGAAGGTTGTGGGTTCAAGTCCTACTCCAGAGACTTGAGCACAAAAATCTAGGTTGGCACATCTACTGCCGTACTGGGTGAGTGCTGCACTGTCAGAGGTGCCATCTTTTGGATGAGATGTTAAACTGTTGCTCTATTTGCCCTTTCAAGCCGACAATGTTTCAAAGAAGAGCAGGGTAGTTCTCCCCAGTGTTCTGGCCGTTATTTGTCTTTCAATTAATATAATTGAAAACAGATTATCTGGTTATTATCACATTGCCGTTTGTGGAATCTTACTGTGCAGAAACTGGCTGCCATGTTTCCTGCATTACAACAATGACTGAACTTCATTGTCTCTAAGTACTTTGGGATGTTCTGAGGTCATGAAAGGCGCTATACAAATGCAAGTCTTTCTTACTTCTACTTCTATAAAAGTACAGAGCTATGTTTCTGCCAATGGAATAAAGAAGCTTGTTTTTATTTCCCTTCAGCAATACAGCACCAATAGACACTCTATGGGGGTTCAGTCTAGATTATATCCTTAAATCTTAAACTGGTGCTTTAATCCACTAGTCTCTGACTCGGGTACCAACTAATCAGAGCTGGAGGCAATCAAGAGAAATTCTTAGTCTGTTGCTGCTTAGGTTCCACTTAGCTCAGAGTTTTCCATTTAGTAAATGAAATGTCACAAGAAAATCCTGATACCTGTTAAACTGGATGTTGAAGATTCCAGGG
Source organism: Heterodontus francisci (assembly GCF_036365525.1). Lineage (NCBI taxonomy): Eukaryota > Metazoa > Chordata > Chondrichthyes > Heterodontiformes > Heterodontidae > Heterodontus > Heterodontus francisci. Next base: position 44,572,923 of record NC_090405.1, on the reverse strand, counting down.
CTTTGTGTGTGATGGAGCAGGATGGTTTTCTGGTGTTCTGGCCAACATTCTTCCCTCAACGAATATTACGCCCCCAAAAAAAAGTATTACCTGCACATTTATCTTATTCTTGTGGATGTTGCTTGTGCAAATGGTTGCACCTCTGCAAGTAATTCATTGGCACATTGTTGTGAAAGTACTTCCATTTTTTTTTAATATTGTGTGAAGACTTGTGTTTTAAAATAGTGGAAATGGATTCCTTTGGGGGACTGAAGAAATTACATAGATGCTGGATTTTTTTTTAAAGGTCATTGGAAGGACTTAGTGACTTAGTTTAGAAACACACTTACTGGAAGTCTCATATTTTCAGCTAACTAAACAGCAAGAGCCTTGGTGACTAGAGGGAGTTGTTTATGAAGAAGTGACATGTCAAGATTTATGGTGGTCAAGAGTTGGTTTTGTTTTAAATATTGTTTTGAGTCAGTTGGGGATCAGTCTGCTACAAGTGAAGACACCAGTTCATCCTTTCTCCATCTATCTGAGAAACCCTGGGAATCCAGGGTGATAGCTGAAACACCTGATGCCGCATTTCTCCTGGAAAGCCTGCCAGACTAATCCTTGACGTCGCCTGACGAGAACTACTCCAAAAGATCCCGGCGACAGTTGCCTATGTGTATTTGGGACGCCAAAATAAAGGGACAACTGATATCATTCCATATCTTTTCCTTTTCCTTTCAAGAATTAACAAGCATTTGGCCAAAGCATTTTTTTTGTAAAGAGATCACTGTCGAGAAAACATCTTTATTTTTTCTTTAACTGGTCGCGTGTGTGTGTACTGGGCCAATTTAGAAGGGAACTTTCATATTTCAATCTGTGTGTTAATGCTTTGCATCGTTACTGAATACGTCTTGTTTTATAATAAATTGATAAGTTTGTTGTTTATTAAAGCAACCTGGTTGGTGGATTTTATTCTGAAATTAAAATAGAGTATATAATTGGCCGTATCGGAACTGGGTAAAACATTTAAATATATGTTGTGACCCTTGGAGAAGTGGAACTAGAGAAAGACAGTGCACTCCTCCCACCTCAGTCGTAACAACATCCAACTCATAAAAATCTCTTGCAGTATTCCAAAAGGATATAGAGGTTATGGAGAAGGTGCAAAAAAAGATTTACAAGAATGATTCCAGGAAAGATGGAACCTCTGTGGCTTTTTTCTTGAGAAGATAGGAGGTTGAGGTAGATGCCTGCTACCTGACCCGAACCCGATGGGACCCGACAACGTGTCAGGTTCGGGTCGGGTCGGGGCCAGCTTTCGGGCCGAGTCGAGTGGGGTCAGGTCGGGTCGGGCCGGACGCACACGGTAAGTGCTCTGCTGGTAAGTATTAAAAATAAAAAACTTACCTGAGCTGGGAGTCTGGGACGAAACTGAGTCTGCGCAGTGAGCGAGTGATGTCACTATGACGTCATCGCACACGCGCTGCAGCTTCTTGCAGGTTCGGTGTCAGGAAGGTAAGTAAAGGGATGGTCGGGTCGGGCTCGGGTGGGGTCGAGTAGTAGCGGGTTCGGGGAAAAATCGGAGGGACTCGGGTTGGGCTTGGGTCCGCTGTGGTTCAGTCGGGTTCGGGTTGGGTTCTTTTTCTCGACCTAAAGCAGGCCTCCAGGTTGAGGGGTGGCAGAATAGAGGCCCTTAAAATTATGACAGGGTATGATAGGGTAGATGTAAAACTGATCTTTCTATTCTAGTCTAAAAGTAGGGGCCATAAGTATTAAATAGTCACTACTGAGGAGAAACTTCTTTGCCCAGAAAGTGGAACTTGCTACCGCAGAAATAGTGAAGGCAAATAGCATAGATGTACTTGAGGGGAAGCTTGATAAGTACATGAGGGAGAAATAATTAGAAGGATATGTTGATGGGGTGAGAGGAAGTAAAGTGGGAGGAGGCTCACATAGAGTTTAAGCACAGACTAGTTGGACTGAATGGCCTGTTTCAGTGCTGTACATTCTATGTAATAACCTTACAACATTTTTCCAGTCGTCTTTTGATCTCTATGTAACACCTCATTGCTTCAGTAATAAGGTGGCACGTGCAGCATTGTTTTGTCGAGTCCATAACTTGCACAGTTAGCCACCCACCTTTTTTTTTAATTCATTTTGTGGGATGTGGGTGTCGCTGGCAAGGCCAGCATTTATTGCCCATCCGTAATCGTCCTTGAACAGAGTCACTTTCTGGACCATTTCAGGAGTCAACATGTCAGCCAGACCAGGTAAGGATGGCAGTGGACCAGATGGGCTTTTTTTTAACGTGGTCACCATTAGACTAGCTTTCAATTCCATATTTATTAATTGAATTCAAATTTCACCATCTGCCGTGGTGGGATTCAAACCCATGTCCCCAGGCCATTAACCTGGGCTGTGGATTACTAGTCTAGTGATATAACCACTACGCTACCAGCTCCCCTACATTGAAGCATTTTATGACTGAAGTGAGTAGGTTGCTGTTTGCGTGAGGAGTAGAGAAATCAGGGCTTGTCACCAAGGCAACAGGGAGATGGAAATGAAACAAAAAGGTAAATGCTGGAAACTACACAGCCATCAACCAGCATTTATATGAAGAAAAGGTCAGCGTATCTGGTAGAATACCATGTCAGAGTTGAAAACATGAAGATTAGCGCGCATCTTAGTCAGGGTCGAACCGTGGTGATTTTTGATCCTTTTTGCACTTAAGTGTTGTGAAGATTCAATGTGTCCTGAATCACAAGTTTAAAAAAAAACATTGCAGCGAGTGGTGAGACATAGGGGGACCATTTTAGCCTCACCCATGCTTCGGAAAACTGATGGGATTGGGTACAGCACTGGTTCTACATCCCACTCAATGTTAGATTCCATTGAAGTCACTGGAAAATAATATCCAGCATGTCGTAAAACCAGCATTCCGCCCAATCCAGGGGTTTCCCTCCCCCGCAAACAAGAATTAGCTTAAAAACACCCAAAGGGTTTATTTGTTCATAGACCAGGCACTGAAGATGCTTATTCAAGTTAGAGAGGCCAATTTGTGACTCACTTGGGTTGACATATCACCATCATAGGAATCACAGAAGAAGTATCTCCCACACTCTGCTCTGCAAAACAAAAATCCAAGTTAAAATAAGAAGTGCAATAAAAAAAAACTCGCCATCTAATTTCGATGTAGATTTTCCAATCCAGTAGTCCATACCATAAAAAAAATGAATGAATTGCTAATTTGTTTTTGGCATAGTTTCTGATGCATTTCAGATTAACTGTTGTGTTTTTGACTGGTACTTACACCAGCGTTCTTGATGCAGATTCATTTTGCACAGTGTCCAGATTTTTGATTATGTCTCAGTAAAGCCCCTTGGGCTGTGTGAAAGACACCATATAAATACAAGTTATTGATGATGATGGTGAGACTTCATGGACCACTGGCATGGTCACAATTCATGCCAACAACTTGAATTGCAAGGAGACTCAAATTTTGCATTGCAGATGAGTAATTTTAAAGCATCTTAAGTGAATGCTTGGTGTGTTTTCTTTTCAATGACATGTTGGCATGATTTAGTCCCCTTAAGACAGAATTGGGTACAGTATATATTTGTCTAAAGGCCATTTCTTGTCAACAATTTTACTTGATTACCTTTTACTCATCCTGCACTTAATACGTCTTCCTCTCAGGGCACTGCTCATTCTCAAGGAAAATCTCACAGCTCTTTAACATTAAACGAGAGAGCTGAATGGGGTCATGCGATTCCTTCAATCGCCAGCTGCAATCCTCTGGATAAATGTCCCTGGTGGGGAAATGAGGAGAATTTGTTTTTTTTTCCACGGCAAGTTGTTATGATCTAGTATGCACTGCTTGAAAGGGTGTTGGAAGCTGACTCAATCTTTCAAAGCTTTCAAAAGGGAATTGAATATATACTTGAAAAGGAAGATTGTGCAGGGCTAGGGGGAAAAAGCAAGGGAGCAGGACTAATTGGATAGCTCTTTCAAAGAGCTGGTAAAGGCATGATGGCCCGAATGGCCTCCTGTAGGATTCTGTGCTTGGGGAGCCAATGACATCATGGAGCCAATGACGTCATGCAGTCAATGACATCATAGAGCCATGAAAAAAATGGAATTCTGCGGAGAGTTACCCTCCAAGCCACACACCATCCTGACATGGGACTATATCGCCGTTTCTTCACTGTCACTGGGTCAAAATACACCTTCTCAAGGGCAATTTGGGATGGGCAATAAATGCTGTCCTAGCCAGCCTTGCCCATATCCCATGAACGAATATTTTAAACAAGTGGGTTTAATCAGCGTGCGGCTGGAGTGAAGGAACTGGTTGGAAGAAAGTCAAGGTGGGTCACCAAGCCCTGAGCTTCCATTGGGCTTCTACGGCACAGCAAAGTATGGCCAGCATCCAGCTATACTCAGAGAAAAGGAGAGAGTGTCGCACAGATGCTCCCCTCTTTGAAGAGAATGAGAACAGCGAGTGCATCTTTAGTCTGGGCACCTCCCACAACAAGAGACTTGCATTTCTATAGCGCCTTTCACCAACTCAGGATGCACCAAAGCACCTCACAGCCAATGAAGTACCTTGTGAAGTGTAGTCACTGTTGCCATTGCAGGAAATGTGGCGATCAATTTGCCCCCAGCAAGGTCCCACAAACAGCAACGTGATAATGCCCAGATAACCTGTTTTAACCGATATTGGCCAGGACACGGGGATGAACTCCCCTGCCCGTTTTTGAAATAGTGCCGTGGGATCTTTTACATCCACCTGAGAGGGCAGATGAGACCTCGCTTCAACATCTCACCTGAAAAACACAACCTCTGAATGTTTAGTACCCGCTCAATACTACACTGGAGTGTAGGCCGATATTGTATGCTCCAGTCTCGAGTGGGGTTTGACCCCACAAACTTCTGACCACTGTACCCTCCAAGCTGAGTGACCATGCAGCGACCCAAAACTCCCTGCACAGGCCGTGCACGAGTCAGCCCCTTTAAGTTACCGCCCATAAAATTTAAAGGGGCCACGCACTTAAATAAAACACTCATGCACTCCAGGAAAAATAAATATATTAGAGGGAATGTTGCTTCTGGCTTTGTGCTACCCACAGAGCCTGGGGTGACACCAATTGAATGACTATTGTTATTGGAAATTCAGCTTTATTATAAAATGACAAGTGTCGCAAACGAAATAATGAGATATGTCCTCAGATGTGCCACCTTGACTCATGCTATGCATACTGTGCTGTGCTTTAAGGTCCCCAAGAGAATCTATTGTAAATAAACTTTTAGGATTAACTGAGTCATCTATTATGAAATCAAAAAAGCTTGTAAAAAGTGAGACTTATTGTAGAAACTGTTCAAAAGGCTTCTTGCAATGAAGGGTGTTCTGAAAAGGTCTCCTTTTAAAGGGATAATGACCTCCGGGGGGAAAAAAATGCCATCCAACATCTGGACACACTTTCCAATGGGGTCACTGGGTAATGATCAGAAATGGGAGCCCAGGCAAAGTTTTCTGCCTCTCCGTCACCCCTTTTTTGCTCATCTGTACCCGCTGAGCCAAATTGCAGGGTCCTTGTCAGCTCATCAGGATCAACTAGTTCAACTAAAGCCAACAATTGAACCTGGGAATTTACTGCACATGTCCACCTCCAGCTCCTCAGGTTAACAACTGGATAGAGATGGCACGGAAAAGAATTTTGGACGAAAGTATCAACCAGTTTATTACCAGAGGAAATTAAGCTGCATCGTCTTGTGTATCTTAACTGGGCAGTCAGTCAGTGGGGGAGTCAAACAATGGAGGGAATTTTATTCTGGCCACCGGGGGGTCTCGTCGTCCAGAAAAAATGACGCTCAGATCCCTGTGTCGCCCCTTCTCCAGAAGGCCCACCGAATCTAGTGCCAATCAGGCACTTAAGTGGACAGCGGCGGGCCTTCCACAGGATCAAAGACCCCGTCGGCGGAAGTCCCGCCCTTGGAGAGCCACTGACCAATCAGAGGCCGGCAGCTGCAGCACCACCGAGGAGACTGTAGCAGCTGCTGGAGGAGCACCTACTGGAGGCTGAGGAGCATCGCTGCACCCAAGCCACATGTAGGTCAGGTCAGGAGGGGTCTCGTAGGGTGAGGATCAGGGTTGATGGGGTGTATGGCGATCAGTAGCAAGGGCGGGTGGGGGGTGGCTCTCAGTGAGCCTCCCCCTTTCCCGATGCCGGGTCCCTCATTGAGGCACTAAGTGCCTCTAAACAAGTGACCCCTGAAGCTGGGGAAGCAGCCTGCACAGTTTGTTTTGTGAGATACTTCCTGTTCGGCGACAGGGACGCCCACCGCACAGCTATTTGTGGCGGGAACAGGCCCTTATTTGGAAGTTAATTGCCCAGTTAAGGGCTTCAATTGGCGGCGGGTTGGGAAGGCCGTTCAGAGGCCTTCCTGCCCCGGGCCATATTTTGGCAGAGACGGGATGGTGTTGGGAACACCGCCTCCCGCCCCCCAGCCACCATCCCACCCGATTTTATGCTCTTTACCGCACCCCCCCCCACCCCCCACCCCCCCACCAAACCCGCCACAGGGGAGAGCATAAAATTTCTCCCAATGTGTTGTAACTAAGCATTGTTTTTAGCCCGGAGCCAGGCTGCTGAATGGAATGTTGCATTAAAATGAGCCACGAGATGGAAGAGGTTAAAAACTGCCCAGGAGCCATTCTCATGATAAGACATGATCCAACTGCAGAACAAACCAGAGTGTTCCAACAGAGGAGGAAGCTATTGCCTGTATGCTGCCCGTGTTCATTTATCCATGGCATGCAGATATCATTAGCAAGGCTGGCATATTTTATTTTTATTGCCCCTAGTTGCTGTTAAGAAGATGGTGGTCGGCTACCTTCACGAACCACCGCACTAAAAATTCACATATCATTCTTGATAAATAGGGTTTGTGATGTGTGACACAGTCGCATATAGAGTGGAGAGTGTGTTGTGGAAAGTGGTCACAATGGAGGCATAAAGGCTGTGGATGGAGGGGAGGAGTTGGAATGAAAAGGAGATAACAAAAGACCTTAATTTGTACATGTGAAAGGTAAAAAAGGATTCAAAGGAGATAATGAAATCAGACTATTGATTGCATAATTCTCTTATGGAACATGTCCAATGTGAGTCAGTAGCAATACTTATTGATCAGCGAATATTTGAGCTATTCATTACTAATGCATTATCGGAGTCAATTTTACATTCCCTTTTCATATTGCATGAAAACATATTCAGTGGGAAGCTTAAAATTGTATTTGTGTATTCTTGCTCCATATGAGAGAGTTTTTAGTTGGTGGAGTTAGTAAGAAAAAAACGACTTGTTTTTATATAGTAATTTCCACAACCACCAGAGAAATCAAAGTACCTTACAGCCAATGAAGTGCTTTTTGAAGTGTAGTCACTGATATGATGTAGGAAATGCAGCAGCCAATTTGTGCACAGCAAGATCCCACAAATATCAATGTGATAATGACCGGATGATCTGGTTTTCTGATGTTGATTGGGGGATAAATATTGGCCAGAACACCGTGAATAACTCCCCTGCTCCTCTTCAAAATAGTGCCATGGGATCTTTTACATCCACCCCAGCAGGTAGATAGGGCCTTGGTTTAATGTGTCAGCCGAAAGATGGCACCTCTGACAGTGCAGTACTCCCTCAGTGCTGCATTGGAGCATGAGTCTTGATTTTTGTGCACAAGCCCTGGAGTGGGACTTGAACCCAGGACTTTGTGATTTAGAAGCAGGAATGTTACCCATTAAGCCACAGCTGACCCTGTAAAAGTGTGAAGAGTGTGAAAGAAATGGGATTCCTAAGGAAGAAACAGGCCCCCGTTGCTTCTAAAAAGGCCTTGCTTGTCAAAAAAACTTAGAATAATGAGTGTGAAAGTTACTGTTTATAAAATAGCAGATGAAGACTTGGCCCCTATTGGTATAATACCCGTTTGCTATTTGAAGGCAGGCAATAAACAGCACTGGTCTCAGAGCAACACGGAATGAGTGGATCTTCTGTGCTGTGAAAATTAATGTAAACAAACATACATAAGGTGGAAGGTAGTCATGCCAAACACATACATGCACACAGAAACATAGAACATGTCTGTATCCAGGTGGGGATTGGGGCCTGGACCCCCAAAGATAAAGACAAGTTTTCACTCCATTATTTAAATGTGGCTCGCTATCAGAGGAGTCGACTGGGGACTCTATTGCCTGATTGCCTTCATTGATTCTGGCGGGCTTACAATGAAACTGGCTACACCAGACTGGTGCTTTGATGGCACAAGAACCCCACAGACATCTGTACAAGACCTGAGCTTTAAATCACCACTACTGCTGTCAAACTGAGATCTGAAACATCATGATTCCAACGTAACCTGCTGATGCAGTTTTAAGACTTTTATTTTTGCCAATTTTCTCAACTAACTTTCTTCCCTTTCCTTCTCTTCTGAACACTTGGCTCTGCTGTACAGTTCCACGGACATTCTCCATTATCTCAGCCAAGTAGCCACTGCTCCCAGGTGAAATTCTATATGATTTCCTTGTCTTTGCACTTTATCCACATCCATGTGCTCATCCACATCCATTTACATGTACGTGTACTCACACTGTTCCAACAGTGGGGACCCTGGTCAGGTGTCCTTCCCCTAACCTTGTGGTGAATTACCCCAATCATCACATCGCTCAATGTCACCCAACTCATGAGAGACTGAGAAATGAGTCTCAGATACTACCATGTCTGTCTGGTTCAAATTACTCACTGGATAAAATCACTGAGCCTTTAGTGCTGGCCTTGTATATGTTATTGTTATGTATTCGCACTGTAAAATATACGTACACACACAGACACGGGCATGCATATACACGCACGTACACACCACACACATGCACATACACATAGGCATAAACCGCAGGCGCGCACACAATCTGCTGTCCTGCATGTGGTTCATTTGAGGCAGAATGCTTAAGTTTACCTCTTTGCTGAATTCAGTCATGTGACAATCAGATTTCCTGTGCCAGAAAAGCTCGCAATTTAAATCCTCGAGCGAAATTGCAGAAAGCAGAAATAAGGCAAGGCTGCTGAAATCTTAAAATCCTGCCATTCCATCTGCCATCACAGCCCACAGTATGTACTGAGGTAATGAAATTCTGATTGATACGATTGGGTGTGTTTTTTTAAAATTGTATATTAACCATTGCTACAATATGAAAATTGAATCAGCGCAGACAATTGTCATTAGTGAAAAATTGTGACGCATGACACTATTAAATCTGCAGTAATTGTATTATAAAATACGATCATGGTGAACTAAACCCACGGCCCTTATGTGAGCCACAAACTCCTTATTATTGCTAATGCAGACATACTGTGTACCTGCTAGTTCATCCATCCTGTATATTTGTTTAAAAACCTCCTGTAGCCTGTTGCTGGACCCTGATGTGGGGTGGCGGGAGGAGAATTTGCCATAATATCCACTGAATTTCTACGAGTCCCAGCACAGAGGAACAAAAGCTTGAAGATTTCAGCAAGGCCTGTGGGTGGAAATCGTGGTCAGTGTATCATCCTCTCAAGCGCAAGCTGATTGATTTTTAGATTGCACTTAACTGGGCGATTGTTTCAATGTTCATAATCTGTTTGGGATGTAAAGTTGCTACGGATGTGCTGCTGGACCTGGGCGATAAACAGTTTTGCATGCACGCTGAGTCCAGCAATTAAGACTGGCCTTATTGTACAGTGCTGTGCTGCTCCTAATCAGTAAGAATAGAAGAAAGGGAACGATCGATGGCTCAGTGGGCATGGGCCCTTTGGACCAAAACAGGCCAAGTTGCGAGCTTGCTGTCTGTCAATCAAGATGACCTGATAAAGGTCTTTAAGATTATGAAGAGATTCAATAAGGTAGACACAGAGAAGATGTTTCTACTTGTGTGGGGGAGAACAAAACTAGGTGACATAAATAGAAGATAGTCGGTAGCAAATCCAATAGGGAATTCAGGAGAAGCTACTTTACCCAGGAAACTTGCTACCATGTGGAGTAGTTGAGGTGAACAGCATAGATGCATTTAAGGGAAAGCTGGATAAACACCTACCTACAGGGAGAAAGGAATAGAAGATTATGTTGATAGTGTTAGATGAAGAGGGGTGCAAAGAGGCTCGTGCGGTGCAAAAATAGCAACATAGACTGAATGGCTTGTTTCTGTGCTGTGCATTCTGTGTAATTTCAACATTCTGAACCTAACGTCCAAAAGGCTTGTTTGATTTTGAAAGCAGAACATTTGTCCACTGTGCTTTTTAGTGTCTTGTGTTGCAGAGGGATCAGTTAATAAGATTTTCAGCAGCCGTAAAACAAACACCAGTCAAGTCGCCAATTTTATTCAGTAGGGCAGTCTTTTCAATCTTTTTTTTTTAAAGTTTCAGAACAGCTCAGTCCAAAAACTGGTGACATTCCTGACACAGCTATTGTATTAGCCGGATTGAGACCTTTTCAAAAAATTCTAACCGCACCCAAATGTTTTAGATAACACAAATGCATTCTGAAAGGAATATTTATTTCAGCGGGAGAAAAATATCTTCATTGATTTCTTTAAAATTTGATTTTGTGTAGACAGACTTTGTATGTGTGTGTGAAAGATGGTGGTGTGTGTGTAAGAGAGAGAGAGATGGAGGTGTGTGTGAGAGAGGGGAGAGACAAATGAAAGGGTCTTTGTGTGCAAGAGACAGGGATGGAGGAGTGTGTGCATGTGAGATAGGACAGACAGAGAGATGGAGGGGTGTGTGTGAGACATACACAGTGGTGTGTGTATGAGAGAGAGAGAATTGGAGATGTGTGTGTGTGTGTGTGAGAGCGAGAGAGAAAACGAGAGCGATGGAGGCAGGCTCCAGAGAGATGAGGTAATTTGGGTTTGTGGTTGTCAGATAGTTTCATTGACTTGAAGCAAATGAATGCACCACATTAGGCCTATCAACACCTTGAGCACATTCAATTCAAAGCTGATAAATTGTGGAGGGAGTATGTGTTTATTGGAATTCTCACTGCAGTGGAAAACAATTGAAGCGGGCCAGAGACACCCAATCAGATTAGCTTAATTTTAAGAAGACGATGTTGGTTAGAATTCAATTGTACTTAAATTACAGATGGCTTGTGCTACTGTTTGCTGCTGTGGGAATCCTTGGCAATACCTATAGAGCCCTTCAGAAAAATGCAATCAGTTTATCCACACAACAGTAGAACCACAGTACAGTGGTTATTTTAAGACAATTTATTGAAAATATATGAATAATGTTGGTGATAAACTGCTGGCTTGAGTTTCCAGTCTGCTTAGAAGAGTCCCCCCCGCCCCAACCCCCCCATCATTTTTTGTTACTCCTTGTTTGCTGTGCTCAGTTAGTAGCACTCTCACCTCTGAGTCAGAGGGTAATTGGTTCAAGACCCAGTCCAGAGACTTGAGCACTAAAATTTAGGCTGACACTCCAGTGCAGAACTGAGGGAGTGCTGCGCTGTCAGAGGTGCTGCCTTCTTGAGACGTTAAACCGAGACCCCCGTCTGCCCACTCAGTTGGATGTAAAAGATGCCATGGCACTATTTCGAAGACGGCAGGGGAGCTCTCCCGATCTCCTGGCCAATATTTATCCCACAACAAGCATCACAGAAAAGAGCAGATTATCTGGTCATTGTCTCATTGCTGTTTGTGGCAGCTCGCTGTGTAAAAAAAATTGTTGTTGTGTGTCCTACATTACAGCAGTATCTACACTTCAAAAGTACTTCATTGGTTGTGAAGAGCTTTGGGTTGTCCTGAGGTCGTGAAAGGCGCTACATAAATGCAAACCTTTCTTTGCCACTGAGATACAGTAATTTACTAATCTAATCTCGGACCTCCTGATCTGTGTGTCGACGTCACACAGGCCGTGCCTTTGCCTATTCAGTCATCAGAAAGTTACAAAGCACAGCAGTGATGTGGTGTAAATCAACCAGCAAGTTATGATGATGGTGTCATCGTCGTCAGTCCCTCGAAACGAGGATGAACATCTGCCAAGGTTCATGATTTGTGTGTCCTCAGGTGACGCAGCAAGCCAATCCTGCAACCACAGGTATTTGTGCAGAGAGGGCAAGTGTTTACCTGAGGGAGTGGGGGTTCTGGCGCCAGGGTCCTGCTCTCCCTCTCCTTGATGCCAGTACACAAACAGCAGTGTATCCCTTCTCCACCTGAGCTTGCTGACCCATTTTTGAGTATTAATAATGCCGTGCGTCATGGACTCGCTTTATTTTTCCAACAAGCTTTGGGCCAATATCGTGGCGGGAATGCGCAAGGTAAATTGTTCTGCAGTTTCAAGCCTCTGAGAAGGAATGAGTTAAATTAACCCCCTTCCCTCAACAGTTACCACTTCTGTGTCCTGTCTGTAGATGCTCATGAGCAGAATGAAGTGCTGAACTAGGTTGCTGGAGCATGCATTAGTATAATGAAAATCTGTGAGTTGCTCATTGAAACTTTCAGCATTATTTGGGAGTGTTGAGGGGTCAATTTAACTAGACATCTGCCCTTGTTATAATTGTTCCTGGCTGTAGACTGTGTTATACCATATATCCAGACAGATAAGGTCCAAAGTCCCTTCTCTGAACAGATAGCAAAATTCTCTGGGAAAATCAGTCAAATGATTCAAAGAGAAGAAACACCTGCACTGAACCACCAGCAATGAACCGAATGATACCAAAATATAGCATAATGGTCGGGTGCATCTGAGTAGGTTTTTTTTTTTATCTCGCTCTTGTCAGACCAGGTCAGAGGCAGTGCTGTTAAGTCACGGCTTATGAAACTGAGCGTGCAATTAGTGATTGTCGGTGCATGACATCAAGGAGATAAGGGGAGTCATGTGAAGACAGTGAAAGTTGCTCTTAGTCACGAGTTGTGCCTTGCCCCGTCCCCAGCTGATAAATCTTCGACTAAAGGTACAGCCTTTGCAGTGAAGGGATTGTTGCGAGAGCTGCTGTGATCAAGGCACTGTTGGACTTTCTTTTCCTCAAATGTCCTCTCTCGGAAAGGCATCGGACAAGAAATTGGTCCTTTACCAGGTGGCAAATGGGCACAAAGCGTTCCAGTTTTTGGGTGGGGGATGCCCTTAAAGACGACTCTGGCAGCTGCCTAAAATAGCATTCGGCCCCTTGCCTATGTCAAAAGAAGGAGCCTAAATCCTGTTTCGGGCCCCCTCTACTGAACTGACGGGCACTCGGCAGGTAGGCCTGCTCTGCTCCGGACTTTTCAGGAGCAGCTACCAACAAAAAGTCAATGGTCCTCCTGGCACCACAGCACTCCAAGAGTTGCTGTTAGTCCATGATTGGCCTCCTTCCCATTCCCCTTCTCTCCCACCACGTACCCCCTATCTGCCATTCCATGGGACGTACCCGAGGAGCGTTACCAGTGAGGCAAGCCTGAAATTCCAGCTCTGGAAACAGCTGGCAACAGCTCCCCACATCATTGAAACAAGGCCCAATTTTGGATGAGTTTCATGCCTCTCTGTTTTGTACCTCATGCATTTGATAACAGGCACTTCTATCCCACTGACTCGTTCTGGACTATTGGTGCCCATCAGTACCCTGCCATTCTTAATGTGTTAGTTAACTTGAACTCATCCAAAACCCCGCTGCTAGTATCCTAACGCGTACCAAGTCCCGTTCATCCATCACTCCTGTGCTCGCTGACCTACATTGGCTTTTAGTCCAGCAGTGCCTCAGTCTTGAGATTCTCATTCTTGTTGTCAAATCCCTCCAAGGCCTCTCCTCTCCTCATCCCTGTAATCTCCTCCAATCTCACAACCCTCCAAGAACTCTGCGCTGCTCCAGTTCTGGCCTCTTGTGAATTCTCGATTTTCATCATTCTGCCGTTGGCGGTGGCGGCAATGCCTTGAGCTGCCTAGGCCCTGATCTCTGGAATTCCCTCCCTAAACTGCCTGCCTGGCGAGCGCTCTCTCCTCCTTTAAGATGCTTCTTAAAACCTTCCTCTTTGACCAAGCTTGTGGTCCCCTGTCCTGATACCTCCTTAGGTGGCTCGCTGTCAGATTTTATGTGGCTATACTTCTGTGAAGAGCCTTGGGATGCTTTACGACGTTAAAGGTGCCATATAAATGCAAGTTGTTGTTGCGTTGAGACCATGAGTGTTAGCAGGCCATTTGATCGTAGTGTGTGTTACAGATGAGCAGCACATTCACACCCTTGCAGGCATCCCGGGATTACTAGCTGATTTCCTATTCTCCAGCTCAAAGGCTTTGAGTACAATTGCGGGAGCCCTGCTATTATCCTGTTGAGGTCAAATAACTTGGCGGTAATTTTTTGATAACCATAATTACATCAACACCATGCTTTCTCCCATATTGAGCAAAAATGGAAAAATAAGTAATAAATTTTGTGATTATCCATGTCAACAAATAATGGTGACCAAACCCTTAATGTGTCATGAGCATGCTCACTTGCCCATTTTCTACCAATAATCCCTTGCAACTACAGTTAGCTTTGCGGGAATTTGATGTGCATGACGCAACACGGTCCAATTTGCCCAGCAAAGTAGCAACATTAAATTTTTTTCATTATAAAGCCATCTGGCACACAGACCAACATGTGCCCAAGAAACCTCCAGCCACAATTCCCTTATTTCAGTGCTTTCTACAGATAAAAGATGTGGCACCTCATTGATTTCCTTTGGTTGTACATCTTCAAAATAACATGTCTGGTTTTATTGTTCTTTTATTTTCCCGTCAGCGCCTGGGTTGTCAGAAAGTTTTACATCAATATTTTACATACTTTATGAAGCTTACTGACTCTTGAAATTCATGTGTTTGGAGAGTGTTTACTTGCTGTTGGTGTTATTGCCGAGTCAGAGAGATTGAGTGTGTAATCTTGGACCCCAAAGGGAGCCATGATGGGAAAGCTTTTTGCTGTGAAAAGTTTAATGACAATCGGCTTCATTTGGGTGGAAGGCGATGAATTTTTAAGGAGCATTTTGAATTTTAATAAATCTGTAAAATGCCCCTTAATTACATCTAGTGCATTGAGTTTAAAATGCCAAGTGTGATGTTAAAGTATCATGCTGCCAAAATGCACCTAACCCTAGCTTTACATGTCAATCAAAAATATAGATTTGGTCAACATTAGAAAGGTATGTTTAGCTCCTCGTTATTTTGCATAGCTTATCCATCGTTCAACTCAAAGGATCTCATTTTGTTACATGCACTTTCTTCCAACCAAAACAGCTGAGGTTTAGCATGACTTCAGAACCAGGACTCTCATGGACTAAGAGTACAGGGTAAGTTGACTTTGTGTCCGAGAAAAATGGCTTATCTTCCCCCTCATGCTTCCAAAATCCCTTAAAATTGGTTGATAGATTGGAGTTTATAGGCAATATGTCAGACACATCTCGAGCTGCTTTACGTACACTGAATTACTTTGAAGTGTTAGGTAGGCAAAAGTGTCATAGAGTCATAGAGTCGTACAGCGTAGAAACAGGCCCATCGGCCCACCACGTCCATGCCGACCATAATGCCTATCTATACTAATCCCACCTGTCTGCATTAATTCCATATCTCTCTATGCCTTGCTCATTCAAGTACCTGTCCAGATGCCTCTTAAATGTCGCTACTGTTCCTGCCTCCATCACCTCCTCAGGCAGCTCATTCCAGATACCCACTAATCTTTGTGTGAAAAATTTACCCCTTTGATCCCCTTTAAACCTCCTCCCTCTCACCTTAAATCTATGCCCTCTAAGTGACAGCCACATTGTGCATAGTGGGACCCCATAAAGAGCAATGAGACAAATGACTGGTTAGTTTGACTTTACTCATGTTGAGGTATTATTGGCCAGATCCCTGAGGGAGATCCCTGCTCCTCTTCAAATTGTGCTGCTGCATCTGTGCCATCCGCCAGAGCGGGCAGGTAGATCGCTTTTGGATCTGGTCCAAATGACAACTCCTCCAGATTGTGCGCTCAAGTCTTGGAATGGGACACAGCCTTCTGATTCCAAGGTGAGATTGCATGACCAACTGAATCGAGCTCACAGCCCTAAAATATATGGTAATAATCCTGTCTTTCATGTTACCGAGGCAAGATGCTCAAGGTTGATACTGAAGCCTCACTTTGTGTTTAGCGGTGGGACCTGCTCTCATGGGGAAGAGATGGTTGCACTCTGTTGCTTCATGGTTAATGTAACTACTCTTTTATACTATCCGTCAGCTTCTTATCTCTGTAATACTCGACTCAATTAGATGTTGTCTAATCAAACCTGGAAGATCAGCTTAAAAAAAAAATCTAAAGAATATATACTTTAATATTTAAAGATAAGATCCACATTGCCTAATGGGATTTTGATTGATAGAGATGTTCCTTTATGGACACATTTTTTATGAGGCAGTAATTGATTTCTCAATGGTTTTAAATGCTGGGGTTTGACTGAAAAATGGAACAATATCGTTTCCAATGGGCGCAGCCCTAGTTAACACAGACTTCAGTTTTACAGGGAAGGAGGTTGGATGCAGTTTTCTCCTGCATGGAAATGTTATTTGCCCCAGAATAATATTTAAATGCAGGAAAATGTGACTGATGAGCTGATGACACTTTTCCATCACCAAAATCCCCTATCTTGCTGCAGTTATTGCAATCGTGTGTTTAATGACAGGTAAATCCTGCCAAGGCCTTGATATTGGTTCAAAAAATGATAGAGGGCTCTTGTCCTTTTGAGAACAGGCGTTCTCTTTAATAAAAATGACATTATTTGTAAATATCAATTTTCGTGGTGTCACATTAGTACCAACCTGATGCCTGCAGCTTCAGTGTAAAATGTATTTTGCGCTAACTTTGTTCGAACTTTGTTTGGGCACTTTGATACTGGCACAGCCCTTCAGTGTGCCACCAATTCCTGGTGAGGCTTTCGGTGCACTCAAAAGATTTTTGATTGATTTATCTTTGCAAGCAGTTAGACCGAACATTATTGGCGCCAGAACCCATTGAAACCAGAGGTCTGCAAAGGCGTAAAGGATATAAAATAAAGGGTCCTGTGCCTTTTTATTTAGCTGGAGATTTAATTAGTTTTAAAAGTCGGGATACTGACAGTGAACACTGTGGAAAATGACTATGGAGATTTAATTATATTCGATTTTTGATGAGTTTGAAATTGGCTGCTATATAAGCCAAGGCTAGAGGGATAGAGCAACTTTAAGCTTCAAATAGGAGCTGCAGTTATCTGATATCCTGCAGGAGTAGAGCGTTATTGGGCCCAATTGCAACTGTATACATTATTTTTGCTGTGCACTTGGCTTAACCCGCAGGCCTGCTAGACGTGTGGACAGCCAAGGCCTCTGGGCCTTCTCCAATCACACCAGTGAAGGCACACACTGCATATTCTGGTTGATGGACAGCTGCTGCGAAAAATTAGAATCAAGGATTTTCCTCTGCTTGATCGGAAATATATAAAATTAGGTCTCTTTTAAACTTCAGTGTTTTGTTGAAGCAACAAGACTGAAGTATTGTTATGAAAGTGCTTCCATTTTAAAAATATTTTTTGAGGACTTGTGTTTTAGAATTGTGGAAATGGATTCATTTTGAGGACTGAAGTGATTCCATGGATGCTGGACTTTTTTTTAGAAAGGTCACTGGAAGGACTTTTGGACTTGAGCTTTCTGTTTAAAAATAATCTTACTGGATGTCACATGTCTTAAGCTAAATAAACAACAGGAACCTTGGAGACTAGGGGGAGTTGTTTACAGAGAAGTGACATGTCAAGATTTATGGTGGTCAAAAGTTGTTTTGTTTTGTTTTGAGTCAATTGGGGGTCAGCTTGCTAAGTGAAAAGCAACCAGTTCATCCTCTCTGAGAAACCCTGAGAACCGCTGTGTGATAGCTGAAACCCCTGATGCCGTATTTCTCCTCGAAAGCCTGCCAGACTAATCATCGACGTCGCCTGATGAAAACTACTGCAAAAGATTTCAGTGACAGCCGTCTACATGTATTTGGGATGCCAGAATAAAGGGACAACTGATATCATTCTATATCTTCTCCTTTTTCTTCACGAATTAACAAGTGTTTGGCCAATGTATTTGTTTTGTCTTTTTTTTGTAAAAAGATCTCTGCAGAGAAAACTTATTTATTTTTTCTTTAACGTGTGTGTATGTGTGTGTGTTCGCGCGTGTGTGCTGGGCAAAGTTAGAAGGGAACTTTCATAGTTCAATTTGTGTGTTAATGCTTTGCACTTATACTGAATAAGTCTTGTTTTACAATAACTTGATAATTTTGTTTATTAATAAAAGCCTGGTTTGTGGATTTTATTCTGAAAGAAAAATAGAGTATGTAATTGGTCATATCGGTAACTGGGTAAACATTTAAATATATGTTGTGACCCGTGGAGAAGTGGAACTAGAAAAAGACAGCGCACTCCTCCAGCCTCGGTAACCGTATTCATGCCAGAACAAATAGGTGCAATTTAGTGTCAAGAACAATATCGACCAATTTGGATTAATGCAGCAACTTTAAGCTCGTAAAACGTCCCACGGCATTTCACAAGAGCATCATCAAACAAAATTTCACAGAGCCACATAAGGAGATTTAGGACAGGTGAGCTGAAGCTGGGTGAAAGAGGTAGGTTTTAATGTCCGTTTTAAAGGAAGAGCGAGGCGGAGAGATTTAGGGAAGGAATTCCAGAGCTCAGGGCCTAGGCAGGTGAAGATATGTCTGTCAATAGTGGGCTGGAAGAAATCCAGGATGCACAAGAGACTGGAATTGGAGGAGTGCAGATGCCCTGGAGTCGTCTTCTGACTGCATTTTTACTTTGTGCGTCCACCCTCTTGGAAGAAAGGTCTCTTTCCGTGCACCACACAGCACTGCCATTTTGGGTAGGACATTATAACCTGCCATGCAACCTTTCTTGACCGTTCACTTTGCTGAGCTGTGGGGAAAGAGCAGGGGAGTGGGACTAATTGGATAACCCTTTCAAAGATCTGGCACAGGCATGATGGGGCGAATGGCTGCTTTTTCTACTGTGTGTGTAAAAATAGACTAATTTTCTGCTCATCAAAATGCTACAACACATAATTGGCAGGTGAACTAGCTTTAAACCAGTTTTAAACTCCTTCTGCTATTCAGGATCAGGAGAAGCTCGTTGGTTTAACATTTTAATTTCTATTCTGTCCAAGAGGATGACCTGCTAGAGGTCTTTAAGATTAGGAGCGGGTACGATAGAGTGGAGAAGATGTTTCCAACAATGAATCACATAGGGAATTCGAGAGAAATGTCTACTATTCTGTGCCTTGCTGTGGTTTCTTAAACTTGAAAGAGAGGAGGGGAAGGAATCATAGAATAGTACAGCACAGAAGGTGCCTATTCGGCCCATCGAGTTTTGAGTGGCTTTTTCAAAGAGCAATCCAGTTAGTCCCAGTCTCCCACACTTTCCTCATATCTCTGCAATGTTTTCCCCAAGTATTTATCCAATTCCCTTTTGAAAGCTGCTATTGAATCTGTAACCACCACTCTCGCATTCCAAATCCGAACCACTTGGGTAAAAGAGTTTTTCCTCCTGTCACCTCTGATTCTTTTGCCACGCACCTTAAATCTGTGTCGTCTTGTTATGTTTATTGATAATAATATGATCCCCTTATTTTAGTAGCGCAATGAATAGAGATCGAGTCAGAATGATCCTTCAGCAGTCCGATCAGTGACCACTTGCGGAGGCAACCGTAAAGTCACAGAGAGACTTTGCTTCTCCCGCTCATGCCAGTTTTATATTTGTGATAATGATTTGCCACATCTGAATGGGGAAGGGGTGTTAAAATTGAATCATTTCCTTTAAATCATGAGCCCACAAAAACCCAGGAAAAAAAGAGTAGTCCAACTTTCAAAGAGTTAGTAACCCCGGAAAGCTGTCTGCACAGCAACTAATTCATTTCTTTAAGCTGCGGGAAGAAGGTAAGACCTTTGAGCTGCAGTCTTGTATTGGGCCATTGTGTCAGAAACAATGTCCGCAGAAGAGCTTGACATCTACCAGTTGAACTGACCGAATAATGACATTTCTGCACGGTTAACAAAATATTTAGTGTCAATTAGTTTGTATCTGTATTGTGTGGCTGTTAGTTATTCCTCCGCAACTCTTGAATGTTAATGTTTATTCTGCAAATTCTAAGATTAACTTCTCCAAAAAAAGGGGGCTGTTGTGTGATCTAAGCACTCCAAAGCTGAATTCAGAGATTTGAGTACTTGTTAAAAATGATGGATGTGTAAGGCGACAGTGTATATTCTGGAGCTGTTGGATGTAATTTAAATGGAGGATATATGCTGAGGAACTATAGGCTACTATTTAAAGAGAGTATACATAGTATGGAACAGTGGGATATGATTTAAGTTGGCAATGCATTAATTTATTAATAAATATTCATTATTAGTAAGTATTAATTTATTGCTTAACAGCACAGGCACGAGGGGCTGAAAAGCCTATTTCTGTGATTCTACGAGGAAATGCAGGATATTTGATGTAGAGGATGCAGGATGAGAAACCACAGGATAGGATTTATATTGAATGTGCGACTTGGTCTAATGCAAGCCACTGCAGTGAGGACTATGATTATTGCCATGGAGTGGGACATAAATCTCATCCCACAGCTCCGCTTCATGTGTACTTCCTACACCACAGGATCGATGACTAAGTAAACAATAGAAGCGAATTTTTACTTAAAGTCAGATTTTCGAGATCTTCCAATTGCCCAACAGGCAGTTGCACCACACAGTGTGGTACTGAGTCATGCCAGCAAGGTCCCAGGTTCAAATTTTTCCTGTTCTCAGGAATGCCATCCTGAAACATCTCCTACCTTCCTTGAAAGCCACCTCTTTAATCAAGCCAATTATCACCTCCCGTTTTCTGACTTGACTTCCGATTTCCTTCCTTGAAGCATCTTTGGAGGGTCTTTGCATGTATCAAGGCAAATGATGTAGCATTACACAGAAACAGACCATTCGGCCCAACTGCACCACTCTGGTTGTTTATGCTGCACAAAAGCCTACTCCCACGCTGCCTCATCTCATCCTATCAGCTTAACCTTCTATTCTTTTCTCCTTCATATGTTTATCTAATATCCACTGAAATGCATTTATGTCCTTCACTTTAACCACTCCATGTGGTGGCGAGTTCCAGTTTCTAACCACTTGCTCGGTGAAGAAATTTATCTTGTATTCTTTATTGGCTTTATTAGTGACTGTCGTATATTTATGGCTGATAGTTTCTGGACTCCTCCACAAGTGGAAATTGTTTCCTGTCTGCTCTGATCTCAGTGTGGAGGCGTGGAGCAGCACAACAGCTGGAAAGGTCCTCAGCACCTCTGCAGGAGAGCAGCTTATGACTGAGCCTGATCAAAGGACCATGGCTTCACCCTTCTTTGCTGGTAGTTGGCAGGTACACTCTAACAGGATGGAGAAGAACAAATAGACTTGACGCTTGGGTTGGTAGGGAGAGAAACAGAGAAAAAATAATGGTTTCTTCGCAGGAATGAAACAAAACCAAGGTCAGATCACCGATCAATCCTGTGAACACATTTTCATCTTAAATGCATCTCAGGAGTCTGCAATTGTCTTTGTTTGTTGTTTTTTTGGTCCCGTCTCGGTGCAGCTTTGAAGACAGCAGAGGACATGCTACCTAGAGAGTTAACTCATTTGTCCCGAGCCCCAGTACAATGCACAGAACACAGTGCTCCTGGCTTATTAGTTTATGGCACATCGTGTGTTGTATATTTGTAACCACATCCTGTCCTCAGCGATTTCAGTTTATTGACTGCAGGGAGAAGAAAGGCTGAAAAGGAGCCTTCTCTATTTTCTTTCATTCTGATTCCTTCCAATTAAAGCGTTGAGTTATGGCGTGTAACTAGCACTGTGCATTTGTTTTGGGTTTTTTTACTTCCCACTCTGTTGCCCGCAAGCACTTTACACTGGTCCCTCCATCTGCTGATAACTCGCCATTACAAAAATTGAGATTGATGGATTTTTTTTGTTAGACAAGGGTATTAAGCATTATGGAATCAAGGTGGGGTAGCTGGAGATAGGATGCAGATCAGCCATGATCTAATTGAATGGTGTTACAGGCTTGAGGGGCTGAATGGCCTCCTCCTGTTCCTTTTGTACCCATGTGGAATACAACAACAACTGGTATAGCACCTTTGATGGATCTAATCTCCGTTACTTTGGCCACCAATTGTCTGTTGCAAAACGAGAGTTGATGATTATAAAATCCATCTAACATAAAATTATCGTATTGAAAATGAAAGGAGTGTGCAGAGGGCCGAAGTGTGGGAAATAGGTCGACACGGTTGAGGGGCCCTGTCAGCTACAGTGGGGGGGGATCCTCGGTTGAGGAAAAAGGAAGACATGTCCGAAGCACTGTCGTGGAAGGTTGCATCATCAGAACAGATGCATTGAAGATGGAAAAACTGGGAGAATGGGATGGAGTCCTTACAGGAAATGGTGTGTGCACGTCTGCCCTCACCCCTTCCCCTCCCTCCCAGAGCCACAACAGGATTCCCCTTGTCCTCACTTTCTAGCCCAACAAGCCACCACATCCTCCACCATTTCCGCCATCTCTAGCATGATGCCACCACCAAACGCATCTTCCCTTCCCCTCCCCTGTCAGCATTCTAAAGGGATCATTCCCTCTGCAACACCCTGGTCCACCCCTCCATCACCCCCAACACCTCTTCCCTTTCCCACGGCACCTTCCCATGTAATCGCAGGAGGTGTAATACCTGCCCTTTTACCTCCTCCCCCCTCACCATCCAAGGCCCCAAACACTCCTTCCAGCTGAAGCAGTGATTTGCTTGTACTTGCTTCAGTTTAGCATACTGTAAGTCTTTTCTTCACCTTCCCCGGAGCCTCTTATCTCATTCGTATAATCTGGAGACCAGAACTGTGCAGTCTTTTTATTCATCCTCAGGATGTATATGTTGTTGGTATTTTTGATTTTCCACAACTAAGAGGCTCGCTAGGTCACTTCAGAGGGTAGTCATGAGTCAACTACGTTGGTGTGGGTCTGGAGTCACATGTAAGCCTGACCAGTTAAGGACAGCAGGTTTCCTTCCCTAAAGGACATGCGTGAACCAATTGGCGTCATATGACAAATTGTTTCACGGTCACTTTATTCCAGTTGGTTGTCCAGCTACTCACTTGTGCCAAAGTTGTGCTGTACTAATTTTTCTGTGGTAAGAGGCAGATTTTGAAGATTATTTCAGCGAACAACTTTGAAAAATACACATCCAGCACAGACCGGGAATGAGTTGAGACCTAGTGACATTGGTCAAATGTTAGATGTGAGATTTTCAGTCATGAAACCTATACCTGATTTCTAGTCTAGCAGCCAAAGCACCAACATGCTGTGATTGTTTTATGGGTCACCAAGATCAGTATAATGCCATTGATGCGTTAAAATAGAAAAGGCTGGCAGATGCACAGCATTTGAAGAGTAAAGACGGGTAAATCTTTCAGATGTAGACCCTTTGTCAAAACCTATATACATTCCTTCCTCTTATTTCTTTCCTTTTTGTATCTCTCTATCTTCTATTTTCTGTCTCTCCTCTCACAACCTACCTTACACTGAGATTTGCAGACATTTTTTTCTCTTGTTCTCCTTAAAGAAAGGTTGAGAGGAGATTTGATAGAGGTGTTCAAAATCACGAGGGGTCCAGACAGAGTAGACAGGAAGAAACTGTTCCCATTGGTGGAAGGGTTGAGAACTGAAAGACAGTAATTTTAAAAGTGATTGGCAAAAATGCATCATAGGTGACAGAGCAAAAGCTTTTTTTACGCATCGAAGGGTTATGATCTAGAATGCACTGCCTGAAAGTGATGGAGGCAGATTCAATTGTGGCTTTCCAAAGGGAATTGGGAAAAAGAAATTGCAGAATTACGGGGGAAGGGCAGAGAAATGGGAGTAGCTAAATTGCTCTTGCAGAGAGGCCGGCACAGGCTTGATGGGTCAAATGGCCTCCTGTGCTGTAACTATTCTGATTGTTGGAGAGTGAGACAAAGAGAGAGATGCTCATGAAGGCTAGGCTATCCCAGCATTCCTGGAGGCAGTGAAAGCCCTCTAATAAAAGCACGACTGTTTTAGAGTACAGGCTATGGTTACCATGCCATCAAAGCCAATCTTTTGTTCTGCACACTCTCAAGCAAGCAAAATCAAGACAACTGGTGGGAAATACAGGCAAACAAGCATTCAATCAGAATCCCCAACAGGACAATGTTTCCCATGTGACACTTGTGTTAAATACACAAGAGTTGGTTTATCTACATTATAAAATTGCTCCCTTTTTCAAACTGCTTTCATTAGTCAGTACTATGTAATTACATTCTTGTAGTTGATTGAGCTATGAGAAAGACTGTGATGGAGTATATCTAGGATCTATAATTATTCTTGATTACAACAGTATCAGCCCAGTATTCATGACATCCAGTGTTGGAAATACAGTTTTAGTAACAATTCTCCTTAGCATGTGAGACTCCACAAAATAAACAGAGTGCCAATATTTCACACTATCAGTACTGGCCTGTTAAATGCTGGTGGGACGAGGCCATGGGCAGATCTTCTGCTGGACACCATGGCTGTATCAAAGTATTCTGGCTCATGCCTTCCTTGGGAAATCCTGCCTCCTGACACAGGTTTTGTTATGGGCTCACGAAAAGCCACCAAGTACAGGAGAGAGCAGGTAATTGATGCTGAAGGCATGTAGTTGCGTTCCAGAAGACGGTGTGAGATGAGGGAACAGAACGAGATTCATTAATCATCCAAAGCAATGGCACCTTCAACAATGCAGCACTCCCTCGTGATTACACCGCAGTAGGAGTAGGAACATATAATACGGTGCGAGGTTTTTCCCATAACCTTCTCACCCAGAGGTGAGAGGGCTAGTAATTGAACCAAGTGGGTATACATTTGGTCAAAAATAGCAGAGAAATTTTTTGAAATAATAACGGCATAAATGCTTTCGGCAATGATTAAGGAAGCTAGCTATCGCTCCAAATTCTTTTTAAGCTTGGTTTCCTATTGTGTTTGAAAAGGAGAGGGTGTTAGTGACGGAAAATGTACTTATTATGAGAGCCATTTAGTAGAAAAAAAACTTTCCCAAGGCTCAGTATGACCTGGATTGAATGTACTACAGGCACTGTGTGGCTTTTCTACAAAATGCTGACAAGGGTGCTTTTGCTCAGCTGTAACCTCTGAAGGAACCCCCCTGTGTTGCGTTAATGTGACATTTCTCTCTCATATGCATATAATATTCATGCCTCTCAACTCAAACGAGATTGGCACCAATTAGCCTGGTTCAGTGCTCCTGGCGCCTCTCCACTGGGAGCTTGATTGAAAGTGCGGAGACCTTTTTGTACAAGATAATGTGGGAGGTTACATGAAAAGGGCAGCGTTGCATCTGGAGAGCAGGCTGAATTTGTGTAACAGTGTGCACGCTGATGACCCCAGTTCGGAGCGGCCATATTGGTTGTGGCCACGGTTTCATTCGCCACAAGGGCTTGAAATATGTTTCACTGCAATAAATGTCTTGAATTGAAAAAACTTTCATCAGAAGATTTATGCCCACCCCTTTATTTCTTTGTCCTTTTATTTGCTCCCACCGTGAATGTTTATGATGACATGTGCCAGATGGTTATTTGATCTCCTTTCCAGCAAGGAACTATGGAAAGAAACGAAAGACTTGCATTTGCATTGCATCACTCACCACCTCAGAACATCCCAAAGTACTTTGTAGTGAATTGAAGTCCGATTGAAGTGTAGTTATTGTTGCAATAGAGGAAACGCAGCCGCCAATTTGCGCACAGCAAGCTCCCACAAACAGCAATAACGTAACCACCAGATAATATGTTTTTTTAGTGATGTTGCTTGAGAGATAACTATTGGCCAGGATACTGCTCCTCTTCAAAATGGTGCCATGGGATTTTTCAGGTCCACTTGAAAGGGAAGAGAGGACCTCAGTTTAACATCTCATCAATTCTGGCAAGGGGTGCATGTTGGAGATTGGGGGGGCTATCATATTTGGTTAGCTCCTGACCAGTGCAGCTTCCTGCTGGGATTGTGGAATTACCCCATTGGTGTCAAGGGAGGCAGTAGGACTCCATTACATCCCTCTACTGTCCATCCTTCGTGTGGGAGCTTAGCTGCTCCCTACTTTCATCTCTGGGCACAGCATTTGCCCACAAGGGGAGGTCAAATAAAGTTGAAAACTTCTAACAGCATATATGAGCAATCACTGTAATAGAACCAGAGAGAAATGATGGCACAGAAGGAGGCCATTCAGCTTGTCTTGTCTGTACCGGCCGAAAAAACTAGCTGCCCAATCTAATCCCACCTTCCAGCACCTGGTCTATAGCCTTGCAGGTTACAGCACTTCAGGTGCATGTCCAGGTACCTTTTCAAAGAATTGAGGGTTTCTGCCTCCACCACCATTCCTGGCAATGAATTCCAGACACCGACCACCCTCTGGGTGAAAAAGTTTTTCCGTATGTCCCCTTTAATCCTTCTACCAATCACCTTAAATCTGTGCCCCCTGGTAATTGACCTCTTGTTAGGGGAAACAGGTCCTTTCTGTCTACTGTCTTAGGCCCCTCTTAATTTTGTATACGTCAGTTAAGTCACCCCTCAGCCTCCTCAGTTCTAAGGAAAACGACCCTAACTTATCCAATCTTTCCTCATAGCTGCAACTTTCGAGTCCTGGCAACATTCTTGTAAATCTCCTCTGTAATCTCTCCAGAGCAATTATGTCCTTCCTGTAATGTGGTGACCAGAACTGTACGCAATACTCCAACTATGGCCTAACCAGCTTTTTACACAGTTCCAGCATTACATCCCTGCTTTTGAATTCTATACCTCGGCCAGTAAAGGAAAGCATTCCATATGCCTTCTTCACCACACTATCTACTTGTCCTACCACCTTCAGAGACCTGTGGACATGCACTCCAAGGTCTCTCACTTCTTCTGCTCCTATCAATATCCTCTTGTTTATTGTGTATTCCCTCCCTTTATTTGCCGTCCCCAAATGCATTACCTCACACTTATCTGGATTGAATTCCATTTGTCACTTTTCTGCCCACTCAACCAAACCACTGATATCATTCTGGAGTCTACAGCTGTC
Organism: Heterodontus francisci; assembly: GCF_036365525.1. NCBI lineage: Eukaryota > Metazoa > Chordata > Chondrichthyes > Heterodontiformes > Heterodontidae > Heterodontus > Heterodontus francisci. The sequence continues at coordinate 44,545,779 of NC_090405.1, read as the reverse complement.
CTCTTCACTATCAACTACATGGCCAATTTTTGTGTCATCTGCAAATTTCCCAATCATGCCTCCCACATTTAAGTCCAAATGATTAATATATACCACAAACAACAAGGGACCCAACACTAAGCCCTGTGGAACACCACTGGAAACAGCTTTCCATTTGCAAAAACATCCATTGACTACTACCCTTTGTCTCCTGTCCCTGAGCCAATTCTGGATCCAACCTGCCACATTCCCCTGTATCCCATGGCCTTTCATTTTACTGACCAGTCTGTCATGCGGGACCTTGTCAAATGCCTTACTAGAATCCATGTAGACCACATCCACTACAATACCCTCATCAATCCTTCTTGTTACTTCCTCAAAAAAAAACTCCATTAAGTTTGTAAGACATGACCTTCCCTTAACAAATCCATTCTGACTATCCCTGATTAATCAGTGCCTTTCTAAGTGGCAGTTTACTCTGTCCCTCAGAATAGATTCTAACAATTTACCCACCAGCCTATAATTATTTGGCCTATCCCTTACACCCTTTTCAAACAATGGTACAACGTTCAAGGACCTCCAATCGTCTGGTACCTCTTCTGCGTCTAGTGAGGATTTGAAGATGATCCTCAGCGCATCTGCTATTTCCTCCCTGGCTTCCTTTAACAACCTGGGATGCAATCCATCTGGCCCTGGCGATTTATCCACTTTCAAGGATGTCAGACCCTCTAGTACTTTTTCTCTTATTATGCTTATCGTATTTAATATTTCACACTCTTCTTTAACTACAATGTCTACATCAACCCTCTCCTTTGTGAAGACAAAGACAAAAAACTGATTTAGAACCCTGCCCACATCTTCTGCATCCACGCATAAGTTCCCTTGTACATCTCTGATTGCCCCTACCCATTCCTTAGTTATCCTCTTGCTCTTAATGTACTGATAAAACATCTTTGGGTTTTCCTTGATTTTATCTGCCAATAATTTTTCATGTCCTCTCTTTGCTTTTCTAATTTCCTTTTTGACTTCACCCCTGCTCTTTCTATACTCTTCTAGGCTTTCTAAAATATTAAGATTTTCGTGATCATCATAAGCTTTCTTTTTCTGCTTTAACTTATCCTGTAAGCTTCCAGATAACCTGGGGGCTCTAAATTTGGCAGTACCACCCTTTATCTTTGTGGGGACATGCCAACACTGTGCCTGTAGTATCTTGCTTTTGAATGCCTCCCACTGGTTTGCCATTGAATTTCCTTCAAGGAGCTGTATCCAGTCCACTTTCACCAGGTCACTTCTCAGTTTTCTTAAATTTGCCTTCCCCCAATGTAGAACATTTACCCCTGTTTTACCTTTGTCCTTTTCCATGATTATGCTAAAACTCACTGTATTATGGTCACTATCTCCGAAATGGTCACCCACTGTTACTTCCTCCACTTGCCCAGCTTCATTACTGAAGACTAAATCTAGAATTGCACCCCCTCTCGTTGGGCTTCTTATGTGCTGGCTAAAAAAGTTCTCTTGAACGCAGTTCAAGAATTTTGTCCCCTCTGTGCCCTTCATACTGTTTGGATCCCAGTTGATATTAGGGTAGTTGGGGTAATGATGCCAGTCACACCATTTACCACCCTGGTAAAATTAAATGCAAGACATGTCCCTTTAAGGGTAGACCAGTAAAATACTATTAAGACACATGCTGTGGCTTTAAAGAGCTGAGGTGATATTTTTGGATCATTGACATTATTTAAAATAAATGTTAACTCCTGCTTAAAAATAGCGCACAAGGAATGTGGTATGAGTGCCTTAAGCAATTGTACATTAAGTTCACTGATTAAAAAGAATATAATTCTACGGTGTGTAGATTCTGCATGTTCCACATTTTCAGGCTCACAGCTTGGATTTGGGCCAAGCTTTGCTGTATGACGTCTCCCTGTTAGCCCCCAAACATTGCTAACTTCAAAGCGCTGATCTGCATTAACTCTTTTCCAGTATTCTGCCAGTTTCGAGTTAGTGATGGGAATTTTCTGTCTAAAAGGAGGAAGGAACTTGTTACCCTAAGTCACTGCCCACCTTTTTTTTTACCACATCTGTCAGAGATTCCAGTTGCAATGAGCATGGGTGAATGAATTTCCGAACATTTCCACCCGAGCGTTATTAGCCCAGTTGGAAAACAAAAGGAGAGCTTGAACTATAAAATGGTTGTGACCCTGTCGGATTATTATGGAGGACAGTCAATAGTGTGCATGTGCTATGTGAGTGGGCTTGCAAGAGTTTCCCACATTCCAAAGTGTAGAAACTGTTGGAATCAGAGTATAGAATGCTACAGAACAGAAAGAGGCCGTTCAGCCCATTGAGTGTGTACTGGCTCTTTTCAAGTGCAATCCAGTTATTTCCATTACCTGCTTTTTCCCTGTATCCTGTCATGGTCCTGTAGTTTTTTTTTCAGAATATGCGATTTGCCTTTAAGGCTTGCAAGGGATCAGTATTGCTTTAAGAACCAGCAAGCCTCAGGAGGTATAGGAAGGTGCATTTTCGTTGCCTTAGAAACAGCCATTTGGAGGCTGCGATTCAAAGGGTGCATTCTCGTTACCATAGATACAACCTCTGGGAGTGAGTCTCATGCGATACATTTGTTACAATTCAGTTTTGAACTGGCTTTTTAGTTGAAGACAGTTTGCTGTAACAGAACACGGACACAGCTGTGATGACAGCACCTGGCAAAATAACTCTCAACCATTTAAACGGAAGGAAGAGGATTTTAGTCTGTTTAATTATTATCTCTCAAAATTCCAGAAAAAGTCAAGCCGACAGAGATCTCTGGTAATTTAAATTGAAGAAAGGAAAGTTAGACTGTGACAATCTTTTATCCCTCAAAAAATTCTGAAGTCAGCTTGATTCTATCGAATGTGTTTGCAAGTCATTAATTGTTGAAATTCGCTGGAGAAGGAAGCATCACTTACTGTTGGAATTAGACACTATGGACTGTTCTACTGTGAAAGAACCTTTTTTCCCCATCGGACGGCTGTGAGGACTTCAAGCAACATTGGGCTGTAAATTTGCAAGGACACTTAATTGTTTCTGTTATAAATGTTGTTTATATCTTCATAGTGTTTAAGAACTTAGTTCTACTAATTAAAGAGTTAATTTGTTTATTTAAAGACACCTGGTTTGGTTAGCCTCATTCGAGGGGTTAATAGAGGGTACAATTTGGCTGGGTCTTTCTTTAATTTGGAAAGTTTTGAATGATATGTTAGCCGATCTGTGGAGCGATGGAATTGAATTAACAGTGCATTGGGCCCACCACAATCAGAATTGTATATTTTGATTGGGGGCTTTGACTGGAGCGGTCGGTCGTAACAATCCCTGCAACCAATTTGCGCACAGCAAGGTCTCAAAAACAGCAATGAAAGGATGACTAGATCATCTGTTTCAGCAAAGTTGCTTTCAGCTGCTATACCTCATTAAATGAATTCTATTCTTTTGAAGTTGGGAACACAGTACAATGAAATGTGCATACAAGACTCGGAACACAGCTTGGTGTCAGCGCGAGAATGATGCCAGGCATTAGTTTCTTCGAAATCCTCATTTTTCTTCTTCTGTGAGACACTGAATGCGCTGCCAGATTTAGATAGTCCCTCCTGTCGCTACTGTGTCATGATCAATTAACGTTGTCACAGGGACACAAGGCTCCATGCCTCTGCTTACCTGTCAGGTTCGGCAGCTGCTTTTCTTCTGTGGTTTTACTGCATTCTTTATTCCCTCTCCCATCTCCCTCCTCCCCCCACCCCCAATTCCCTGATCCCCAGATCCCCACAGGATGCGGGTTCAAGCTGCGATAAGTAATCAATGGCGACCCAATCATTAACCCATAAATGATTAATGAATCAACTTCACGTTCTAGTTCACTAATGGTAGCCATTGATCAAAAAGTTTTGTTGTGTCGAAAATAATGGCTCTCAACGTGCACCTGTTAAAATAGAAGCCTGGTGATATATTTGCTCTCGAATTTTCCCTTCTGCTCTCCTGAAGACATTGTCTCCCTTACTCCAATCCCATGGGAAGAGATGGACCTCTACTTACCATGGTGGGCATTTTTCACATGTGCACTTTGGTTGTATTAGCATCGCCGGGGGTTTAATAATGATCTGCCTTGAACTATTAACATACAGTGGGAGCTGAAATTGCACTGCACAATATCAGTAATGCACGTATTAACATGTTTATACGAAATCCCTTTGCCTTTTGTTTGGACGAATCCCTTGGGTTTAATGGTTGAATTCAAATAGTATTTTTATATTTGTTCTTCCAATGTGGACAATCTTGGCATGACCTCTTTTAGTGCTTCTCTTAACAGAATGGCTGGACAAGCTAGTTCAGAAAGTATTAACTAAGAGCCAGCACCAGATTGTGACACTGAAACATGTGGAACATCCCAAAGCGCTTTACAGCCAATGAAATACTTTTGAAGTGTCGTCACTGTTCTATTGTTAGAGCAAACGTGTCAGCCAAAATGTATACAGCAAGGCCCCATACACAAAAGTTAGATTATGTGTTATTTCAGTGATGTTGATTGAGGGATAAATATTGGCCAGGACTCTGGGGGAAACTCCCCTGCTCTTCTTCAAATAATGCCATAGAACCTTTTACATCTAACTGGGAGGACACACGGGGTCGCAGTTTAACCTCTCATCCGAAAGACAGCACCTCTAACAGGAAAGGTATATGGCATTATGGGGAAAAAGCAGGGGAGGGGAACTAATTGAAGAGCCACATGGACTGAATGCCTCCTTCTGTGCAGTATGATGCTGGATGTACATACTGAAGTTTTAATTTTACACTAGCCAAGCTGAAGGAAAACACTAAATATCTTGTTCAATATATGAGCAACCTGAAACTGTGATGCCCAGGCAGTTTACCAATGAGACTGTTCCAGTGGACGAGATGGATTGTCATATCACCATAATGAGTAAAATTTATAGTCTATGTAACGTTGGATTGATGCAAGTATTCAGATTTCATGTCAATGGAAGTTAGGTCCTTTGTAACTGACTCAATGAAAGCAAGTGAGTCAGTAGCTTTAATGCTGATTTACTTTCCTTCATCAGATTCTGCTGACTCATTAAAGGCCTTAAAAATAATTCTGCTTTTGTCAATGAGCAGACTTTCTGTAGTAACTGTATCAAGTGGCAGTTAGAACAAGCCCCCAAAAGTTAATATTCTCCAGTGTTTAGAAGAATGAGAGGTGATCTCATTCGAAATTATAAAACTCTTAGCGGGCTTGACAGGGTAGATGCTGAGAGGCCGTTTCTGCTGGCTGGAGAGTCTCGAACTAAGGGTCACAATCTGAGGATAAGAGGTCAGTCATTTAGCAGTGAGTAAAGAGAAATTTCTTCACCCAGATGATTATGAATCTTTGGAATTTTCTATCCCAGAGGGCTGTGAATGCTGCATCGTTGAGTATATTCAAGACTGAGATCATTAGATTTTTGGGCGCTAAAGGGAATTGAGGGATGTGGGGATCAGGCAGGAAAGTAGAGTTGAGGGAGAAGATCAGCCAATGATGGAGCAAGCTCTGGACTGTATGGTCTACTTTTTCTTCTATTTCGATAGTCTCAACCAAACTCCATTATGGCAAGGGAGAGCAATGGAACCACCCATGGGGCAAAAGTAATGTTAGCCTCTGGATTTGACACGCAATAGCACAGAACATTTTGCAGAGGATTGATTGTGTTGACAATTGTTTAAAGATAGGAGGCGGATATATTTAGGTTGTCATTGCACTTTCAAATAATAGCAAATCGCAGCAGCAGTTTTTAAGTCCTGTCTACGAGGCGCGTTTTCCGTCGCTGTGACCCACCATGTTCACAACATCTTGGGATCTTTTACACAGGCCAGCGCTCGAGATAGCACTTGTACTGGAAATTAATGTCGCTGCAGGCTCCACTCACATGAAGGTGTCATATTTCATTTGATTTAGTTTGTCAACTTAGTTGGAGTGCTTCAACATTTAAATGTTAACATTTTGCAATGCACTGCAGGCAGGTTTGCTTGATGTTTCATCATTAAAATTCTAACTTTAGTCAGCATTATATTAAAATGGCAGCGTTTTCACAGGAAAAGGTGTTTGGTGGAATTAACTGTTTGTAAGCGTGTATGTGGGATAAATTCCATCAAAATTAGTCACAGATTGTAAAACAAAAGCGAGACAAAGTAAGTCTGGGCGGCGCAGTGGTTAGCACCGCAGCCTCACAGCTCCAGCGACCCGGGTTCGATTCTGGGTACTGCCTGTGCGGAGTTTGCGAGTTCTCCCTGTGACCGCGTGGGTTTCCGCCGGGTGCTCCGGTTTCCTCCCACAGCCAAAGACTTGCAGGTTGATGGGTAAATTGGCCATTGTAAAAATTGCCCCTAGTGTAGGTAGGTGGTAGGAGAATTGAGGGAAGGTGGGGATGTGAGAAGGAAAATTGGATTAATGTCTCTTTCTCTTTGGTCTCCTTGTCTCGGGAGACAATGGGTAAGCGCCTGGAGGTGGTCAGTGGTTTGTGGAGCAGCGCCTGGAGTGGCTATAAAGGCCAATACTAGAGTGACAGACTCTTCCACAGGTGCTGCAGGTAAAATTGTTTGTCGGGGCTGTTACACAGTTGGCTCTCCCCTTGCGTTTCTCTCTTTTTTCCTGCCAACTGCTAAGTCTCTTTGACTCACTACACTTTAGCTCCGCTTTTATGGTTGCCCGCCAGCTCTGGCGATCACTGGCAACTGACTCCCACGACTTGTCATCAATGTCACAGGATTTCATGTCGCGTTTGCAGACGTGTTTAAAGCGGAGACATGGACGGCCGGTGGGTCTGATACCAGTGGCGGGCTCACTGTACAATGTGTCCTTGGGGATCCTGCCATCTTCCGTGCGGCTCACATGGCCAAGCCATCTGAAGCGCCGCTGACTCAGTAGGGTGTATAAGCTGGGGATGTTGGCCGCCTCGAGGACTTCTGTGTTGGAGATACGGTCCTGCCACCTGATGCCAAGTATTCTCCGGAGGCAGCGAAGATGGAATGAATTGAGACATCGCTCTTGGCTGACATACGTTGTCCAGGCCTCGCTGCCGTAGAGCAAGGTACTAAGGACACAGGCTTGATACACGCGGACTTTTGTGTTCCGTGTCAGTGCGCCATTTTCCCACATTCTCTTGGTTAGTCTGGACATAGCAGTGGAAACCTTTCCCATGCGCTTGTTGATTTCTGCATCTAGAGACAGGTTACTGGTGATAGTTGAGCCTAGGTAGGTGAACTCTTGAGCTACTTCCAGAGCGTGGTCGCCAATATTGATGGATGGAGCATTTCTGACGTCCTGTCCCATGATGTTTGTTTTCTTGAGGCTGATGGTTAGGCCAGATTCATTGCAGGCAGCCGCAAATCTGTCGATGAGATTCTGCAGACACTCTCTTCAGTGTGAGATGTTAAAGCAGCATCGTCAGCAAAGAGGAGTTCCCTGTTGAGGACTTTCCGTACTTTGGACTTCGCTCTTAGACGGGCAAGGTTGAACAACCTGCCCCCTGATCTTGTGTGGAGGAAAATTCCTTCTTCTGAAGACTTGGACGCATGGGAGAGCAGCAGGGAGAAGAAAATCCCAAACAGTGTAGGTACGAGAACACAGCCCTGTTTCACGCCACTCAGGATAGGAAAGGGGTCTGATGAGGCGCCGCTATGCTGAATAGTGCCTTTAATGTAGGATTAGTATAAATGGGTGGTTGCTGGTCAGCACGGACTCGTTGGGCTGAAGGGCCTGTTTCAGTGCTCTATGACTCTAAAACTTATTTGTCTAATCTTGCCACATTGCAAGGCCCTCAACACAAAATGAATGATTTTTAAATGTATTTTCTATTATGTAGGCAAATGTGACAAGATTACACCTTTTGTACACAGCAAGCTTCCACAAACAGCAATGAAATAACTGACCAGGCAATCTGCTTGTCATGGTTTTGGTGGAGGGAGGGTTTTGGCCAGGACCCCGGGGTACCTCACTGCTCTGCTTGCATGTCTGTTCACGTCACACTCCAGAGACTTGAGTACATCATCCAGGCTGGCACTCCAGTACTGAGAGAGTGCTACACTGTCGAAGGTGCTACCTTTTGGATGGAGATCAAACTGAGGCCATATCTGTCCCCTCAAGTGGATGTAAAATTTCCCACAGCGCTACTTTGAAGACGAGCAGAGTAGTTCTACACATTGTCCTGGCCAATATTTATCCCTCAACCAACATAGAATAGAATCATACAGCATGAAAGGAGACCTGTGCCCAGGTCTTTGAAAGAGATATCGGGGCTGGGTTTTACCATGACCCCACGATGTCGGGCCCTGTGGAGGGGGGAGGGGTGGGAGCGGACGATGGTTGCAGCAGAGGCCCGCCATGGGGCTGATGCCAGGAGGGCCCGGCCCGATCCTGCTGGCGGCGGCAAGGCTCCGTGGCAGTACCCCCACCACCTCCCCCCCCCCCCCACCCCATCCCCCCTGCCGCTGGGCGACGGGACATGGATTTAAATATTTAAATTAATAAGATGAATAAATTTAACGCAATCTCCGTTGTGGCGGCCGGCACTCCCACGTCTTCAATTTCCTGTCTCGAGAAAGCAGATGTGACACTGGTTGGGGGGGGAGGAGCTAATATTTTTACTGCGGTGGTGGGGGGGTGCGGGGAATGGGGTCAAATAAGCATCATCAGTGTAGCTGATGATGGGAAGGGATGCACTTTCAACTTTGTGCAGTCTGTGTGGGGGGTGGAGGTCAGAGTTCAATGGTAAGTGTTTTGGGGGTGAAGGGCAAAAACCTATTGTAATTTTTATTGGGGGTTGGAAATGGGTGTTACAATTTTATTTAGTAAATTTTGGGATGGGTTCACTTTAAAAATTCTAATTTACGAGCAGGCTGGCTGCCCTTTAAAAAGGGCGCCAGCGCCTGTGCACAGACAGCTGACACTATTGCCAGTGGCGGACAACCCGCCCCCTCCACGTGATTTTGGGGGGGTGGCCTGCCCCAGCCATTTAAATGAGCTGCCACGCGGGAGATTGCGGTGCCTCTTTGGCCTGCAGCCCACGCGTGCGGGCCGCCATTTTTTGAGCTCGCCGCTGGGAGTGACGGCTGACTCTTAAAATCCAGCCCGTAGAATTAGTTCTACTCCCAGGCTCGTTCCTCATAGCCCTGCAAATGTTTCCCCTTCATTAAAACAATTGGCCAGGTTACTACGTCATTGCATGTTTGTGGGAGCTTGCTGTGCACCAATTGGCTGCCAGCTTTCCTACATTACAACTGTGACTGCACTTTAAAAATACAAAATGAAAATACAAGATTGGCTGTAATTGGCTCCGGGACATCCTGAGATCGTGAAAGACGCTATATAAATGCAAGTTCTGTCTAAACCTTTGGAGTGCTCCCAGTTCTGGATGCCCACATTTTTGTGCAGCCAACATTAACGATAAAATAAACTCAGGGATTCACTTAGACCAGGTGAGTTTTACCATACTGGGTCTTGCTGAAGGCCAGCTGTACTGTATCTGTTGGGTTCATTCGAAGGTTGCTGATATTTGCACAAGACTTGAGCACTGGAGCCAGTGGCACATAACCCTATAGGAAATCAGTGTTGAAATAATGCAACAGGATTGGTTCACTGTCTCATCTGAATGAATGGCGCTTCTGACTGTGCAGCACTCCCTCAGTACTGACAGCCTAAATAATGTGCTGAAGACTCTGGAGTGGGGCTTGCGCATTCTGAGTTGGACAAGAATGCTCCCAAACTGATCCCTGACAAAAGTTGCATGCAGTTTTGTCTTCCTCTTGAAACACCAATAAGTAGTTTCACAAACAATGGCGTCCCCTTTAAAACCAGATTGTGTGATTAGTATGGAAAATATGATATTGGTGTATCCATGTGGGTTCCCAACAAAATTAAAATGGACACCACTTAAACCTCTACTGCCAGTAAAGTTGTGCTCTCTTATTTTCTGCAGGATTAGTCAGAACTGACCCTAACATCATGTGTACATCTCATTTTGGAAGATCAAAATTAGTTGCCAAATTGTAGTCAATGAGTTAGTTGAAATGTTTAAACAGAATTGGCAAGGGACCGATTACACTTTCGTATTTGAAGTCATTCCATTCAACAAAATAGGTGCCTTATTGCTGTCACGTATAGAGGCATTAGATGTAGGGTGACTCATGTAGCAAGAAATTTGTTCTCCTTCAGATCTGCTCAGAAGCTACAATTTCCACTCACTCTGCTAACTGGGCAGCAGATTATATTGTAGGCAGCGAGTGTCAGAATTCACAGGGTTCATTGTGGAAAGTTTGCACTTACACAAATTAGATAGAGTTTCGTTTTTGTATTTCAACTTTTCTGCATACAATTAGCAAGGTAGAATGCCACTTTCTTTTAAACAGGGAAAAGTGTAGGTTTAAATGGGGAATAAAATGTAGGATGCCCGGGGACAGTTCTAGGAGCTCAGATCCTCCGTTTTCCAATTACCAATTGCTGCTTTCCTGAAGGTGTTAATTGTTGCAGGGGTTAGCCTCTTCCGATACTTTTGGTCCTCTGGTATCAGTGCGTGTTTACCTCCTCCCCCCTCCCTACCAGTGTTGCGCCTCGTTTCCCTGGACAGGGATCCGAAGGCGCGGGAGTGCCGACCACCAGGCTGAAGATCGCAGCAGGACATCAGGAGGTGATGTAAGTCTATTTAAATTAATTAATTTAATTGATTTAAATATTCAAGTTATGGTCCCGTCACCCAGCGGCAGGGAGGCCTCCACATGCCTCGTCACCACCGGGAGGATCGGGTCGGGCCCTGCTGGCGTCAAGGTCCGTGGCGGGCGTCATCTGGGGCCATCTTCAGGCCACCCCCCCCCACTGCCATGGTTCCCGACATCGAGGGCTCCTTAAAATCCAGTCCTTTGATGGAATTTTACCGGCCCCAGGGTGATGGGATGGGAGACGGGGTGGGGGGACGGGGGGAGATGGGAAAATAGAAGGGAGCCACTTCGGAATGACTCCCCAATGCAGTCCCGTCACCGGAAAAGTTTCCCACTGGTGGGACTGACTGCAGCTCAGCTGCCTGCTGACTGAAGGTGGGCTATCAATTCAGATACTTAAAGGCCTGATTAAGGACGATTTTCCTGGGCTGTTGGCATTTTTCCAGCAGTGAACTCTTCCCCCTGCCCCGTTGCACAGGGAGGCTGCCAGCTTCATGGAGGTGGCCCCCTGTGGCTTCCTTGTGGGGTGGGGCCATCAGAGCCAGAGGCTTCATGGCCCAGGGAGGGGCCGTCGGCAGAAAAGGCTGCACTGTTGGCCCAACACTGCCGCTAGAGTGGTTTCCCCTCTGTTCGCTGGGGCCTGCCTGGGTGGCCCATCAAAAAAAAAGTTATGCCCACCCTTCTGAGGGTGCCTCCAATTTGAGGTGCCCTCATGTTCTCTCGCTGGCGCTGTCGAGGCTTCAGAGCTGCCAGCCTTCTGATTGGACCGGCAGCGTGGAAGGCTCACCTGCCATCCTTAATTGGACCACCTCCCCTGCCTGCCAGCGCTTCATTACCTTCTCCTGGCAATATTGTGGGAGAGGTTCCACCTCACGCCCATACAGACCTCCGACCCATAAACCGCTCCGACAACGGGGACCTCCGCCATTTTGGAAAATTCTCGTCCAATAGGTCCCTTTTCCACTCCCTAACTCAGGTCAGTTGTAGCCTATGCTTTGCTCCAGTTGAGGTCAATTAACTTGCTACCAATAGGGAATTAATCTTGGAACTATGCACTCCAGTCCTGTGCAATGTCATGCAGTCCATTTGCTCACTGAACCATATGGGATGCTGTTGAGTGCTCTATGTCTTATGCAGGTTCACTCCTTCCTTCTGCAATCACCTGTGCACTGTTGTACAGAAGGAGTGTAGACCTGAAGAGAGAGGAAAAATATAAAGGAAAGCGAAACGGCAGGCCTCTACCATGGCACTATCTTTGAAATGCAGGCTTAGAGGAACAGGAGTTCATCCCCTGCTGTTCAATCTGTGTCCTAACTCCATCTATCCACCCTTGTTCCTTAACCCTCACACCCTTGCCCAACCAAAGAAAATCTGTCAATCCCAGTTTTGAAATTCTCTGTTGACCCCAGCCTCAGTGGGGATTTTATTGTACTTGTTTCACTAAATATGCTGTAGTCATTTAAAACTAATTCATTAAATATCTGGCTTCACTAGTCAGAGGTCTTGCTGGAGAACCTGAACATTATTGTTCTTTTTCTTTCAAAAAAAGTTACAGATAGTTCGAGCTCCGCAGTCTTTTTTTCACTTTGAAAAATATTGCCATGGAATTATGGGCGGCGCAGTGGTTAGCACCGCAGCCTCACAGCTCCAGCGACCCGGGTTCGGTTCTGGGTACTGTCTGTGCAGAGTTTGCACGTTCTCTGTGACCGCATGGGTTTCCACCGGGTGCTCCGGTTTCCTCCCACAGCCAAAGACTTGCAGGTTGATAGGTAAGTTGGCCATTGTAAATTGCCCCTAGTGTAGGTAGGTGGTCGGAGAATAGTGGGGATGTGGTAGGGAATATGGGGTTAATGTTCTCTTTGGCCTCCTTATCTCGAGAGACAATGGATACGCGCCTGGAGGTGGTCAGTGGTTTGTGAAGCAGGCCAATTCTAGAGTGACAGGCTCTTCCACAGGTGCTGAAGAGAAATTTGTTTGTCGGGGCTGTTACACAGTTAGCTCTCCCCTTGCGCCTCTGTCTTTTTTCCTGCCAACTACTAAGTCTCTTCGACTCGCCACATTTTAGCCCCGCTTTATGGCTGCCCGCCAGCTCTGGCGGATGCTGGCAACTGACTCCCACGACTTGTGATCAATGTCACAGGATTTCATGTCGCGTTTGCAGACGTCTTTAAAGCGGAGACATGGACGGCCGGTGGGTCTGATACCAGTGGCGAGCTCACTGTACAATGTGTCTTTGGGGATCCTGCCATCTTCCATGCGGCTCACATGGCCAAGCCATCTCAAGCGCCGCTGACTCAGTAGTGTGTATAAGCTGGGGATGTTGGCCGCCTCGAGGACTTCTGTGTTGGAGATACGATCCTGCCACCTGATGCCAAGTATTCTCCGGAGGCAGCATAGAGCAAGGTACTGAGGACACAGGCCTGATACACTTGGACTTTTGTGTTCCATGTCAGTACGCCATTTTCCCACACTCTCTTGGCCAGTCTGGACATAGCAGTGGAAGCCTTTCCCATGCGCTTATTGATTTCTGCATCGAGAGACAGGTTACTGGTGATAGTTGAGCCTAGGTAGGTGAACTCTTGAACCACTTCCAGAGCGTGGTCGCCAATATTGATGGATGGAGCATTTCTGACGTCCTGCCCCATGATGTGCGTTTTCTTGAGGCTGATGGTTAGGCCAAATTCATTGCAGGCAGCCGCAAACCTGTCGATGAGACTCTGCAGGCACTCTTCAATGTGAGATGTTAAAGCAGCATCGTCGGCAAAGAGGAGTTCCCTGATGAGGACTTTCCATACTTTGGACTTCGCTCTTAGATGGGCAAGGATGAACAACCTGTCCCCAGTTCTTGTGTGGAGGAAAATTCCTTCTTCAGTTCATGTAGGATTAGTATAAATGGGTGGTTGTTGGTCAGCACAGACTTGATGGGCCAAAGGGCCTGTTTCAGTGCTGTATCTCTAAATAAATAAAATAAATTCTCGAGGTTTGATGGTGGGTGCAAGGTTTTGGAGCAATTCGTGTGAGGGGACAGGTGGCGAATGTAACATACTTGATGAAATTTGAGTGCATGTTGCCGTCATCATTCTCCGTGCAATCTCCACCCGCTATACCACCCTCTGCTTCAAATTTGGAAATAGAAAAAGAGGGTTTTAAGTAAAAGCAGCATTTAGCCATTTAAATCCAGGTAAAATAAGTGGTGAAAAATGAGGTTTCAGTGGAGGATAACAAGGTGGAAAAAAAGCTGAAAATTGGGAACGAGCAAATGAATTCTGGAAACAAAGTGGTTAATATTCCAATTTTTAAAAAAATACACACTCCCACAAATATTTTTGTAAGTTAGACAGAGAATTGTATTTGGGAAATAAATACTCCAGCATAATCCCATTATGGAACCTAATCCTGCGGGATTTCTTACTTAAAAGTCCAGACAATGGTGAGCGTCCCTGCGAAATGAAAAAAAATATAGATTCCACGATGATAAATTCATGCTGCTTTTTGTTCCAAACAAAATTACGTGGAGTCTATTACTTGATTTAAACTTCAATGGGGTTTATCTATAGCAAACAGAAGTCTCTTAGGACTATTTACATTCAGGCGTTTAGCGGAATAAATGAATTTTTTTTTTCAGAAACATTTGAATGATAAGTTAAGTAAAGAATAGAACTTGTTTCTAAATGTATTGCGAGGTATTATCTTCTGGCATGTTGATGATCCCTTTTGCCTAAATGTGACATTGAACTTCTACATTAAATTCTCTCTTTCACTGACTACAATTCTGCAAAGGATTTACTTACTGATTTGGGGAAAAAAAATCAAATAGATAAGGCCAGGGAATACACAATAAGTGGTAGGATACGGAAAAGTGTAGAGGAGCAGAGGGACCTTGGAATGCATGTGCACAGATCCATGAAGGTATCAGGGCAGATAGGTAAGCTGGTTAAGAAGGCATACTAGATACTTTCATTTATTAGCTGAAGCGTAGTATATAAGAGCAGGGAGGTAATGCTATAGCTGTACAGTTAGGCCCCAGCTGGGCTACTGCATACAGTTCTGGTCACTGCTTTACGGGAAGGATGCGATGGCACTAGAGAGTGTACAGAGGAGATTTATGAGGATATTGCCAGGAATGGAAAATTTTAGCTTTAAGTAAAATTGAATAGGCTGGGTTTTTTTTCCTTTGGAACGGGGCTGGCTGAGGGGAGATTTAATTCAGGCATATTAAATTATGAGGAGCTTAGGTAGAGCGGATAGGAAGGATCTATTTCACTTAGCAGAGAGGTCAGTATCCAGGGGGCATAGATTTAAAATAATTGGCAGAAGTATTAGGGGGAACTTTTTTCACCCAGTGGGTGGTGGGGGTCTGGAAGTCAATACCTGAAAGGATGGTAGAGGCCGATCCCCCATCACATTTAAAAAAAAAATACTTGGATATACACTTGAAGTATCATAACCTACAAGGCTATGGACCAAGAGCTTGAAAGTGGGATTAGGCTGGTTAGCTTTTCTTCGGCCAGCACAGACATGATGGGCAGAATGGCCTCCTTCTGTGCCATAAATTTTCTGTGTTTCGTGATGTCAAGGTTCAATGCTTCACTGTACCTCAGTGTGTAACCCTTTCATTCAGAAAGGTACAGTGCTTGCTCATCTTCACTGCTCACTGAGCATATGCACCCACCATCTCCCTTGATCAGTCCCTTGATTGGTTTGGGAGCTTGATTCCCTGGCACCTTTTTGCAGCATGCTCCTCCATCTGACTTCCAGCTTGCCCTTCCAGCTGACACTCAGCTCACTTGCAGCCCACGCACTCATGCTAGAGCTGATAGACCTGTTCAAAGAGCAGAGTAGGGGAAAATCACACGAAAATCATGCTTTAACCAGAAAATTGCCCCTGGCATTGCCCATGGTCAGTAGATGAATATAACTTTTTATTTTTAGTCGATATTTATAGGTAGATATATATAATAAAATATATAGAGAGAGAGATCGATATGAGATGGCAGCTGAATTGGTCGGGAGATTTAAACTCAATTCTTGGAGCTACCTAAAGGCAAAAACTTGTTCTGGATTGTGACTGTTTACGTGTCAAAATTCAATGGGAAATGTTGAAAGCAATTTGCAATGGTATATATTTACTGAAAAGTGTAACCAAAAATCGTGACAACAGAAATGAGGTCCGTGGACAGGAAGTGCACATGATATGCCAGAATTTCTTATATCTACATGATTTCCTTTGGCGTGATACATGGGATATCAAGATGTAGTGTGGTCTTCAGCTTAGAAGCTTGAGGATAATTAAGAAAAGAAGTAATTTGGTCCCTATTTTAAAATCACACATTCTCGTGTTTTCCTGTTTCCATGGTGAATGCTTCTGTCCCCTATTTATAATGGAAGTATTGCCTCTGTAAACTTTCTCTGCTGTAAGTAGACTTTCCTGTCAGTGATGATGTTGCAGCCCCTCCTCTGGGGGGAAGGTGCAATTACAGTATGACAAACTTACTTAAGCATTTAGGCAGCTTTCATTACAAATGCACACCTAGGAATTTGTGATGGGAAATAGATATCTTATACAGTAATTTAGAAATTCTGGTTGCTATCAGAAAAATGCATTGAAGCTTCCAGAGATAGCTGAGTAGGACGAATGTAACATTAATATTAATAGTATTCTGAGTATGCTAATAATAATTTAAATAAAGACATTTAATATTAGGTTTCCCTTGAGTATGAGTTCCATTCAAGAAAAATTGTAATGAATAATCTTTTTGCAGTCTATTTCTGTTGATGTGTTATATCAGACCTACCTGTACAGATGTGCAGGTACATGTTTTTGCTTGAAACCCAATGTCCTGACAACATCAACAGACGGACTGGCTTTGAGGAATTACTGAGCCCGACAGTGAAGGGGACCTGCATTAACATCAGCAGATACGCTCATTAACCCCATGCTACTCCCGCGATTGTATCATTTCCACTCTGCATGTTAATTTCTGCTCACTTGCTCCGTTGGACTCGACCACTTTTCATAACTGGTACCGCTGATCATATCATCAACTCTCACCGTTCAAACTAAAATAGTAAATGGAAAGACATAATAAAGGATGTTCAAATTGATTAAAAGTCTGAAAATAAAAATATGGACAGATATATTCCCTCTCTTAAACTCTGATTACCTGTTTGCATGTGACATCAAAGCAGCAAATCAACTTTGGTAAATATCAGAGATGAATCTGCTCATTGTGATAGTCGTTATAAATGTCTTAGTGCAACTGGTGGAAATTCCTCTCACTGTTATTTTGAAGTACTGCTAAGTTCAAAGTACTTCAAAGTAATGTACGACGGAACCTAAGGGTATGACAGCATTATTATTTTTTTTTTAGAGATACAGCTCTGAAACAGGCCCTTCGGCCCACCGAGTCTGTGCCAACCATCAACCACCCATTTATACCAACCCTGCAGTAATCCCATATTCCCTATCACCTACCTACACTAGGGGCAATTTACAATGGCCAATTTACCTATCAACCTGCAAGTCTTTGGCTGTGGGAGGAAACCGGAACACCCGGCGAAAACGCACGCGGTCACGGGGAGAACTCGCAAACTCCGCACAGACGGTACCCAGAATCGATCCTGGGTCCCTGGAGCTGTGAGGCTTCAGTGCTAACCACTGCGCCACTGTGCTATGGTTAGGGTACTGAATTAGCAACCCACAAGTTAAGATTTTGAAACCCACCTTGGGATTGTAAACATTGGATTTGATAAATCTTGTAACAAATGGAGTGGCCAGACCATGAAAGCCCCTGGATTGTCATGGAAACTCAACCGGTAACCAGCCTCACAGCTCCAGTGACCCGAGTTCGGTTCTGGGTACTGCCTGTACGGAGTTTGCAAGTTCTCCCTATGACTGCGTGGGTTTCCGCCGGGTGCTCCGGTTTCCTCCCACAGCCAAAGACTTGCAGGTTGATAGGTAAATTGGCCATTGTAAATTGCCCCTAGTGTAGGTAGGTGGTAGGAGAATGGTGGGGATGTGGTAAGGAATATGGGATTAATGTAGGATTAGTATAAAATGGGTGGTTGTTGGTCGGCACAGACTCGGTGGGCCGAAGGGCCTATTTCAGTGCTGTATCTCTCTATGACTCTATGACTAGGCCATTCAACTCCCCGTTCGCTATTCAGTCAGAACAGGGCCGATCTACACTTCAACTCCATTTCCCCGTCTTTTCTCCAGATCCCGCGATACCTTTTCCCAACTAGAATGGATCGATCTCAATCTTGTAAGCTTCAGTTATCCCCTGGTCCCTCAGTCTTTGGAAGGAGCGAGTTCCATTTCTATGCTTTCCACATTACAAAAGTGACTACACTTAAAAAGGAATGTTTGGGGACATCCTGAGGTACTAAGCAGGTGCTATAGAAATGCAAAGGCTTTTTGTTAACTACCCTTCAGACAAGCTGAAGAAATGTATTGGTTAGCTTTAAATGCCCCCTGAAGTGTTCTGACAGGTCACTCAATTGCCCAACAGGGCAGCTCGGGATGGCCAATAAATAAACAGTCGCCCACATTGCCCACATCCTGAGAACAAATTGCAAAAATGCAGTTGCCACTGAGAATATTTTCATCCCTCCTATTGGTAGTATATTGTTTTATTTTCCTCCCTTCTGATTCTCTTCCCTCCTTACCTCTGGCAGGGACCAAGTCTTGCTGGGGCATGATTCATGGCTATCGTCTTTCCCTCCCTATGTTGCCAGGTGGCTGTGCCATCAGTTTACATGACCAAACGTCGTCCTGCCTGCAACTGACAGGTACACTTTCCATCGGTGTGGGCGATGGGGGTCACTGCCGGCATTGTTAAGTATCAGGCGAGGACAGGATAAAGATCACGATGAGCCAGAGGGCACAGCTTTAAGGCGATTGGTAAAAGAGGCAGTTGCAACATGAGGAATATCTTTTTTTTTGCGTGACGCGTGGTTAGGATCTGTAATGCACTGCCTGATAGGCTGGTGGAAACAGATTCAACCATGTTCAAAAGGGAATTGGGTGAATACTTGAAGGAGAAAAGAATCGCAGGGATCTTGGGAAAGAGTGGTGGAGGGGGTGGCGAGGGACTAACTGGATTGTTTTTTGAAAGAGCTGGCATGGACTCGACGGGCCAAGTGGCCCCTTTCTGTGCTGTACTATTCTATGGTTCCATGATTCCTGGCCCAATTGCCCCACTCAGCCCACTGAAACCCAACTATATTGCCCTTATTCTGACTCAGGCACACAGAATCGAAGCCGGGATCAGTTTCCTTTTTCCCAAACAGTTTCTATATAATTTTGTTCCTTTGAGTCTCCGGCTCAGTGGCAGGGAGATGATTTGCTTCAAACGGTCTTCCATATACTATTATTCTATACTAATTACATGTATTCCCAGGTGAGAAAAGCACAGTCAGGGCCAACCATGCAGTAAATACTGCAGTGCCTTATTAGCAAGCGACTTCAAAAGCCATCTTCACTGGGCTAAAAAGAGAAATTCTTGTTGACATAAAGCCTATTGGAGAAGCTTTTCCATTCCTCCCTCTCTTCCCCCCTCCCCCATACTTGTGTTTGTAGTGGGAGATGGTAACTTTGTTAAGAACCAGTTGAGAGCATGATAAAGCAAAGCAATTGCACGCAGCTTAATTTGACAATTGACATGCGAGGCTATTGATGGACGGCTCGCTTTGATCTGCAGGAAAGAGATGTGACCTTTCGTCACATTCGGGTTCTGCTGCAATGAGGATTGATTGACATTTACATCCCATCTCCTGCAGATGAAGATCCTAAGCCTGTCTGAGAGGCTGACAGGAGTGCAGTGTGACAGTCATCCAATTACCTAGACCACTACTTGGCGAGATTACAGACCCACTCCACCCTCCACCACACGCACACACACATTACCCTAACACGACCCTCAGTGCCTCAGCTCCGCTTTGCAATGATGTCAGTGTAAAATGATAAGCACGATTCAGGACGCCCCCTCTGTGGGCCATTTCGTTCTTTAAATTCTCTCCCTTCCTCTCGGGAAGGTACTGTGTGTCCTGCGGAGAGAGACAGAGGCATACTGTGGAGCAAATGCAATCGCCATTCTTTAATGTACTAGTTTAGACAGCGAGTGTCGGTATAACTGTTCCATTCTGACGGGCATAGTGATTGATATATGGATCCCATTCTCTCCTGACCTCTGCATGTGTCCCCTTTCCAGCATTATTCATCGGGAAGTCACCAGGAGTCGGGAACTCTGGCTGAAGTATCGCTCTCCTGTCTGGGAGCAGCTAACTCAGGACAGAGTAGGGAGTGAATTTGGGATCTTAAATACCACTTCGGTGCATATCCTCATGCACTCAGTAGGGTAGGAAGCTTTGTTTTTTGTGTATGCTTGTCAAATTTGGACATATCACTCTTGGACAATGGGCCATTTTCCTCTTCTCTCCCAGTTCAAATATGAAGCATTATCCCAGCTCACAGGTAGCACAGGTTAAAGGCAAGAAAAGACTTGAGTTACAGTGTTATTGATGCACCTTCATCACAATTTACTTAAGGTAGGGACTATATTGAAGTATCAAGCCCAAGGCAATCTCCTGGACTCATTTTGATTGCCTGGGGTGGGTGGTATGGGAGAGGAATTACCCAAATCTTTTTCCGCCCAAACTGGCTCTGGGTTTTTAATCAAGTTTTGGGCCTAACTCGAGATCACATGGGTTCAGAAGGGGTGGAGAGTAAAGGCCCGCTCGGGTATAAAATTGAAGCCCGACCCAACCACATCCGACCCAAACCCAACCCGGGCCCAAGTCCTTTAATTTTTTTCTGCGCATGACCCGACCCGACCCGACCTGACTACTGTAATAAAGTTAATGATATCAAGCAGGTTATTGTGCTCTGCCTTGTCCAGATGTTGTGATCCCGTTCTTCCGTTCCGGCAGCAGGCTATTCCTGCAGAATCGTGCAGATGGCGTTGGGAATCTGAGCTTGATCTCGTCACCAGGAACCAACGGCACGCGTCCAGCCTTTCCCCCCCAACTTTCACACACGAGCATCCATAGTGCACTGTAGTGTAGAATCACTTTTGGATGCATGGACGCTACAGCATGAGCGTGATGACGTCATAGAGACGCTCACTCGCTCACTGCAGAGCGCGGAGACCGGACTGCACGTTTCCCGCCTTGACCTGAAAGTTCAGTTGAAGATTACTTCCCGGGGCAAGGCAGCACCGTCCACGTCCAGCCCGACCTCACCTGAGCCCGGATGCTGGACTCGGAAGAGAGACCCGACCCGACCCGAATCCGACACATGTCGTCGGGTCCAGGTCAGGTAACCATGCTTCAGTGGAGAGTGGATATGTTGTGGTGCACAGGATTCAATAGTTGTACAGGCCAAGCTGGGTGGACCAGGGGTCTCTTCCAGTCCGTTATTTTTCTTGTAAGGTCATAACTTCAGAAGACTATCCACAGTTACATCAACAATAACGACTTGTATTTACATCGCAACTTTAACACAGAAAAAATATTCCAAGGTGCTTCATAGGCAATTGTCAAACAAAAGTCGACACTGAATCGCGTAAGGAAATATTAGGACAGGTAACCAAAAACTTGGGCCAAAGAGATTGGTGTGTGCTTTGCTGCTTCCTACGCCACCAGTTGTTGTGTCAAATGAAAGGCTGAAAATACCAACAATGCACACATCCCGAGAATGAATTAAAAAGACTGCACAGTCCTGGTCTCCAGATTATAGAAAAAAAAGGATGCAGAGGCTCCGGAGAAAGAGCAAAAAAAAAAGACTTACAGGGATGATGCCAGAACTGAGAGATTATAACTATCAGGAAAGATTGAACAGGCTGGGGCTCTTATCTCAGCCTTTTTTTTCGTGGTCTTGAAGACTATGGAAGAGTTTGATGGGGAAGATTGAGTGAAGATGTTTCCACTTGTGGGGAGATCAAAGCTAAGGGCCGTAAATGTAAGTTATCACTGATAAATTCAAGAGGGAGTTCAGCAGAAACTTACTTATTCAAAGAATGGTGAGAATGTGGAACAGGCTCCCAAATGGAGTAGTTGAGGCAATTAGCATAGTTGTATTTAAGGGGAAGCTGGATAAGCATCTGAGGGAGAAAAGACGAAAAGGTTATGCTCATAGAGTTAGTTGACGAGGGGTAGGAGGAGGCTCATGTGGACCATAACTGCTAGTAGAGACCCGATGGGACAAATGGCATGTTTCTACGCTATTTCTTTCTTTTCTTTTGGGCCTTCTTATCTCGAGAGACAATGGATATGCGCCTGGAGGTGGTCAGTGGTTTGTGAAGCAGCGCCTGGAGTGGTTATAAAGGCCAATTCTAGAGTGACAGGCTCTTCCACAGGTGCTGCAGAGAAATTTGTTTGTCGGGGCTGTTGCACAGTTGGCTCTCCCCTTGCGCCTCTGTCTTTTTTCCTGCCAACTACTAAGTCTCTTTGACTCGCCACATTTTAGCCCTGTCTTTATGGCTGCCCGCCAGCTCTGGCGAACACTGGCAACTGACTCCCACGACTTGTGATCAATGTCACAGGATTTCATGTCGCGTTTGCAGACGTCTTTAAAGCGGAGACGTGGACGGCCGGTGGGTCTGATACCAGTGGCGAGCTCGCTGTACAATGTGTCTTTGGGGATCCTGCCATCTTCCATGCGGCTCACATGGCCAAGCCATCTCAAGCGCCGCTGACTCAGTAGTGTGTACAAGCTGGGGATGTTGGCCGCCTCGAGGACTTCTGTGTTGGAGATACGGTCCTGCCACCTGATGCCAAGTATTCTCCGGAGGCAGCGAAGATGGAATGAATTGAGACGTCGCTCTTGGCTGGCATACGTTGTCCAGGCCTCGCTGCCATAGAGCAAGGTACTGAGGACACAGGCCTGATACACTCGGACTTTTGTGTTCTGTGTCAGTGCGCCATTTTCCCACACTCTCTTGGCCAGTCTGGACATAGCAGTGGAAGCCTTACCCATGCGCTTGTTGATTTCTGCATCTAGAGACAGGTTACTGGTGATAGTTGAGCCTAGGTAGGTGAACTCTTGAACCACTTCCAGAGCGTGGTCGCCAATATTGATGAATGGAGCATTTCTGACATCCTGCCCCATGATGTGCGTTTTCTTGAGGCTGATGGTTAGGCCAAATTCATTGCAGGCAGCCGCAAACCTGTCGATGAGACTCTGCAGGCACTCGATAGACTCAGACACATAGACTCGATGTAAGTCAATGTAAATTCTCTGCAGAGAAAGGGCAAACTTAAGAAGGTGGGCTGAACAAAGAGCCTCAACAGGTTGGCAAGCTACAACTTACTGCATGTATCTATGCTTACAACTGCTAAATCTTTCAATGATTAATGTGTATCAATGAAAATTGACTGATGGTGGAGCCTGTTTAGGAGCTATGCAAGCAATTGGAGTTTGAGTATTTTGTATATAATATCAAAACGAGATAAAGCATGAAGAGCCAACAAACAAAATGATAAAGAGACAAAGCAGAAATTCTGCATGGATTGCAATATTCAGCTTTGCAGGGAGGTTCCGATTAAAAGTACTGAATTCAAATATGTTTAAGCGCAACCTTGTAGTAGCTAAATGTTGTTTCAGTGGTATTTAAGAATTAATTGAATCTTTTCTAATGTTTCATTTATTTCTTGGTGATTACCTTTAAAACTCCTGTGCCATTCAATATATTATAAATCATTGATTTGTAGAAGTGTAGTATCTGTCTATTTTAGAGATGTAATATTAAAATTACAATCTTAGAGGTGTAGCACTCCTGCATATATTATTGTCCCTCTATATTAGAGGTGAAATGTTCCTGTATTCCTATTTTAGAGATCTAACACTTCTATATATATATATGTTTTACAGAAGTTTAATGCTCCTGTACATATATTAGAATTACTCTGCTTTATAGCTGTGTAACAGTCCTGTATATATTCTTGTTGTATATTTTAATTGTTGGAAGAGACAGCTTGATTTGCCTCTTTTAAATTCTCTCCGGACATTGAACTTTGTAACAGCGTCTTCCCTTTTTGGTGCAATTTATTCCATTTCACATTGATGTGGCATTTCTTTCGTGTTCACATGAACAGGTGGAGATGGGAAAATTCTGAACAGATTTCCTTGGAGGATGACATGAAGAAAAGCCAAATAATAAACTGAAGAAGAAAAAAAATTACATCGTGTAACGCGCTAGCAAGAACACTTGGGACAGAAAAGTGCTAATTTCGAAAATAATGTCACTTAAATCAGAGTAAACAGCCTTCTGTTGACAAACCTCGACACTCCTGAGGACACAGCGATGTGTTTTATTCATTGAAATACCTCTATTGTATAAATTGGGGTCTGACATCAAAGCTGCTTGAAAGACAATCATTCAAGTTTTAAACTGCACGCAAAGATTTAACGCTAATATTATGGTTACTGAGCTATAAGTGTTAGAAAATACTAACTTCATTCTATAGCTGATTGTGTCTCCACCACTGTGTCTTTTCACAAAGGCTCATAGAGCAATGCATAGGACTTCCTCTAACTTAATGTAATGGATAATGGGAGTGTGACGAGAGGGGCAAGTGTCAAGGCTATTTACACTTTCCCGAAAGCTCCGTACTTCACAGAAATTGTTGGCATGCAAGTGAAATACTATCACAGATTTTAATAAGGACCTGTGTATTTCAAATCTGTAACACTCCTGTATATATTACGATCATATTGTTTTACAGAGGTGTAATACTCCTGTATATACTATAGGCATGATATTTGACAGAGATATGAGAGGGAACCTTATCCCCAAAAATGGGCTAGTTTGGGTTGGGTGGGATGTTAAAATGTTAAAAAATCTGAATCCCAACACCCTCCCCTCCCTTAACCCTCCCACTTCTGGTCTTAACAGAGGCAGGCCAGGGACAGGCAACCAACCCGCACCCCGGAAGGGGGTTGGCAATTTATATATTATAATGAAGTGCCTCATATTTAATTGCCATTTTAAATTTAAGCCTGGCCAACCGAGTTTTCCAGGTCTCTGGAAACCTGCCAGCTAAAGGGAGCTGAGGATTCAGGAGGTAAATGCCTTTCCATTTAACCTTTTTTTAATTCATTCTTGGGATGTGGGCCTCGCTGGCAAGACCAGCATTTATTGCCCATCCCTTATTTCCCTTGAGAAGGTGGTGGTGAGCCACCTTCTTGAACCACTGCAGTCCATGTGGGATAGGTACACTCGCAGTGCTGCTGGGAAAGGAGTTCCAGGATTTTGACCCAGTGACAGTAAAGGAATGGCGATTATAGTTCCAAGTCAGGATGGTGAGTGGCTTGGAGGGGAACTTGTAGGTGGTGCTGTCCCATGCATCTGCCGCCCTTGTCCTTCTAGGTGGTAGAGGTCACGGGTTTGGAAGGTGCTATCTAAGGAGCCTTGGTGTGTTGCTGCAGTGCATCTTGTAGATTGTACACAGGGCTGCCACTGTGCATCAGTGGTGGAGGGAGTGAATGTTTTTTAGACGGGGTGCCAATCAAGCAGCTGCTTTGTCCTGGATGGTGTTGAGCTTCTTGAGTGTTGTTGGAGCTGCACCCATCCAGGCAAGTGGAGAGTATTCCATCACATTCCTAAATTGTGCCTTGTAGATGGTGGACAGGCTTTGGGGAGTCAGGAGGTAAGTTACTCAGTAGGATTCCTAGCCTCTGACCTCTTGTAGCCAAGGTATTTACATGGCTACTCCAGTTCAGTTTCTGATCAATGATAACCCCCAGAATGTTGATAGTGGGAGATTCAGCCATCATAATACCATTGAATGTCAAGGGGAGATGGTTAAATTCTCTGTTGTTGGAGATGGTCATTGCCTGGCACTTGTGTGGCACAAATGCTACTTGTTACTTATCAGCCCAAGCCTAGATAATTGTCCAGGTCTTGCTGCATTTCTACATGGACAGCTTCAGTATCTGAGGAGCCATGAATGGTGCTGAACATTGTGCAATCATCAATGAATATCCCCACTTCTGACCTTATGATTGAAGGAAGGTCATTGATGAAGCATCTGAGGATGGTTGGGCCTAGGACACTACTCTGAGAAACTCCTGCAGTGATGTCCTGGAGCTCAGATGATTGACCTGCAACAACCACAACCATTTTCCTTTGCGCTAGGTATGACTCCAACCAGTGGAGAGTTGTCTCCCTGATTCCCATTGACTCCAATTTTGCGAGGGCTCCTTGATGCCATACTCGGTCAAATGCTTCCTTGATATCAAGAGCTGTCACTCTCAACTCATCTTTTGAGTTCAGTTCTTTTGTCCAAGTTTGAACCAAGGTTGTAATGAGATTAGGAGCTGAGTGGCCCTGGCGGAACCCAAACTGAGCGTCAGTGAGCAGGTTATTACTAAGCAAGTGCTGCTTGATAGTACTGTCAATGACACCTTCCATCATTTTACTGATAATCAAGAGTAGACTGATGGGGCAGTAATTGGCTGGGTTGGATTTGTCCTGCTTTTTGTGTACAGGATATACCTGAGGCAGTTTTTCACATTGCTGGGTAGATGCCAGTGTTGTAGCTGTACTGGAACAGCTTGGCTAGGGGTGCGACAAGTTCTGGTGCAGAGGTCTTCAGTATTATTGCTGGAATGATGTCAAGGCCCATAGCCTTTGCAGTATCCAGTGCCTTCAGTCATTTCTTAATATCACGTGGAGTGAATCGAGTTGGCTGAAGACTGGCATCTGTGATGCTGGGGACTTGAGGAGGAGTCTGAGATGGATCATCAACTCGGCACTTCTGGCTGAAGCTTGTTGCTCAATCTAGTATCCCTGATCCACTCACAGCCACAACTGGACCTTGCCCTCGACCCTTCCGCTCTCTCGCTCCCTCGACCCTTCCGCTCTCTCGCCCCCCCTGACTCTTCCGCTCTCTCTTGTTCTGTCATTGCCTTTAAGAGTGATGTCCATTTAAGATCTGAGGATGCTAATGAACCAAGTCCAAGGATGTAGTCATGTGACTCGAGGCCAGACTCACTCTTTTACTGTAACACCTTGAAGGTTCTGCAAATAGTTTGCTCTACTGTATGTAATAGTTAGCTGTAATAAACCTGTTTTGAGATCTTCAACAACCTGGATTCCACGCATTTCATTTATGTTGCATCAGACAACATAAAAAGAACTCTAATAAAAATAAAAGCAAAATACTGCGGATGCTGGAAATCTGAAACAAAAACAAGAAATGCTGAAATCACTCAGCAGGTCTGGCAGCATCTGTGGAAAGAGAAGCAGAGTTAACGTTTCGGGTCAGTGACCCTTCTTCGGAAAAAGAACTCTACATTTCCCAACGACTCTTCCCCTCTCTTTCCCCAGACCCTTCCCCTCTCTCTCTCCCGACCCTTCGGATCTCCCCAATGTATCCCAACCAACCCTTGCTCTGGCCTCCCTGATCTTGCCCAGCTCCTCTCTGCTCCCTGGTTACGGCCTGGTGGCGAAGACTTCCCACCCGATGGTCAGCCAGCCTCTCAAACTGGCTGTTCAGCTGGAAATGGAGACAAAAAATGTTAATCAGGACTCTTGTGTGGAGGGTTTGGTAAGGTAAGGTTTTCCTTTATTTTTACTTAATCTCTGTGTCAATTTAGAGCAGAGGGGATGGAAGCTAGGGCAGTTGCATGCTCCTCTTGCAGGATGTGGGAGGTAAGGATCACCACTTGTGTCCCTGCTGACTTCACCTGTGAGAAGTGCACCCAACTCCAGCTCCTCACAGACCGCGTTAGGGAACTGGAGCTGGATGAACTTCGGATCATTCAGGAGGCTGAGGGGGTGGTAGAGAGGAGTTATAGGGAAGTAGTGACACCGAAGTTACAGGATAAAGGTAGCTGGGTGACCGTCAGGGGAGGGAAAGGGAATAGGCGCACAGTGCAGGGATCCACTGTGGCCGTTCCCCTCAATAATAAGTGTACCGTTTTGGATACGGTTGCGGGGGGGAACGACCTACCAGGGGAAAGCCACAGCGGTCAGGTCTCTGGCATTGAGCCTGGCTCTGTGGCTCAGAAGGGAAGGGGGGAGAATAGGAGATCAATAGTGATAGGAGATTCAATGATTAGAGGAACAGACAGGCGATTCTGTGGTCACGAACGAGACTCCCGCTTGATATGTTGCCTCCCGGGTGCCAGGGTCAGGGATGTCTCGGATCGAGTCTACGGGATTCTTAAGGGGGAGAGGGAGCAGCCAGAAGTCGTGGTACACATCAGTACCAATGACATAGCGAGGAAAAGGGATGTGGACCTGAAAAGCGAATATAGGGAGTTAGGTTGGAAGCTAAAAGGCAGGACGAGCAGAGTAATAATCTCAGGATTGATACCGGTGCCACGTGCTAGTGAGGCTTGAAACAGAGAGCGAGTGCAGCTGCACACGTGGCTACAGAGCTAGTGTAGAAGGAAGACTTCAGATATGTGGATCATTGGGATACCTTCTGGGGAAGGTGGGACCTGTACAAGAAGGACGGGTTGCATCTGAACTGGAGGGGCACCAATATCCTGGGAGGGAGGTTTGCAAGCGCTCTTCGGGAGGGTTTAAACTAGTTTGGCAGGGGGATGGGAACCGGAGCTACGGATCAGTGGATGGGGTAGCTGTTGAACAGGCAGATACAGAGTGCAGAGAATCTGTGAGGAAGGTTAGACAGTTGACAGGGCAAAGTTGCAGCCAGTGTGATGGGTTGAAGTGTGTCTATTTTAATGCAAGTGTCAGGAATAAGGGTGATGAACTTAGAGCATGGATCAGTACTTGGAGCTACGATGTTGTGGCCATTATGGAGACTTGGATATCACAGGGGCAGGAATGGATGTTGGATGTTCCAGGGTTTAGATGTTTCAAAAGGAATAGGGAGGGAGGTAAAAGCGGTGGGGGAGTGGCATTGCTAATCAGGGATAGTATCACAGCTGCAGAAAGGGAGGTCGTCGAGGAGGGTTTGTCTACTGAGTCATTATGGGTGGAAGTCAGAAACAGGAAAGGAGCAGTCACTTTGTTGGGAGTTTTCTATAGACCCCCCAAAAGCAACAGAGACACGGAGGACCAAATTGGGAGGCAGATTTTGGAAAGGTGCAGAAGTAACAGGGTTGTTGTCATGGGTGACTTCAACTTCCCTAATATTGATTGGAACCTCCTTAGTGCAAATAGTTTGGATGGAGCAGTTTCTGTCAGGTGTGTCCAGGAAGGTTTCCTGACTCAATATGTAGATAGGCCGACTAGAGGGGAGACTATGTTGGACTTGGTGCTTGGCAACAAACCAGACCAGGTGGGAGAGCATTTTGGTGATAGTGATCACAACTCCCTGACCTTTACTATAGTCATGGAGAGGGACAGGAGCAGACGGGATGGGAAAATATTTAATTGGGGGAGGGGGAATTACAATGCTATTAGGCAGGAACTGGGGAGCATAAATTGGGAACGGATGTTCTCAGAGAAATGCACGACAGAAATGTGGAGGTTGTTTAGGGAGCTCTTGCTGCGACTGCTAGATAGGTTTGTCCCGATGAGGCAAGGAAGGGATGGTAGGGTGAAGGAACCTTGGATGACAAGAGATGTGAAACAGCTAGTCAAGAGGAAGAAGGAAGCTTGCTTAAGGTTGAGGAAGCTAGGGCTCTAGAGGGTTACAAGGTAGCCAGGAAGGAACTGAAGAATGGACTTAGGAGAGCTAGAAGGGGACATGAAAAAGTCTTGGTGGGTAGGATTAAGGAAAATCCCAAGGCGTTCTACACTTATGTGAGGAACAAGAGGATGGCCAGAGTGAGGGTAGGGCCAGTCAGGTATAGTGGAGAGAGCTTGTGCCTGGAGTCGGAGGAGGTAGGGGAGGCCCTAAATGAATACTTTGCTTCAGTATTCACTGGAGGGACCTGGTCGTTTGTGAGGACAGTGTGAAACAGGCTGATATGCTTGAACAGGTTGATGTTAAGAGGGAGGATGTGCTGGAAATTTTGAAAGACATGAGGACAGATAAGTCCCCGGGGCCAGACGGGATATACCCAAGGATATTACGGGAAGCGAGGGAAGAGATTGCCGCGCCTTTGGCGATGATCTTTGCGTCCTCACTGTCCACTGGAGTAGTACCAGATGATTGGAGGGTGGCAAATGTTGTTCCCTTGTTCAAGAAAGGGAATAGGGATAACCCTGGGAATTATAGACCAGTCAGTCTTACGTCGGTAGTGGGCAAATTATTGGAGAGGATTCTTAGAGACAGGATTTATGGTTATTTGGAAAAGCATGGTTTGATTAGAGACAGTCAGCATGGCTTTGTGAGGGGCAGCTCATGCCTCACAAGCCTTATTGAATTCTTTGAAGATATGACAAAACACGTTGATGAAGGAAGAGCAGTGGATGTGGTGTATATGGATTTTAGCAAGGCGTTTGATAAGGTTCCCCATGGTAGGCTCATTCACAAAGTAAGGAGGCATGGGATACAGGGAAAGTTGGCTGTCTGGATACAGAATTGGCTGTCCCATAGAAGACAGAGGGTGGTAGTAGATGGAAAGTATTCAGCCTGGAGCTCAGTGACCAGTGGTGTTCCGCAGGGATCTGTTCTGGGACCTCTGCTCTTTGTGATTTTTATAAATGACTTGGATGAGGAAGTGGAAGGCTGGGTTAGCAAGTTTGCCGATGACACGAAGGTTGCTGGAGTTGTGGATAGTGTGGAAGGCTGTTGTAGGTTGCAACGGGACATTGACAGGATGCAGAGCTGGGCTGAGAAGTGGCAGATGGAGTTCAACCTGGAAAAGTGTGAAGTGATTCATTTTGGAAGGTCGAATTTGAATGCAGAATACAGGCTTAAAGACAGGATTCTTGGTAGTGTGGAGGAACAGAGGGATCTTGGGGTCCATGTCCATAGATCACTCAAAGTTGCCACCCAAGTTGATAGGGTTGTTAAGAAGGCGTATGGTGTTTAGATTTAGAGATACAGCACTGCAACAGGCCCTTCGGCCCACCGAGTCTGTGCCGACCATTAACCACCCATTTATACTAATCCTACACTACTCCCATATTCCTACCACATCCCCACCTGTCCCTATATTACCCTACCACCTACCTATACTAGGGGCAATTTATAATGGCCAATTTACCTATCAACCTGCAAGTCTTTGGCATGTGGGAGGAAACCGGAGCACCCGGAGGAAACCCACGCAGACACAGGGAGAACTTGCAAACTCCACACAGGCAGTACCCAGAACTGAACCTGGATCGCTGGAGCTGTGAGGCTGCGGTGCTAACCACTGCGCCACTGTGCCGCCCCTATTGGCTTTCATTAACAGGGGGATTGAGTTTAAGAGCCGCGAGGTTATGCTGCTGCTCTATAAAGCCCTGGTTAGACCACACTTGGAATATTGTGTTCAGTTCTGGTCGCCTCATTATAGGAAGGATGTGGAAGCTTTAGAGAGGGTGCAGAGGAGATTTACCAGGCTGCTGCCTGGACTGGAGGGCATGTCTTACGAAGAAAGATTGAGGGAGCTAGGGCTTTTCTCATTGGAGCGAAGAAGGATGAGAGGTGACTTGATAGAGGGGTACAAGATGATGAGAGGCATAGATAGAGTGGATAGTCAGAGACTTTTTCCCAGGGCGGAAAGGGCTATCACCAGGGGGCATAATTTTAAGGTGATCGGAGGAAGGTTTCGGGGAGATGTCAGAGGTAGGTTCTTTACACAGAGAGTGGTGGGTGCATGGAATGCACTACCTGCGGTGGTAGTAGAAGCAGATACATTAGGGAGATTTAAGCGACTCTTGGATAGGTACATGGATGATAGTAGTATGAAGGGTATGTAGGTAGTTTGATCCTAGAGTAGGTTAAAGGTTCGGCACAACATCGTGGGCCTGTACTGTGCTGTACTGTTCTATGTTCTATGTACCATTAAAATCGGCAGAACCTTCCGGAAACCCATTCTTCCACGTCAAACCAGCGCCTATCACCTGCTCCAAGTTAATATCCAGCCCATAATGCCTGTATATACTATAAGTACAATATTTTATAGAGGTACAATGTTCTGTATATACTTTGAGCACAATATGTTAGAGATGTAATGCTCCTTCCTTCATTCTTTTAGTAATGATCTTAAATGTATTCCCTGTAGCTTTCGACTTGTCAGTCAGTGGAAATAATTTTTCTTGATTAACCTTACCAAAGCCCCTCATTTTAATAACTTCCCTCAGATGTCTTCTTAACAATGATGCTTATAAGGACGTTATATGAAATATTCCAAGCCTTTTCTCGCTTCTAGTGTTTGTTGCAGAAACTCCTTTACTGTTTCTCTTGCTCTACTGGTGTCACTGCCTGGAAATGATGCACTTCAGGGGCCAGAAGTGCTGTGGCTCAGCGAAACCCAATTAAAGTTACAGTATCCAATTTGCTGATGATCTACTTGTTAATTTCAGGTCAATTTCATCAGCACAAAATCAAATAACTAGTAATCTCTGTGTATTGATACTGGAAGCAACACTATGATTGAGTTGATTGCTACAACGAGATGAAATAATTACAGGCATTCAAATGAGGCCCATGCAGCAGTTTCTTTTCTAGAGGCGTTCATAGTCTCCAAAGGATTGACAGCTTTCTGATGTCTTGCGTTAAGGTGCATCATCTTGACTCCCTAGTGACTCAGTCAGGGAAGTTTCTAAGTTGGTGAGATTTGTTGGACTGAGCACAAAGCAGAAGTGAGGAAAGGAGCAAAGAACAAAGGAAAAAAGAAGACAGAGGTTGTACAAATTAATGTACTTTAAATTCTTCATTTTTAACTGGTTGTTTAGTTAAGGGCAAACATCAACAACGAACTTATATTTATATAGCACCTTTAATGTAATAAAACGTCCCAAGGTGCTTTACAGGAGCGTTATAAAACAAAGAATGACACCAAGCCACAGAAGGAGATATTAGATCAGATGGCCAAAAGCTTGGTCAAAAGGTAGATTTTACGCAGTGTCTTAAGCGAGGAAAGTGAGGCGGAGTGGTGTAGGGAGAGTGGTGAAGGCACGGCCACTGATGGTGGAGCGATTAAAATCAGGAAGGCTCAAGAGGCCAGAATTAGAGGAGCGCAGATATCTTGGAGGGTTGTGGAGCTGGAGGAGGTTACAGAGATGGGAACAGGCGAGGGATTGGGAAACGAGGATGAGAATTTTAAAATCAAGACATTGCTTGACCAGGAGCCAATGTAGATCAGTGAGCACAGGGGTGATAAGGGAATGGGACTTGGTGTGTGTTAATGTAGGTCAGTGAGCACAGGGGTGATAGGGGAACGGGACTTGGTGTGAGTTAATGTAGGTCAGTGAGCACAGGGGTGATAGGGGAACGGGACTTGGTGTGAGTTAATGTAGGTCAATGAGCACAGGGGTGATAGGGGAACGGGACTTGGTGTGAGTTAAGACACAGGCAGCCGAAGTTACAGAAATAAAACTTTTTTCAGCTTGCATGCTGAAATACTTCCCAAAGTGGTAGGCTCGGGGAGACAGGAAATCCCTTGATCAGTTTAAAATATGCAACTCTGCATGGGTTTGCAAAGCAGCGAATCCACAACGCAGGGAAAAGCAGCAGCTTCAGCTAAACTGGTATAAAAGACAAGATAGACTCGCGTTTATATCGCGCATTTCCTGACCTCAGGATGTCCCAAGGCACTTTGCAGCCAATGAAATAATTTTTGAACTGTAGTCACTGTTGTAATGTAGGAAATGTGGCAGCCACAGAGGCTTCCACAGACAGCAGTGTGCTTACGACTAGATCATTTGTTTTTTCGATGTTGGTTGAGGGATAAATATTAGCCAGGACACTGGGGAGAACTCCCCTGCTCTTCTTTGAAACATGCTATGGGATCTTTTACGTCCGCCTGAGAGGGCAGATGGAGTTTAATGCCTCATCTGAAAAGCAGTGCCTCCAATAGTGCTGCACCCCCTGAGTACTGCACTCGAAGTGTCAGCCTAGTGAAAATTTGGAATAGTTGACAGAAGCTACATGACAAGTGGTTGATTTA
This sequence comes from Heterodontus francisci, assembly GCF_036365525.1. Taxonomy (NCBI): domain Eukaryota; kingdom Metazoa; phylum Chordata; class Chondrichthyes; order Heterodontiformes; family Heterodontidae; genus Heterodontus; species Heterodontus francisci. Next base: position 44,512,112 of record NC_090405.1, on the reverse strand, counting down.
AAGCACTGAATAATGGAGCTGCCAGTGTTTGAGCAAAAACAGACATGAATCTTAATCACCACAGTATTATAAATTAATATGATGTGCTCATTATGCTAATGACTTAATGCCTCAAAAAGAAACCATTTCCCAACTACAAAGTAAGATGGTTTGTTTCTGGGTCATCACTGTAAACTGTCTGAAATATGACTAGCAATGTCATAATACAAGTTTGATGATAGGGAAGGGGAGGGAAAGAGTCTTTTTATAGAGCTGTTGCTAAACCCTGCTGTCTCCTTCCAATTCTCATCTGTTGTAGTTTTTATCTTTTAAATTATGCAGTTGAATTTGAGCAGGAGTGTATAGCACCATGTGGTGGAGAGATGTTAGTTTTCCTCTTGTGATCTGCTGTCCCTTTGAGTCCTTGATCTCAGCAATGGCAGATGCACCAAGTAGGAAATGAGTTCTCCCCATAGATTCAGATGATTTCCTCCCTTCCACAAGCAGCAAAGAACCATTCTTTAACTATTCTCCTTCAGGATTCAAATACCTACTTTTCCATTCCCCCGCTGTGGGTTCGTACTTAGACATGTTTTCTATCTCACCAGGTTTTAGTCACATCTTTTCAAGTTCAGATGCGGCTCTCCCAACCAGTGAAAAAGGGGTCAAATGCATACTTTGTCTCCATGTGTTTAGACATGTAACTCCACATATCTGAGAGGTTCAGATACTTTTATCCCAATCAGCCTAAAAGAAGTCAATTCTATACGCCCTCGTCACCAGGGTTTCGATGCATAACTTCTGTGCATCCATTTCTCCATGCTGGGGTTCACACTATCATGCTGGGCCATACTAGACACTTGCTTGTACCACACTTCACTGCCAGGGTTAAGATGCTAAACCCACACTGCCAGCTGGCCTGACTACAGGGAGATGGTATTGTTGACTTGAGCTGGAACATCAGGAGGGCTTTCCGACAGCTGAGGCCAAAACTTTCCAAGTACCAACAGGCATAAACAGAGATGCCTCATTTGGTAGAATTGTGTTTTGGAATTAAACACCCATCCCATCGTTTAACCTCATAACTGGCCAAGACTTAGGTGGGATTTACAACAATAGCATCTCGAGATCCTGAGAATGAACATGTTAGAGTGTGATGAATTTTGACTTTAGCTCAAAAAGAAATGAGCGAAGTAAATTTATATAGCACCTTTCATGTCCACATGGGGAGCCTCAAAGTGCTTTACAGCCAATGAAGTACTTTCAAATGTTATCACTGTTGTAGGAAATACAGCTGCCAATTTGCGCATAGCAATGTTACAATGACCAGGTGATCTCTTTTTTTTTGGTGATGTTGATTGAGGGATAAATGTTGAGCAGGACACTGGAGATAAATTTCCTGTTTTTCTTCGAAGTAGTGCCGTGTGCCAGTAGGGGACATAGCTTAAAAATTACAGCCAGACCTTTGAGAAGTAATATTAGGAAATACTGTTTCATGCAAAAGGTGGTAGAAGTTTGGAACTCTCTTCTGCAAATGGCAGTTGATGCTAGATCAATTGTAGCCAAAGGTTTTAAGAGATGGGGGGGGCAAAGGTGAGTATATGGAGTTAGGTCACAGATCAGCCATGATCTCATTGAATGGCGGGACAGGCTCGAGAGTCTAAATGGCTTCTCCTGCTCCTATGCTATTTATGTTTACCTGAGAGAGCAGACAGGACCTCAGTTTAACCTCTCACCTGGAAGACAGCACAACACAGACAGTGGAAAAACTCAGTCAGTATTGCATTTGGAGTGTTAGCTTAGGTTTCGCGCTCAAGTCCCTGGACTGGGATTTGAACCCATAACCGTCTGACTCAGAGGTGAGCATGCTACCAACTGAGGGTACAGGAGAAGGAGAAGCATGCAGGATGGCATTAATTAAAGGTTAGACAAAGCATGAGAACCAGGTTCCGTGTAGTAATGATCAAATTACTGAATTCCCAATGGCATTCCTGCTTTGTTGTGCAGTGGGCAAGCAGGGTAGTCAGACATTTCCCCCAGAACGAGGAAGGGAAATGAGGTAGAGAGTCGTAGGGAGAACCAAATATGCCAAAACTGCATGCTATTTTCCTCCCAGTGTCACCAACTATGCTGTGTTCATTACATTGTATAACTCATTCCTCAAAACGAAGAAACTATTTATCTTCCTCATCTGACCCATTGTCCTTTTAATAATCGAAGTTGTGAAATCAAATCCTGGACATTAGCAGTACTCCTGGCTGGTCTCCCACAGTCTACTCTCTATAAACTTGAGATCATCCAAAACTCTGCTGCCTGTGTCTTAACTCCCACCAGGTCTCGTTCACCTATCACCTTGTGCTCTCTGACCTACATTGGCTTTTGTTTTTATTTGTTCATGGGATGTGGGTGTCACTGGCTAGGCCAACATTTATTGGCCATCCCCAGTTGCCCTTGAGAAGGTAGTGGTGAGCTGCCTTCTTGAACCGCTGCAGTTTTTGGGGTGTAGGCCCATCCACGGTGCTGTTAGGAAGGGAGTTCCAGGATTTTGACCCAGCCACAGTGAAGGAACGGCAATATAGTTCCAAGTCAGGATGGTGTGTGTCTTGGAGGGGAACTTGCAGGTGGTGGTGTTCCCATGCATCTACTGCCCTTGTCCTTCTACGTGGTACAGGTCGTGCATGTGGAAAGTGCTGTCGAAGGAGTTTGGAGAGTTTGTGGCTCCTGGTCAAGCAGCATCTTGATTTTAAAATTCTCATCCTTGTTTTCAAATCCTTCCATGGCCTCACCCCTCCCTATCTCTATAATCCCCTCCAGACCCACAACCCTCCGAGATATCTACGCTCCCCTAATTCTGGCCTCTTGTGGCCACACCTTCAATTGCCTCGGCCCCAAGCTCTGGAATACCCTCTATACACCTTTCTGCTTCTCCGCCTCACTTTCTTCCTTCAAGACACTACTTCAAACCAACCTCTTTGACCAATCTTTTGGTCATCTGACCCAATGTCTCCTTTTTGTGGCTTGGTGGCATACATTGTTTTATCGTGCTCCTGTAACGCGCCTTGGGATGTGTTATTATGTTAAAGACTCTATATAAATATAAGTTGTTATTGTTGTTTAAAGCCCTGAACATGTCAACAAGAAATGAGCAGGACCGGCCAGTGAATGAATCTCCCGTTCTTTACCTCTTTTGCAGCGAGGTGGCTGATCTCTGCTCTCTGTCTACTCCAGGGCAAACTGGAGAAGGGAATGAGATCAGAAACTTGGCAGTCCAATTGATTGTGTGCACAATGTGAAAATGCATCTTAAAGGTCATATTTTTTGTTACAATTGAAAGTACAGCACAAACCCTTCAACAAATAAGATCCCTGCTTTCGGGGTTAAGAAGGAGCCACCATAAAGTGAAGTAGATCAATCTATCGCAGGCGTTAATTGAGAATTTCCCCTGCTTGATACATTCCTCTGAATTTGAATGGTTTCCTTGGTAATATCTAGAATGTTAATTGCATGTATAATGTCAGATTATGTTGATGTCCCCTATTATTTGAATGTTTATGCATGTGTCGCCTGTCTCAGCATCTCGTCATAAACAAGTCATTTTGACTTAATCGAGTGCTGCTATAAAGTGGCACACTAAATCGATAAATAAGTTATGGGCTGTATTTCACTTCTTTTTGGATCCTGAAACTGAAATGTTAAATCATTAAATTACTCCCAAACAATTGAAGGGTGGGAAACATCTAAACAACTAACTTGGTGTCTACGTTCTCGAAAGGAAATAAAAACCTTTGCACTCAGACCATTTATAATGACCGACTGCCAGCCATCTTCTGGAACCCAGGTATAATTCTAGCTTTAAATCAAAATGATTAATAAGGCTCCTTTATGACCCAAGTAGTACACATTGATGATGAGTCTTGTTTGTTTAAAGAGGCACTACCTTTAATGAAAAAAAATGCTTGGCAAATTGTTACTTTGCATTCATCAACGGGCAACACAATTTTGCATTTATATGTGGCGCTGCTTGTCAGCTGGTTAGCGACAAGAATGAGGTACAGCTATTCAACTGTTCTTTTTCTGCCTGGCAACAAATATTGTTCCCCCTTTGGGGCGGTGCAGTGTTTAGCACCGCAGCCTCACAGCTCCAGCGATCCGGGTTCGGTTCTGGGTGTTGCCTGTGCGGAGTTTGCAAGTTCTCCCTGTGTCTGCGTGGGTTTCCGCCGGGTGCTCCGGTTTCCTCCCACAGCCAAAGACTTGCAGGTTGATAGGTAAGTTGGCCATTATAAATTGCCCCTAGTATAGGTAGGGGATGTGGTAGGAATATGGGATTAATGTAGGATTAGTATAAATGGGTGGTTGATGGTCAGCACAGACTCGGTGGGCCGAAGGGCCTGTTTCAGTGCTGTATCTGTATAAAAAAAAAAGGTAGTCCAAATGATGTATGATCCATCTCATCAAGATCTGTAATTTATCCCCCCCATATACATGATTGTCTTTAAAGGTACTAGTTGGTTTCTTGTGTCAGCTGTGGCCAGTGGGTAGCACTCTCACCTCTGAGTCAGAAGGCTGTGGGTTCACGACCAACTCCAGAGAATTGAGCACAAACATCAAGGCTGGCACTCCAGTGCTGTACTGAGGGACTGCTGCACTGTTGGAGGTGCTGTCGAGACCTCGACTCTTCTCTCAGGTGGACATAAAAGATCGTATGGCACTATTTTGGAGAAGAGCAAGAGAGCTCTACAATATTTCTCTCTCGAGCTATTGCTAAAACAAATTATCTGGTCATTGTCATGTTTTTGTTTGAGGGAGTTTGACGTGTGCAAATTGGCTGCCGTGTTTCCCACATAACAGTGACTACAGTCCAAAAAAAGTGCTTCGTTGACTGTAAAGTGTGTTGGGAGGGCCTGCAGTCACAAAGCCTTTATTGCTCATGGAAAGTAAGGCAAAGGGTATTTTCCTCATTGGCGAGGCTGCAGGTACGGATCTGAAGAGCTGCAGCATAAGGAGCTCCAACTAGTGGTAGAAGTGTGGAGCTGCAGGTTTTAGTTTTGTTTTAGTTTTTTTTGTTTTAGAGATACAGCACTGAAACAGGCCCTTCGGCCCACCGAGTCTGTGCCGACCATCAACCACCCATTTATTCTAATCCTATACTAATTCCATATTCCTACCACATCCCCACCTGTCCCTATATTTCTCTACCACCTACCTATACTAGGGGCAATTTATAATGGCCAATTTATCTATCAACCTGCAAGTCTTTGGCATGTGGGAGGAAACCGGAGCACCCGGAAGAAACCCACGCAGACACAGGGAGAACTTGCAAACTCCACACAGGCAGTACCCAGAATTGAACCCGGGTCACTGGAGCTGTGAGGCTGCGGTGCTAACCACTGCGCCACTGTGCCGCCCATATCTGACAATGCCGCCCGGGTCTGACAATGTGACAGGCAGCTTAATAATTCTATTGAGATTCCACCTAGAAGTGTGACAGAATAGTGCTGCCCAATTGAAGAGTGAGAAACATAATAGAAAATTTAATCTAGCTAGATGATTCACTAGAGTGAATGCAAAAGATGAAGTTCTCTTGCAGTGAAGTGAGCAATTCTGTTTTTAATGAGGCACTGTTGAAATGAGAAGAAACAACTAGCAAATAGACAGCAGGTCAGTCAGTATTGGAAGGAGAAAAGGAAGATCGTGATGCTTTGGGTTGAGTCTCTCACTGGAGCTGAAGGCTGCAAGTTGTGCATTTCAACATGGTTTGGAAGAATAGACAATGAGGAGAGGGTTAGGGAGCTGGCAGTCACACCGGTCACAGAAAGAAGGTGGATTAAAGGACGAACAGATGGCTTAATCAAAAATGGCCAATAAGTAAGAAAAAGAAAGTCTTGCATTGATACAGCACCTTTCTTAACATCAGTGTAGTGTTCAATGGTTTAATTGATCTGTGTTTGATTGTGTTGGTCTGTTCACTGATCAGTGTTGACTGTACTTAATTGCTTAAGCCATAGGTGGAACGTAGAGGTTATGAAACTGAAACTGCATGCAAGAAAGTTCTGGTAAAAAAAACAGACCGAGTTCTGTCGAGACAGTGTGTAGAAATCTTGTAAGTGCTGAGATATTTTAAAGTACTGTAAATAAATCTGTTGTTGACTTAGAACTAGTGTCATCTCTGCATTGCTCTAACATAGATCAGATATATAAAATATCCCAGCAAACTGGCAAATACATAACACTCAGACATCCCAAAGCACATTACAGCAAAAAAAAAATACTTTCGAAGTGACTCCACTGTTGTAATGTAGGAAACATGGAAGCCAATTTGTACACATAAGCTCCCACAAATAGTAATGCGAAAATGACTGGATAACTTGTTTTGGTGGTGTGGGATGAGGGATAAGTATTGGATGATGCAGATGTTAAAAAGGGCAAAAGAAGTGAGGGTGTATTGACATAGGAGTGAGAAAATGGTAAAATGGAGAGAAATGCAGTCGTGCACATCTTGTTAAAACACCACAATTGCGCTGCTCATGAATGAGAAAATGATGAACTCCTCTTCTAACACTTCTCCCTTCCCAAAAGAAGAAAAAGATGTTGGTTAACATTTTTCGTGAAGTTTGTTGCCATTTTAATATCTAGCTTGGAAATAGTCCCAGGTGGGTAGGGTCCAATTTAGAACCTTTGTCACTATGTGCTGTCCCAAAGGACAAAACTGAAGATTCTATTTGCTCAGCTCACGGTTCCAATTGAAAGTTCTGGCACAGTCACGGTCATGGTTTATTATTATCCAAAAGAAATGAGCAGGTGAAGCCGACTACTAGTGTCAGCATTCGCTCAGTGGGTAGTTCTCTCCCCACAGAGCTTAAAGGTTGTTAGTTCAAACCTCACTCCAGGACTTGAGTGCAAAGTCTGGGCTGATACTGCGATATAATATTAAGGAAAAACTGAGAGTGTTTATCTGGATCAGGTGTCATCGAGGTTCCGTTGCTTGTTCTCATTAGGTGCAAAAGCTCCCATGGCACTAATCAAAGTGGAGCAGGGAATTCTTCCGATTTCGCAGCCAACCTTCCTCTCTCTCGACCAACATCATCGAAAACAAATTGAGTCGTCGTTCCTCTCATCGCTATGTGTGGGATCTTGCTGTGTGAAAAATAGCTGGTCCATTTCCCAACATACAGCAGTGACTGCACTTCAAAGTAATTCACTAGAACGTTCAGAAACATTTCTGAGAGATTTTAAACATAAGCTGCTCTTTCAATTAACAAGTCCAATTTCACCTCAGAACAGGATTCTACCTGTAGCAAGCAAATCTTAACAAGGGCTGCCTGAAGTCTAACATTGCTGTAACTTCAGTATTGTCAGATCAGCATATGAAATATGTTGGGCTGGCCCAGTTACTATACGTGTGAGGTGAATAAATAGCCGAGAGTCAGTTACATGGCTAGTAACTTAATCTAAGAATTGAGGTGACCTCATAAACAGAGAGAGCAAAGCTATAAATATCATCTCAAATCCCCATGAATAGGTTGCAGCCTTTAACCCACTCCCAAGTGTCATCACTCAGTGTGAATATATATGTATAATAGAGGTCATGTGCACATGGAGTTGAAAGTTCAAATGTTTGCTCTTTTGTTGAATGTTCTGTCGCTTTGCTGCTGTTCCTGTAAACACACTGGAGTCTCAGTACAGTGATAAATGACTTTAAACATAGGCGGGTTTTTTTCCCTCGCAGACGCAGTAGTCGGATAAATGACTTTTGTGCAAGTCTGTCGTATCATTTTACAATATCATTACTAAAAGTTTATCGGAAGCAATCTCCAGGATGTTTTCAAAAGAAGGGGCAGTGCAGAGCGAGAGGCAATCAGGTCTTCAAATCCTGGACCATGTTGGTCTTGTCTTTGATCATCATCATTATATTCTCTAAACTCTCTAGCCTGTTCCTTTTAAGTTTGGAAAAGAAAACTCACTGTGGACCTTCAATTCTCCACACTCCTATTAGCCATACTCTCAATTATCTACATCCTGAAATAACTGCATTCCCATTGCCCATATGCGATTGTCCGCTCTCCTGTTATCCATAGTCTCAATCATCTGCAAGGATTGTCATGAAAGTCAGGTTTATGCAAAGTAATCATAAAATAAGTTTTTTTTTAAACAGACCCAGCAGGATAGTTAGTTCCAACCTAAAGGCCCAGTATTTGGTACAATTTAGTGGTTGGGCAGCTCTGATGTTTAGCATTAAGTCAAATTGACCAGAAAGACTTATGTGACCAGCCAGAATTTCTGCCAGAATTTAGGGATCTTATTTTTGAAATGGAAAAATTAGGGTCTTGTCTTCGCCTGCTGGGAAATTGAGCGATTTAATCAATCAGAATTAAAAGTTTAATACTTCAGAGTACATGCAGGAGAACTTTCAATTATCCAATTGTTATTATACACGGGTGGTCTCCTCTATCATAACAGATAATTGAGAATCCAGAGTTTAAGAGGAGGTGCTTCCATCAGGATATCACTTCTCCACATTGGGAAAAGTTCTTTAGCTGCCCTTGTTATCCACAAACACATAATGCAGTGATGCATATTGTGTTGAAGCACTTACGATCTTTCAGAAGGAGGCCATTCGGCTCGACGTGTCTCTGCCGGCTTGTTTGAAACAGCTGTCCAATTAGTTCCAACTTCCCGCTCTTTTTCCATCAGATTGCCAGTGGCACCTCTTCAAGTATATATCCAATTCCCTTGTGGAAATGACAATCAAATGTGCTTTCACCGTCCTTTCAGACAACCGATTCTAGATCATCGTAACTGGCTGCATCAGAAAAAAAGCAGATTATCTGGTGCTTATCTCATTGCTGTTTGTCGGAGCTTGCTGTGTGCCAATTTGCTGCCATATTTCCTACATTATAACAGTGACTACACAAAAGGAGTACTTTAATGGCTGTAAAGGGCTTTGGGAGAGCCACAATATAAATGCAAGTCTATTTTTCAACTAACTTAAAAATTCGGGACAAAAGCAGTGAAATGATTACCCTGTAAAAAAAAATTCCTAACTTTGAGGGGGGGGTAACTTAAATGTAAAGACCTTTTCACTTCCCTGTTCTTCGGATGTTGCTCTCAGATCTTTTACATCCACCTCAAGGCATTTGGTTTATATATTTAACAATTGCATCTGAAAGATGGCACTTTCCTTAATACTGCGCTGAAGTGTCTGTCCAGGTTTTGTGCTCAAGTCTCTGGAGCAGTACTTGAACCCACATTCTTCTGACTTGGAGGTAAGACTGAGCTATTCCACATATAACAGCAGATGAGGTAGAAGGACAGGTAGATGAGGTGGTTAAAAAGATACTTCCCTTTATTAGCCAAGGTATAGAATATAAGAGCAGGGAGGTTATGCTAGAACTGTATAAAACACTAGTCAGGCCACAGCGAGAGTACTGCGTACAGTTCTGGTCACTGCATTACAGGAAGGATGTCATTGCACTAGAGAGGGTACAGAGGAGATTTATGAGTATACTATCATTTTAGCTGTGAGGAAAATTTGGATAGGCTGGAGTTTTCTTCGGAACAGAGGAGGCTGAGAGGAAATTTAATTGAAGTGTCGAAAATTATGAGGGGCCCAGATGGAGTAGATAGGAAAGATCTATTTCCCTCAGCAGAGAAGTCACTAACCAGGGGGGAGGGGCAGTGGGGTGAATAGATTTAAAGTAATTGGTATAAGGATTAGAGGGGACTTGAGAAACTGTTGAACCCAGAGGGTGGTGGGGGGCTGGAACTCACTGCCTGAAAGGGTGGTTGAGGCAGAAACCCTCATCACATTTTTAGAAAGTATTTTGCTATGCACTTGTAGTGCTGTAACCTACAGGACTACAGAGCAAGAGCTAGGAAGTGGGATTAGGTTGCAAAGATCTTCTTCAGCTGGCACAGATGTGATGGGCCAAATGGCCTCCTTCTGTGCTGTATATTTTCCATGTTTCTATGATGCATTGTATATTGCATACTATAATTCCCCTGTACTGATGAAACACTACCTCCTCTATTTTACCATGAAAGTGCCAAGCCAGGTGTACCAGTATATTAATACGCATTGAGTGTGCATATGTCTCACAGAACCTGCAAGTTCATTGCTGATTGGAGTATTTTCTGAGTGTTTGAACGGAAGGGGTGGAATTGTCTGAATATAGCTATCATTTTTTAATACATTCTTCTGCAAGAGTACAAAGCAATTTCCGAGCGCACTAGCACAAGAAATAATTAGAGCAAAATAGCTTTTTAATGTTTTAGGTAGGAGATAGCCATAATTGTATTGCTGTTACTGAGGATTTTGTAACTGCCCCCAAAAAAGCCCAGGGCAACATGTCCTCAAATATCCATGGCATTTGTTTCCAAATGAAAAATTAAAAAAAAATCAAATGACGGATGAAGAAGGAAAAAAAAAATCATTTTTTTTAACATATTTTTGTTTAATGATGCACACAATCCCTTAAGGCGCAGAATTGATTGTATGTTATAGCACAGTAAAAGAATCTCTAGCCTGTCTTTGCTAGATGATGCAGAGGGATGAGACAATTTTGGAGGTAAGAAAAACAATTCTTAATAAGCAATATGATGTATCATCCAGATGCAAACATATTATTTCATATTAATTCTTAGTTAGGCTGTTCATGAATTTCATTTCTTAAAATAATTTACTGGGTTTAAAAATTCATTACTAATCTTATCCTTTAAATTAAATGTGGGTAAAGAATTGGAAGTTAGACTGGAAGCAGTCTGGAGTTGCTTCTCCGGCTCTGGTGTCCCATCAATGGTTGACCACGTAATGTACGTATATATGAAAATGATGGGCAGGATAGGACCAGCTGACCCATCAAGCCTGCCCCATGCAGTCTACTGGCCTTGGTTGGGAGGGGCGATAGCAAAGGTTGGACAGGTCCAGTGCACTTCCTGTTGCCGGGTGCTGAAACAGAGACTGGAAAATTCTGAACCTGCCCTCCAGTCTACAATTGTAAACAGAGGTGACTTGCTCCCCAGTCATGGTAATTCACCAGCTCTTGAAACATTAAGGAAAGTAGAAGAGGAGATGACTCGAGAAGTTGTAGCGAGACAATGCCAAGCTCGCAGATTGCAGAAGGAACAGGAGCTATAGCAATAAGGAGTTCCGCAGCTTTGCAATCTGGGCAAGGAAGAGAGCAGACAAAGTGAAGAGATTTGGTTGGGGTTTTCAAAATGATGAATAGTTTTGGTAAGATTAAATAAGTAAGTAATTGTTGCCAGTGATAGAAGGGTCGGTAAGCAGGGAACACAGATTTAAGGTGGTTGGTAAAAGTACCAGAGGAGGTATTGTTTTACACAGCGGGTTATTGCAAGGGTGATGGAAGCAAATTCAATAGTAATATTTAAAAGGGAATTGGATAAACACCTATCGAGAAAAGAAAAATTACAGAGTTATGGGGAAAGAGTAGGAGGGTAGAATTAATTGGATAGCTCTACCAAAGAGGTAGTTCAGGCACGATGGGCCAAATGGTCATCTCCTGTGCTGCATCATTCCATGATTCTATTGAATTAGGAGGTGGGATAAGGAATTGAGAGATGATTACATGTCTCACTTCGAAGCAGGTCTCAAAGGGAGTGCAGGTAGAAGAATGGGGCTATGGACGTAAAGCTCATCTGTAACCCATGCTCCCTTCTGAGCTTATCTTCTCACTGGGGGCAGAGGACTGTGGAATCAACCCATTAATGTCAATACAGGGAGAAGCGAAAGTTTACAGCATGGCACATTTAGACTACAGAAAGTGCAAGGCCTTGCGAGTGACATCCATTTGTTTATTTTTCCAATTATTTCTTGCCTTCGGCATCAATCACTTGTAGCTTTTCCTCACCGCGCAGCTATTTGTCAAATATTGTTCCTTTTCTCATTTTTCTTTCTTCACCTTAATGCCTGTGCACAAATTTTTGGCGAATCAAACAATCTGAGCAAGAACAAATCATATGACCCAGATGCATTTGTTGGGAATTTAAAAAGATCTAAGACCCATAGGGAGGGAGAAGGAGCAACTGGCTATCAGTTCAGAAGTTTAGTTCGATCGGACTTTTTATCATTATGCACAAAACTTTAAACTGATGCAGTTTGGGTCTCAGAACTACGTAGGTTAGGACTTGCTCACTGGCTGTGTTGTTAATCTTGGATGAGTAGCCACCACCCTGCAAATAGTCCTTTTCAAGCACCTATCCAATTCTCTTTGGAAAGTTATCATTTAATCTGCTTCCACCACCATTTCAGGATATAAGAATTGAATAGTTCAAAAGAACTTCTCCTCATTTCCCCCTCTGGGATTATTTTGTATAGTAAAAGAAATTTGAATTCTTCTCCAATCGACTAATTTGGCATTAATTGAATTATTCTTGTCACTCTTTATCGTACTGTGGACATGAGCTATCCCATTCATCTACCCAGAAACCTTCAGGACATACTCCCAGCATGCTGTACCCTTCTCTTTTGGGGGAAGGTAATGCAGATCGTCTCCCCCATCCCCAACACATTCTCCTTTAAGAAATTCGGAGTGGCTTATAGTTTATTTAATAGATTCACCTTTGGATAAGACACCCATACAGTATGATTTAATTATATCCCAAGGTAGTTAATTTCCATTGCGATGATTAAAATTGAAGAAATATATATAATATTTAAAGGATTCCTTTCATTAAGAAATGACAGACGGGGAGTTTTGCCATCCTCTTGAGTTTAGTTGTAAGAAAGGGATTCTCTTGATTTGTATTTGAGAAGTAAGGAGGCATGAATTTCAGAATCCCTTGATAGGTTAGTTAGTAATTAATTATTCCATCTATAACTATGGGTTAAGAGCCTCGTCAGAAAAATCTTCATTCAATTAACCATATTCACTCATTATTTAGGAAAGCTACGATTAGTGGCGTTTCAACTCCCACAGAGCGGGGGAATTTATCTGAAGCCATTGCGCATCCTACCTTAAGTGTTTGAGTTCCCTGCACTCTAAAGGTCTTCTCTCCTCAAAGAAAGACTGAAAGAAAACAATGCCTTTGAAGCACAAATCCACAGTGTAGTATGGGTACTGAATCATACAAGCCAAGTTTGATGTCTTACCCGAGCTGAGTGGAATGTTATAATTATCCTTCATCCAGTTAGTTATGACAAATAATGACCCAATGACCCATCTTGGTAGACCATTCATTATGGGTTGCCATCTTGCAATGTCAACTGTAATATGCAGTCAACTCAGAAGGTCGTCTCAAACAGTAAAAGGTCAGTTAAATGAAGGACTTCAACCCCTAACTGTCTTCAGTGATAAATTACTTATAAGGTCAGAAGTGCAATCAGAGACCAGAGTGAATAGAATATTGAATATTTAAAAGGTGGTGATTCTGTGGAGAGTAATTCAGTCTTTCAAGCCCGTTCCACCATTCAGTTAGTTCATAGGCAATCTGTCTCTCAACCTAATTTGCATGCCTTTGCTCCATTTTCCTCGATCTCAGTCTTGAAAGTTTCAATTGACCCAGCATCCACAGCCTTTCTTGGGGGGGCGGTGGGTGGGGGGGGTGGCGGGGGGGGGGGGGGGGGTTGCAGGGGGCGGGGGGGAGGTGGAGTGTGGGTAGAGGAGGAGATGTGTAAGAGTCACCCTCATGCCTGCCATCAAAACAGATTAACTGGCTGTGAACACATTCTCCGCTGTTCGGCTGCACTTCAGAAGTGATCCATCAATTGTGAAGCACTTTGGACCATCCTAACCACGTGAGGAGATGTTGTTTATACACAAGCATTTTCTCCCTTCTCCCCACAGCATTCAGAAACCCCTAACGGAGATGAGAGTAAAGCCCCCTTTATCATTTGTTTAAAGCCAACTGCATCTCCAAACAGTCGAGTGACACTGAAACTTACCTACGCAAATTAACTATGTTTGCCCTAAATAATTTTAGTCTGAGATTCTACTACATTAAACACTCGTCTCTGACTGCACTTTGTTGACACACACTCCCTAGAATGGACACTTGGGCAAGGTACTGGAGGGCTCCGTGGGACTGTACACCAAAAAGCAGTCAACAGCTTCACAAGAGGAGGAGAGGGGAAGATGGAAGGAAAGAGCGACTGGTGCTCATTGGCGTATAGGCTGAAACAGTTCTCGTTTTATGAACATACATATAAATATATGAACTGGGCGCAAGAGCAAGCCACTCGGCCCCTCGAGCCTGCTCCACCATTTGATAAGATCATGGCTGATCGGATTGTGGCCTCAACTCTACTTTCCCGTCTACCCGCTATAAGTTTTCAGCCCAAGATTTGTTTCAATGCCAATCTGAAATCTAAAGGTGTTGGGATAGACGTACGCCCCTGCCATCTGGGCGGAGCACTGGGAGGTATATTGGGCAGGTGACACAGCCCACATAGTCTTTCTCCTGTTGGAATGAATTGAAGGAAAGTCAGGATCTCGTGGACTCCATCTTCCCCCCTCAGGTGGATCCCGTATCGCTACTTTGAATAAGAACTGTGGAGTTCTTTCCAGTGTCTTGGCCCATGCTTATCCTTCAATCAACATCACTAATACAGATGATCTGGTCATTATCTCAATGCTGTTTGTGTGCACGAATTGGCTGCCATGTTTTCTACATATCAAGAATTAATTGGCTATAAAGTGCTTTGAACTTTATACTGTTGAGCAAGTTGCTGTATAAATGCAAGTCGTTTCTTACAGTTCAGCTTCTCCTTCTGATGTTTCTCTGCACTCCACTCAAATGACGCTTTATGCTTAGGCAGTAAAGGCAAACGTGACTCCCGCAAAGTTTACATGTTTCTGTCGGTAGGATTTTTGAAAACTTAATGACCCATCAAAAGGGACCTCTATTTCAGCACAAGGTCCTATATCATAACAAAAAATATTAGGCAAAGTCCTGCCTTGTCTTCATTACAAAGTAATCATTCTTGTTTGCAGGCGATATCACTTGTGTAGCAATTGCAGGTTCCAGGCTCATCATTGACCCTCGAACAAGAGAGAGTAATACATGGCCGAAATTAGGCTTCTTAATAAAGTCATTAAATGTCTTTTGCCCAGTGAAATGTTTCTACTTTATTTTGAATTTAAAAGAACAAGCACAGACAGGATTGCAATCTGATTTCCAGCGAGAAATTACCGCTGGTGATAAATTTCAAAGCTGCTTCATTCAAATTATCTGATGATGCCAATTATTTTTAGCACCATAGTCCCATTTTTGAAAGAAGGAAAGACTTGCTATAGGAAGTCTTGAAGCATTTTATGGCCAATGAACTACTTTTGAATTTTAGTCACCATTGCAATGTAGGAAATGCTGGACCCAATTTACACACGGCAAGCTCCCACAAATAATGTGATAATGACCAAATCGTCTGTTTTAGTGATTGAATAAATACTGGCCAAGAGACTCGGGAGAATTCCCTTACTCCTCTTCAACATCGTGCCATAGGATCTTTTACATCCAGCTGAAAGGGAAAGGTGGACCTTGGTTTAACCCTTTCCCAAAGGACTTATTATTTGAACATCTTGCTGTGCCGTCACATTGCTAATTCAAATTGTTTGGATAGTTCAGTTCTTTATATCGCACCCAAAGTGGCTTTATTCTAAACTGACTGTCATAGCTGGTAATACTGACCATAGGAATTACTGGGTGAACATGCAAAGATAAATTGGGCAGCAACCCTTATAGACCATACCAACACACAATTCAATAAAAACTGAAAAGTTCCATAGCCTTTGCTCCAGGGAAAAAACAATTCCCTCCGTTTCAACATTTCCAAGATCTCTTTCCACCTCGCCAGGTCCCCCAACAGTCACTTTAAAAACGTAAACCATTATATTAAAGCACTTTGAGATATTTAATCGTGGAAAAGTTCACGATAAATGCATGTGTTGTTACTGGCGTCATACTCCTACCACTACCCTCTTGCTAACTTGTTCAAATGATAGCCCCATTTGAGTTTTAACTATTAGGCCCCATGCCCTTACAGGCTTAAAATCCACTCAGTTGCACCCCACATTTACCCATTGTTTTCTCTGAGGAGTATATTCTAGCTTTAGAATACGAATTGTAGATAAGATAACCAGAGGCTTTGTAACCTCTGTCTATTAAACTATTAGTACTTCAATCAGTCGTCATCCATTTCAGAGACCCAAAGCACCCATCCACAGGGATTGTACCATTTAGAATAGAGAGAATTCTTTAAGCATCCTATTACCACTTTGCTCGCCCCTTACTGGCATCAGTACATGAAACAGTTCTCTTCTTCCCACCATCCCTGTATATATTCTTTGATGAGACGAGGAGAATTTGTTTTCACTCAATGAAATACACTGCTTGAAAGGGTGCTGAAAGCAGACTCAAGAGTGACTTTCAAAAGGGAATTGGATAGCTACCTGCAAATGAACGATTTGCATGGCTATGGGGACAGAGCAGGGGGAGTGGAACTACTTGTATAGCTCTTTCAGAGAGCCAGCACTGGCACGATGGGCTGAATAGTCCTCCTGCAGTGCTGTAAGATGCTATGAACTATAGAAAGTGTAGTCTGTTACACTGAGTAAAGCCACTGGGCATTAATGCAAAGGAATGCATGTTATTTGGCACTCTTGTTTAGAATGATGCAGAAAGTCAGAGATTCAAATGCACGTTTTTAATTGCAGTCATCTATCAATGGGCTGAATTTTATCAGTGTACGGGTAAGATTTTATGGCTTGCTATCAGTCTCAGTTACAGCAGCAAGCGCACACAAATGGGCAAGGGCATTAGGAATTAATCCTTTCAGGCCTCCCAGATTCGGCAATAAAAACACAGAGAAGTGGAGTATCTTCGACAGAGCAGGACTACTTCCCGATTAGGGTGGGGGTGGGGCAGCTGCTTTTGCGAAGAAGTAAAACCATCATCAGCATTGCCCTTGGAAGGACCATTCAGCATCTCAAAATGGCACAGCAGTTCGGTGATTCGGCCCTCGGAGAACATTTGTTCCTTAGGGGTCTGAAGAGGCTTTGAGTAAAAAAAAAAAAAATCCACATCTGCAAAGCACGACTCGAGTGGGACTGTGCCGCTGGTTAGGACGGCAATCTCATTTTCCTCTCGACTCCCTTAGCTGTAAGTTGACTGTTGGAGTCAGAATATACTGGTAGTTGGTTTTTAAAATGAAGGGTAATGGGTTTCACAGTCTGAGGTCAAACCCATGTGTAAGGTCATTTCTGGGTGCTGACCCCAGAGCACTGAGGCAACACACATGTTGCAATTTTAATATGGTAATTCGCGCCGGTGGAGAGGGGAAGGAGGCGGGACATAAGCAGCAGCAGGATCGATTTAAAGGCCAGGTGACCGCAATTGCTGTGGTTGCCCTTTGTCCTCGTGCTGCTGAGGAGCTGAGCAGAGGGCAGAGGGCAGTGGGCAGGGACCCCCCCACACTCCCCCCCCCCCCCCCCCACTTCTCAAGGCAACACCCCATTTTTCTGATGCCTCATTGTAAGTGCTGCTGGAGGCAGTGACTGAGCACAGAAACATCCCGCCAGCGGCAACAGGAAGCTCGCAAGGCTCACCAAGAGGTAATGAGGTCAGCAGCAGAGGAGTGGGGAGGAGGAACTGGGGGCAGTGCAGGAAATGTTTCAATGACCTCCTTCAGTCTGGCAAGGTTAGTCTAAAGACAGACCCAGATGGCATGCCTCCTGTTCAACCGTCACCAGATTGCAAAAGAGAGGGGCATCCTCAGGGTGCATAAAGTTCTCCTTCCTATGTGGCATGGCAGCATACCTGAATAGCATGGGGACTGCTCTTCAGTTATTCTTTAGCCTTCTCTTCATCCTCATCTTCCTCCTACTCATCAGTTGCATTGTTTCTCAGCCTCCATGGCAGAGTGACATACTGGAGTGACAAGCCGCGTCTACAAGGGATTACTCTTATCCAATAACAGCCATCCATGAAGCTCTGATGGCTTCATGAAGAGCTGCTTCCACTTTAACGTTTAGGGAGTGGAATCTTTTCCTATGCATGCAACCTTCCTGGCTGGTCAGTCGGTGCCTTGTTGGTCACATGGGTGCAATCGATGATCCCCTGCACCTGAGGGAATCCAGTGTCGGAGGCAAATCCCACTGCCCTTTGAGCTCAAGCGCTGATATCCACCTTGAATGCAATGTAATCCCCTGCCCTCTCGGACAGAGCATCCACCACCTCTGTAATGTAATGATGTGTTGCTGCCTGCGAGATGCCACCAATGTCTGCTGCCATTGCTTGCAAGACCCTGTTGCAAAAAAGTACAAGACCACTGTAACTTTCAGAGGTATGGGAAGGCCATGGCGACAGTTCCTGCAAACCCTCGGATGACCCTCAGCAAGGTAACACCAGTCACCTACCACCTGCCTGGAAAGGCATAGTGTTCTATGGTGCTGATGCTCCACCATGTTCAGGCAGCTTCTCCTTTGGCAGTAGACCCTAAGGGTATTGGCTTTGTTGCCTTCCTGCCACTCATTCCTCACCCCTGTGCCCCTGTTGCCAAGGGGTCTGCAGATGCTGTTCCTCATTGCTCGTTGATCCAATCTTGGTGTAGCTTAATCCCATTTCCTATTATGTCCTTCCTTCCTTTCCATTGGAATGTGGAGTCTTCCTGAATCCCCCCCACCCCCTGTCATGAACCCATGAGGCCCGTAAACAGAGGGACCCATCCACCCCCTCAAAACAGCTTCCCCCACCAAAAAAATGCCCTTGTCAAAAGTGAAGCGATATGGCCGATAATTCTCCTCACTCTGTACAACTGGTTGTCTGTGAATGAGGGCCTTCTCTGAGCCTTCCCTCTTCCATGGTGCTTCTTGTTGCTGTCCTGCAATTCTAACTCGCTCCCTGCTGTGTCACCTCCCTGCCTTGGTTGAGACTCTGTGCAGATCCCGCGCCTTCAAAAGAAAATTCAAAACTGGCCCTTAACGAGTTGACAACAAGCTCGTTAAGAGACTTAACTGGCCATTTATGCAGTTCGGGAAGGCGGCGGGAGGAGGGGGAGCGGTTCCCTCTCGGAGCCTTTTAAACTAGTTTTATGTTAGAGACTACCCTCCCTCTCATTCAAAAAAAAAAATCCCTCCGACATTGTGTCCTTCTGATATCGTCTTGCTGAGTTTCAGAAAAATTGAATTACCTAATAATTTCAATTAAGCAATGTAAATAACGCAGTAAAGCGGGAATCTGATGTTAAAAGAAATTGGGATGCATCAGATGATTTGAATGAAGAGGAGCAGACATAACAGGATCTCCACAGAACAAATTCCATTATATACTCCATAGATCAAACATTACTGTGGGTGATATTCGTGAACAAATGCTTAATGTGTTTGTATGACCTTTTTCTCTATTTAACGAGTGCTAGCCTATTTTAAATAAATGGGTCAACATCTGCGTTAAAATTGCAGACTTAGGAATATCACACAAACGCGTTAAGCCTTTTTCCACTGGTAAGTTCTAGCCTCATTATTACAAATCATTTTTGTGACTGCACTGCAAACCCAGCCTGTTATTAAAAAATTACCATTATACCAAAATCTATTACAAACGTCTCATTAGTGCAACTTATTGTTATAAACTGCTAATAAACGCCGTTCCGACAGCTTCTCTTTATTGTTAACCTTCTATTATGATAAATTATTGTTATGAAGCTCCCATTATAACAAAACTCTTTGATTCTGTCTCTCCTCAGGATTGAACTTTCTGCAATATTAGGAACGAATGTGATAATTTGACCGTAATTTAATTTTCTTTTAAAGTTTACCACATCTCAAACGTGCAATAAATAACTTTGAAGTATAATAGCTGTTGCTTTGGGAGGCATTGTGAGCACAGCAAGGCCACACAAACAGTCGTGAGATAAATACCCAGATGAATCTGTTTTGAGTGTTGTTGGTTGAGCGAGTCCAAGATGTCCTTGCTTTCTTCAAGTTGAGTCATGGGATCTGTGATGTCCACTTGAATATTAAAGGTTTAATATTGCTTTAACAGCCTCATATAAAGGAAAGCACTGCCAACAATGCAGCACCTCTAATGGCAATTCAACTTAACTTATGGTTCTACGGCTTTCTAACTCAGAGGTGAAAGTGCTCCCAACTGAGCCATGCTGACAGTGTAACAAGGGTGCTAACCCATTTTAAAGAAAGTGATTAAAATAATGGATAGGGGAATTATATGCAAGTGTGTTTATCACTGTGTACGACTTCAACCCATCTGTAGACTTGCTCCCTCGCCTGCAGGATGCTCCAGAGATCTCAGACCTGGAATATATGAAGCTCAGATAAGGAAGCTGTTCTTCTCATGTTACCCTACAAAGTCCTGAGAGTTGATGCAGCTCTGAGCAAGAAAAAAAGAATCCGTTCACTTATCAGGAGTGTTGATATGCCTGGAGTGGAAAGCAGCCCATTGTGGTTCAGTCACAATCAGCTTTGCTTCAGCCGACACTAAGTGATGTTAGCATCATGTCGCATTCCTCCCATTGACACAGGGGTCAGTTATTCAAGTGAACTTGTCGGCCAGGTTCAGATTCAGAATGGTTCCAGGCTACGATCAGGCTGCTTACTAGGGTTGTTACTCAGATCGGACACCTTCCTGGAGGTCTCATCACATGATCTCCTGTCTCCCACTACTCCATCCCCAACATTGGTTGGCTGACGTGTCCATCCTTCCAGCGTCCCGCCTTTCTCTTGCCAGTTGAGAAGCGAGCAGACTTTTTGATACCGGAATGGAAGGTTCGCAAGTACAGTCAAACAGCCTCTTACCCCATCTCTCCAGTGTTGAACGAATAAGCAGAAAGGTTCAAAGAATGTGTTTTACAAAGCTGACAATGCACTGGGGATCAATCTTCAATTCATGGAGAGTCTGGGATAATCTTGGAGGGTTGGCAACTCAACTGCTTATGGATGAAATTGAAGTGTTTCTTAAAAGAGGGCAGTTTGGCAATCACTTCTTCCGACTTTGTTGTCCAGTTGACCTGAATTGAATTGTCCATTCTCAGCTGTCTCATTGCAAGCCAATATCGTCCCTCTGCCATCAATCAAACCCAGACTCCCTAACACACTGTACCCTGATTTAAATTATTTACCCCTGATGCTAAAGCATTTCACACATAGCGTGAATGCTGGCTGAACATTAAGCCAGCAGAGGCCACCAAGTTAACAGAGGGAAAAGGAAAGCAGCTTGGCATATCACTTAGTAACAGACTTTACTGGAGTAGCACAGCTGTACAAATCTTGGATTTTTAGATCTGGCATAAATTTGTGGCATTCTGTGTTGTCAGCAATGAATGGTTGAGTCTGCAGTGACTTGCAATATTAGCCCTGCGAGATCCCCGGAAAGTTTTACAGTATTGTAAAGTGGAGCTGATTTTGATTTATGTTCAGGTGAAAATTGAAATTTTTATTACATTAACTGATCATGTAAACTAATGCTTGGCAAGGCACAGGCTAATACGGCTCTGTCAGAGGCACATCCACGGCAGACGTGAGCTGGTAATACACAGCACTGATGCAAACAGGCAAAATAAATGATGATTAATGAAAGACATTAAATTATTATAAATTATCGGGCACCAGCAGAAGAGCAGGCCTCAACTGTGAGCCTGACAAGCCTTGGATCACCAATGCAGGTAGCGCTTGGTGTCTCCAATGATATTCTAATTTATATGCAAATGAACCTTGCATAATGAGCCCAAGGTTACATCTCTGACTTGCTTGCTTTCAAGACCCCGCCGAACAAGCTGTTTTTGCAACTGTTTGCAACCTCAGCCCTGTAACTGAAGGTCGCCTGGAAGATTTTATGCTTTTTCACCCACATCAGACGGGCGGCAGATGATTTATGGAAAGTAATTTGGCAAGGTGACAGACTTTAATAGTGTATTTTGAATGCTTATGGACGGAAAATAAATGCGCTGGAACTGAAAAATAATAGTCGGTCCGCAAATTAAACACGACAAGTGCCACCCCACCAAACAATTACGCGCAGCAACCCCCCTCCCCACTGCATACCCAACCCAGCAACACGTTTAAAAAGTGCATTATGCAACCTATTTGTTAGCTGTTAATAATGCAGTGTATCATGGCTGTCTTATGGATGTAAATGCAAAGCGGAGGTCGCAAAGTAGCTTTCCCTCAGAAGACGAATGCAAGACATGAAGAAGTACCTGACGCCAAGGCTAGTTAGTCATTTGGCACAGGTGGCGCTTTCCGTTCTCAAACATCTTTTGTATTACTTACACCAGAGTGCATAATCTTTCCTTCCCTCGATTAGCAAAAGGAACTGAGCTTTGAAGGACGACAGTAATTACTTCCCTCCATTGGTCAGAAGAAAATATTGTTCTTTTCCATATCCCTGTAAACTTGAGACAGCAATGTAACTTCAGATTTCACAAAGGAAGAGCTCTCGTTTGTACAGAGCCTTTCAGTCACTGGACGTCCCAAAGTGCTTTACAGCCAATGAATTACTGTAATCACTGCTGTTTTGAAAGCACGCCATTTTGTACACAAGCTCCCACACTGAGATGAATGAGCGGTTAATCTGTTTTTGATTGCCTTGATTTCAAAATTCTCATCCTTTTGTTTACATCCCTCCATGGCGATGTGCCCCCACCCTCCCTATGAATGTAACCTCCTCCTGTCCTTCTACCCTTTGAGTTTGCTGCCCTTCTCCAACTCCAGCCTCTTGAACATCCCCCACTTCCATCAGCTCAACATTGGTGGCTGTGCCTTCAACTGCCTGTAATATTATGTTCCTTTGATGTGTGATCTATTATAAGATGCACAAGACTACAAGTAATATCCAAAGTAAATGTGGGTTTACTTTAGCTGGAAAATATATATACAGTTACTGCACGAGCTACATCTGAACATGTCTTGCTCTGTCGGGCTCCACCCACAAATGACTGGTCATGTGTGACACGACATCACTTCCTTCGGTGATCTTCCCTTACAGTTCCTTAAGGTGTTCCGTTCTTAAGATCGTCCCACAACACTGTCTAGGCCCTAAACTTTGGAATTCCCTCCCTAAACCTCTCTGTCTCCATCTCCTCCTTTAAACCACTCCTTAAAACCCCTGTCTTTGACCAACCTTTTAGTCTTCTGTCCTAATATCCCCTCATGTTGCTTGTGTAAAGGCTTCCTCAGGAACAGTGCTGACTGCTCTCCAGTCGAATGTAGATGATGCCCACCCCCCAAGATAGCTTGGGCCCCACGCCAATGAGATTGGGCAACTTGAAATCATGCTGCCTCTCTCCCTTAGGTTTTCATTTGCAATCTTGTATATGTCGGATAGGGCCCATCTGTTTTATATATTCTGTGTGTAGTCTTCATGATAAAAATGTTTAACAACTTTTTTTTATGAACGTCCCATAATGTCTGAGGGCATAAGGTGGAACATGAACAACTCCTGAGCCTGGGAAGCATAGTAGTGCCATAAAGGAGATTCTTACGACAATGGATGGAATGTACACAGCAAACTTTGCAACAAGGGTACTTAAATCAAACAATGTATGACGGATAATGTTATAAAGGAGTTAAATGAGTACTGATGGTAGTATTTATGAAGTAGAGGCTTACAACTAAGGTAGGATGTCTCACCAACATGTGACTTATATATATTCCCCACTCACAACTCTCTGTCTTGTCTGTCTTTCTCAAAGTTTTCTCCCTGACTTTGTGTTCTCTGTGTGCCTCTCTCTGTGTGTATATCGTAGTTCTTTCTGCTTTAGACCTCTGTCTGTCTGTCAGTCTCTCTCTCTCTCCTCTCAGTCCTGTTTGTCTCTCAGTTTTCTATCTCTCACAGTTCTCTCTTTGTGTCTCCCAGTTCTTGTTCTGTTTCTCACAGTTGTAATTTTCTCTCTCTTACAGTTCTCTCTCTTTCTATGTCTCACTCTAATTCACTCTCACTTCTCTATGTATCACTGATCTCTATCTCTCAATATTCCTGCCATTGTCTGCTAATTTTCTAATCTGTGCTGCTGTAGCACTGGTGTCGATGTCAGATGGGTTACCAGTGGTGATAAAGTAGCAGTGATAGGAAATTCTAGGCCTATTTGTCTTTCTTTGACTCTGTCAATGCTTCCTTCTGTCTTAGATGTTTCTCAGTTCTTTCTCAGCCTCTCTCTCTTCTGTAGGTTTTCATTTGCAATCTTGTAAATGTAGGATATGCAGTCTTCATGATAATGTTTAACAACTTTTTTTATAAACACACAGGCTATGAAATATTCACATTAAAACACATCAATGAACTACTTGCATATGACATAATTGGAACAAAATGGTGCAGGACTTTTCACTTTTCCTTCATAAATAAAAAAAAAATGTTGCCATACATTTTTTTCATTACTGAAGTATTCCTCTCAATCTGTTGTTAATGTCTTTCTCTTGTTTCCTCTCTCTCTATTTCTTGCTCTCTTCCTTTTGCTTCTCCTACCTTCCTGCCCTCTCTTCCTTATCTTTCTCCCACCTTCTCTCTTTGATCTATCTTCTCTTTCTCACTTCCTTGTGGTCTGACTTTCTTTCAGTTCCACTTTTTCTCTGTTTCACTTTTACCTCTCCTCCACTCCCCCTCCCGACACCTCTCTGTCTTTCCTCTCTCCCTCCAGTCTCTTCCGCCTCTCTTTCCCCCCTCACTCTGTATTTCTCCCCTTCACTCCCCCTCCCTGTAGGGCATCATTCAGTGTATTTGGTCCTTTTATAAAGGAAAGATGTATTTATATAATGCCTTTCATGACTATGACTGTATGACCTCAGGACATCCCACGGTGCTTCACTGCCTATGAAGTCCTTTGGAAGTGTAGTCGCTGTTGCAATATTGGAAATGCGGCAGCCAATTTGCACACAGCAAGCTCCCACAAACATCACTGAGACAATCTGATCAGATAATCTGTTTTAGTGACCTTGATTGAGGGATTGCTATTGACCAGACGATTTCAATGTCCCACTTTACACAAGGCGGTTTGCTCTCAACAGCTGAGTTAGGCAGGCCATCTTCTCTCGTTGTTAAACATCACTCGAAAATCAAACAGAACATCCCATCGCTGCACCGCACATCCACATGCACTCGTACTTTAAATACTCATCCTGTGCTACAAATGGCCACGCATTGAAACAAGTCTCTAATGCTGGATGTCTCTCATGAAGGATATGATCACAAAACAAAATAAAACACCACCACCACCTTCATGAGGTCAATTAGGGATGGGCAACGAATTCGAGCCTTGCCATCCCATGAAACAATTTTGTTTTTCAATGGCCAGGGACTGCTGCTGACAGTTAAACGGCAGCACCATCAGTGTTGTTCTCTGGAGTGATCAAAAAGCAGTGGCTAGTGTGATGATTCTAACACTGGCTCTAAATACGTAGACCCTCTCACAGCTTAACCTGCCAATGGAGGACATTCACTTTCACAGTAAAAAAGAATCAATCAGACAACTGGATTTTGAGTGCTGACCAATTTAGCTGGATTATTTAGATGTTGGTGGGTTTAGTTGTCATGAGTTGTCAATATATATGTGTGGCCAGCTTCTTCGGTGGGTGCTGACTCACTGCACATGTTCAAAAGGGAACTGCTTCTTTGCTGGGGAAGAGATCATACCATATAGAAGGTTAGTGGATGAATAGATAATGCATGCATTGTCCTTGTGATTTCTTGGACTGGTTTTGATTACCTGAGGGGGTCGGCGATTCTTCTCCCCTTATTCGTCCTGTTTTCTTTTCCTATGCTGAGAGATTTTTTTTTATTCATTCATGGGATGCGAGCATTGCTGGCAAGGTCAGCATTTATTTCTCACCCTAATTGCCCTTGAGAAGGTAGTGTGAGCAAATGCCATGTTGGCCTTTATTGCAAGGGGATTGGAGTACAAGAATATGGAAGTCTTAGTACAATTGTACGGGTCTTTGGCGAGACCACACCTGGAGTACTGTGTGCAGGTTTGGTCTCCGTATTTAAGGAAGGCTATACTTGCCTTGGAGGTGGTACAGCAAAAGTTCACTAGATTGGTTCCTGGATGAGAGGGTTGGCCTATGATGAGAGGCTGCATAAGTTGGGTCTATATACTCTGGAGTTTAGAAGAATGAGAGGTGATCTCATTGAAACTTACAAGATTGTGAAGGAGCATGACATTGAGAGGTTGTTTCCTCTGGCTGGGGAACCTAGAGCACAGACTCAGCATCAGTCTCAGGGGCTGATCATTGAGGACTCTTCATTGAGGGTTGTGAATCTTTGGAATTCTCTATCCCAGAGGGTTGTGGATGCTCCATTGTTGAGTATATTTAAGGCTGAGTTGGACCGATCTTTGGCCTCTTAGGGAAACACGCGATATGGGGAGCAAGTGGCAAAGTGGAATTGAGGCAGAAGATCAGCCATGATCATGTTGAATGGCTCCTATTTCTTTTGTTCTTATGCTCTTGAATCACTGCAGTCTGGTTAGTGAGCGTGCCCTCAGGGTGTTGTTAAATAGGGAGTTCCAAGATTTTGAACCAGTGATAATGAAGGAATGGCAATATATTGTTGGGGTCAGGATGGTACCTGACTTGGAGGTGCATTTGGAAATGCAACTTCTGAAATGCCTTTAAAACATGGCCTGAATTATGTGAGGTATGTTTGGGAGGGGCAGAAGTCCCTACTGAGATTCTCCTTCGTTAATAATGAATATTGGATAGGATTTTGAAAAGAAGCAATGTAGTAAGATCAGTTTGCTTACTGTATGTCAATGGCTGAAAAATGATAGGCCAAAAGTCCACAGTCCTGATTTTACCCAATCTCAGTGCAGACTAGCCAGGGAAGAAGAGAGAGGCAGGAATATGAAGCACTTCCCATAAGAATTCCGAATGCAATAGCAAGTCTATCTATTAGATCCAAGGCTTAAATTACAAGAAAAGGTTACACAAACTAGGGTGGTACTCTCTGAAATTTAGAAGATTAAGGGGTGATTTGATCACAGTTTTCAAGATGTTAATGAGCTGAAAGGGCAGATAGCGAGGTCTAGTTGTTACACCTGATGGCCTAGACACTAATGTAAAGGTTTTCACAAGAGTACAAAGTGTAACTGCGGGAATGTTCCACATACACTTTTTATGTGTAAATACAAGTGGATAGTTTTCACTTTCTGTACAATGTTCTGGGTGGAGATGGGGGCAGGGTAAGGATAAGGAGCAGACTTTGTACTCTAATGAAAAGTAGCTGATGAGAAGAACTATATAATTAGGAATGACTGAGAAGGCACAGGTATTAGGGGAAGGGTTTCACCATGTTTGATGATTACTATTGCATCTAAGCATCTAGTAATAAGTACATATTTGTGTTTATCTTTTTACTATTAGTTCCCACTGGGGAAAGCTAATTAGACATACACACAGGAGAAGATTTAAAAACTAAAATGCATCATTTACATTGGACATGGGGTCTCAGGCTGATATTAGGATTATGACACAGTACTAGCCAATTGTATCTTTACAGACCACCTTTGACCCCACCATTGGTGGCCATCCGTTCAGTCATCGACATCCCACTTTCTGGAATTTTCCTTCCTAAACTCTTCCCAGCTCCCTCTCTTCCTTTCTGAAAGCTCATCCCTTCAGCCCAGCTCTTGCTCACCCCGCCTCATCTCTCCTGTAGCTCATGTTATTCTTCAGCACACTGGGATCTTTCCTGATATTAAAGTGTTAAAGGCACTGTATAAAATAATAGTTGCTGGTGTACAGCACGGTGCTCTAAGTCCAGTTTAATGGTGTCAAGTATCAGAATGTTCAGAATGTGAGATTGGGCGATGAAGTGGGTTAACACATCTGCCTTCACTTCTGGGGACATGTCTCAAACTCATCCTAAACTTTTGAGATAGAAGTCTTCATCCTTTGGCTATAAAGTGAGTTCAGCCTGTAATTTCCTCAATCAACGGAAGCTAAGACTGACTTTCTAAACTTAGGAGTCATAAAAGAAACTAGAAAATGAAAAGAAAAATGACATCTATTTGAAAGAACATAAAACAAAGATCAGTCTTCTCGTGTACGAGGCAAGCAGTAAGAAGAAGTAAAGTAAAAGTGGTTAAATTAAAATGAATGCAGGATCCATAATAATTTACCCAGCCAAGGGAGTACAAAGCAATACAAAGATAATTACAAAATAATCATGTAATTAGGGCTGATTTTCATTAAGTCTGGGGCAAAATACTATATGAGGCTGATGCACTCATTGCCAGTATATCGAGTTTGGTATTTACCTGCTGATTCTTCATCATTCGTTTAATTTGTTGTTCGACTGTTTGGCATGATAGGATTGCATAAAGACTCGTCTGTGTTCCTATTTTCTAAGTAGTTTCATCATCGATTGGCTTACAGGACCAGACATTGGTGGGGTGGGTGTTGGTGGGAGTTATGAATTTAGAGAATAAAAATTAGCAAGCTGGTTAATGGGCACATTCTCGGCTGTTGCATCTGCTGCGGAGTACCTGGAATTTCGTATCAATTGGAAATTTAGTGCAATGCTGGGGGGGAAAGGCTGCTGTGGCATTTATTAAATTAGGCCTGCAGATAACATTCCCTAATTACAAAGGAATATGCAAAATTTACAGCCTTGAAAAAGACCGTTGGGCCCAGCTGCTCTGCACTGGAGTATTTGCTGCAGATGTTATCTGCAGCTTTGAGAGCTGAGACGCAGTAGATGTTGAGGAAGGCAGTTCAACCCAACCTAGCCCTTCCATTGAGAAATAACCTATAATCTCCCTATCACAGCAGCTAGGTGCCTCTTAAATGATTCAGGCCTTTTAACCTCCATTGTTCCACCCAAAAGCCTATACTACATTCCTGTCTCTCTTTTGTTGGAGACTTGGTGACATTGGCACTAATTGTATCTATGACACTTTTCCCTACCATCGCAGTTTATTTTGAAGTAGTGGTGCAGTATTGAGGGAGTTTTGCACTTTCGGAGGTGCCGTCTTTCAGATGAAACTTTAAACTGAGACCCTGTCTGCCCTCTAACATGGACGTAAAAGATCCTGTGGCACTGTTTCAAAGAAGAGCAGGGGAGTTCTCCCCGGTGTCCAATATTTATTCCTCAATCAACATCGCAAAAATAGGATATCTGATCATTATCATATTGCTGTTTGTGGGAGCTTACCATGCACAAAATAAGCTATCACTTTTCCTACATTACAAGATTGACTGCAAAAGTACTTAATTGGCTGTAAAGCACTTTGGGACATGAAATGTGCTTTACAAATGCAAATCTTTTTTTTTAAGGTAGAATATCCCAAGGAGCTTCACAAACAATATTTGACACTGAGACACATGAGATATTAGGACAGGTATCCAAAAGCTTGATCAAAGACATCTTAAAGGAGGGAAGAGAGATGGAGGTAGGGAGGGAATTCCAGATCTTGGAGCCTTGGCAGCAAACAGCTGGGCCACCAATGGTGAAGTAATAGGAAAGCAGGAAGGCGCAAGAGGCCAGAATTGCAGCTGCATGGAGACCTTGGAAGGTTGTTGGGCTGGAGGAGATTATAGAGACAGGCAAGGGTGAGACCATGGAGAAATCTGAGCCCAAGGATGAGTATTAAAAATACAGAGCAAAGCTCCCTCTGGTCTGCCAATAGTGGGGCTCACCTTTAGCCTCAGAAGAGTGACCCTTGTTACCAGGACAGCATTTTCTGCTTTGTACACCAACTATCCAAATGCACGAAAGTGTTGTGATTGCCAGTTTAGTCCCAATTGATATTGAATTCGGGCACTTCATTGCTTTGGGCCCATTGCCCATTAGGAACTAGATTAAGAGTGCCCAAATTCAATTTATTTAGGCTGTCCATTGCCAGCAGAGGAGCCTCTCATCCCATTAGCCTGGGCTGGATCGGAACCAAGTCACAGAATAGGAAGGCCAGTGTCCAAGTAATTGCTTCAAACAGCCCCCTCAAACCTTTGAATTATAACACAGTTTTTACAGCTAATGGTTTAATTCTGCAAAGAAAATGGCCTCTTCCTTAAATAATTGTTAAAAGCAGGGAATCTATTGATATTTGATGAACTGAAAAATCATTACAGCTAGGATTGAGTTAAAATAGGTAGTTTATCTGTAGCGATGAGCTTCCCATTGTATGGTTATAAAAATTAGAATTTCACCTTATAGATCGATGATCAGACATATATATTTAAAATAGTGTTATAGGACATACTTGCATTCTATTGTAAATAGAATATAATATTGCATTTAGTAATTCGATTGCTGACTTCTGCAGACAGCATTTATCAACTTCCAGAAGCAGTATTGTAGCGTAATAGACTTGACTCAGTGGGCTGCCCTCTTGCCTCTGAGTCAGTGTCCAAATCCAGAGATTTGAGCACGTAATCTAAATTTGTGCTCCTAAAAACATAAGAAATAGCAGCAGGAGTAGGCCATTTGGCTCCTCGAGCCTGCTCTGCCATTCAATAAGATCATGGCTGATCTGCTTGTGGCCTCAACTCCACTTTCCTGCCTGCCCCCCATAACTCTTGACTCCCTTGTAGATCAAAAATCGGTCTCGTTCAGCCTTGAATATATTCAATGACCCAGCCTCCACTTCTCTCTGGGATAGAGAACTCCAAAGATTAGCGACTCTGAGAAGAAATTCCTCCTCATCTCCATCTTAAATGGGAGACCCCCTTATTTTGAAACTGTGTCCCCGAGTTCCAGATTTTCCCACAAGGAAAACATCTCACTATCTACCCTGTCAAAACCCCTCAGAATCGTATATGTTTCAATAAGATCACCTGTCATTCTTCTAAACTTGAGCACAGACCCAGTCTGCTCAACCTTTCCTTATAAGGCAACCCCTTCAACCCAGGAATCAACCTAGTGAACCTTCTCTGAACTGCCTCCAATGTAAGTATGTCCCTCCTTAAATATGATTGCCAAAACTGTACGCAGTACTCTAGGTGCAGTAGCAGCAATGCCTTGTACAATTGTAGCAAAACTTCCCTACTTTTATACTCCATCCCCCTTGCAATATAACCGAACATTCGCCTTCCTAATTACTTGCTCTACCTGTATGCTAACCTTTTGAGATTCAAGGACACCCAGATCCCTCTGTGCTGCAGCGTTTTGCAGCTGCTCTCCATTTAAATATTACTCTGTTTTTTCTATTCTTCCTGCCAAAATGGACAACCTCACATTTTCCCGCATTATACGCCATCTCCACTGTAGAGCTGAGGATTGTTGCACTGTTAAAAGTGCAATCTTTTGGATGAGACATTAAACCGGGGCCCTGTTCCCCTAAGGGGAGCAGAGAGGATAGATAAACTAGTTCCGCTGGTTGGGGAGTCTGTGACTCTCGGGCATAGTCTTAAAATTCGAGCCAGCTCTTTCAGGAGTGAAATTGGGAAAGGTGGGTATATGGAATTAGGTCACAGATCAGCCATGATCTCACTGAATGGTAGAACAAACTCCTATGTCTGACCTCTTAAGTGGATGTAAAAGATCCCATGGCACTCTTTTGAACAAGAGCAGGGGAGTTCTCCCTGGTGTCTTGTCCAATATTTATTCCTCAACCAACATTACTAAAACAGACTCTGGCCATTATCACATTGCTGCTTCTCGGAGCTTGTGTGCAAATTTGCTGCCACTGTTTCTACATTACAACGGTGACTACATATCAAACATTCTTTGAAGTGTTTCAAAATGCAGTGAGATACTATATAAATTCAAGTTCTTTCTAATAATCAACATCCTCAGACTTGCACAGCTTGAAGTCTCTCTGTAGTGTCTGATTGGAATGCTGACCATTGACTGGACATTTCACGTGTGGTTACACCGAGAGAGAGGTTTTTACAAATATTGAGACATCAGCTATCATCAAGATCACTGTTTTCTGGTCGCTGAATATGTCAACTCACTTTTTTTTAAACATAAAATACCAGATATTTTTATTGATCTCAAACACTTTTTGTGATTTCATCTATTTTTCTGTAATGACGATGGTTTTGGCTATGCAGTACATGAATGGAGAATGGGCTGTTATTCTCTCTAATCAGAGCCATGGGTTTATGGCAACTGATTCTTCTGCCCTCAGTATATATTTCAATGGAATTTCAGGATTTTTACTGGTGCCCTCGGTATTGCAATTCCACAATTTCTGTTGAAGATTGAAAATCAGAGGTCCCACCAATGTTGATCATCAATTTAAACCCCAGGATTTCATTGTGATTATTGTCACATTGATTTCCCTGCAAACACTGATAAAAATCGTAGATTACGTACTCTCGCTTGCTCACTTTGTGCTCAGTTGATAGCACTCTTGTCTCTCAGTCAGAAGGTTGTGGGCTTAAATCCAACCCTAAGCTTTGAGCACAAAGATCTAGGCTGACGTGCCAGTGCAGTACTGAGGGAGTGCTGCAGTGTCAGAGGTGCAGTCTTTCTGAAGAGATGCTGAACTGAGCCCTGTCTGCACTTTCAGATAGATGTAAAAGATCCCTCGGCACTATTTCAAAGAAGAGCACACAATTTATCCCTGGTGTCCTGGCTAATATTTATCCCTCATTTAACATCGCACACACAAAAAAAATCTGGTCATTTTCACATTGCTGTTTGTGGGAGCTTGCTGTGTGCAAATTGGCTGCCACCAATTCCTACTGTCATGCCAAGAATGAAACACATTGGTTTTGTCATATGAACATTGATTTTTAGCTGTTGCTCGAGCAAGGAAATGACTTGTTAAACTGATCAGCCATGGCTGGAAAAAAATATTTACATACTAACTGACATCGAAGGTGAGGAAGCGCATTCCAGGGCCTGCTAAGGAGGATACAATCCACAAGGGCCAGGACTGGTTAAACCAGCTGGTTACATGACTAACTGGTTGTTCCAGGGTTTTCTTTTTAACTGGCCACAGAGAGTTTGAACTCAGAAAGATTTCTTGCTCCTGGACTGAGAAGATCTCTCCTGTCTTCTCCCATCTCTTTCTCACAAGCCTCTGAATCCACTGAAGACACATAAACCCCAAGAGAGAAAAGTCTCCTACAGCAAACAAGGTTGAAGAGGAATACTGGGCCCCAACGAAAAGCAAGATCTACCTACAATCAAGGACTCTACAGTGAACTTGAAGAACCGTAACGAAAACTCTTCAGATATTGCCTCAAACTCTTCCACTTTATTTTTTTTCTTCTGCCCTTTTCTGTCTCTATTTGCATGTGTGTATCGCATATGCATGCTATCGTGTGCACGCCGTTTATCCATAAGCGTTAACCGAATTAGAGTTTAAGTTTAATAAATTTCAACTTTTCTTCTTTAAACCTAAGAAAGCCTGTTTGTGCTGGTTTCTTTGCCTTATAATTGGAAAGCGATGAACAAGGATTCACCAAGGGGGAGCTAAAAGCACGGTGTGTTTAAAATTAAACCCTGTTGCGGTAAGACCAGGTGAAGGCTGAGAGGGAACCCTAGAAACCTTTCTCACCTGGTCGTAACACTACATTACAACAAAAAAAGCACTTCATTGGCTGTAAAGCGCTTTGGGATGTCCAGCACCCTCACTGGGAGCCATTAGTATGTGCAGTCATTCTGTCCTTTCTTTCATTATCCCGCAATATCCCACCCAAATAAGGAATTTAAAATTTTGCTTGTAATTTGCTGTCCAGGTTAATTAGAGCAGCATCCTGTTAGACATGGATCACTCTCTCCCTCCACCCCTCCGTTAAACATGGATCACACTTCTTTTGTGAGGCAAGTTTCATGGAGGACTGACAGTGAGAACGGGTAAGCTGACATGAGAGAACCTTTTTTCCCACTCGCAGACGAAGACATCTTTGGAAGCCCCGGTACGTGCCTCAAGAGCAGGCTTTCCCACACGGTGCCGCTATTCACTCCATGTAGAGAAGGTGTCTTATACAGTTTCTCTGTGAATGAGTATACCAGAAATGATGTAGCATCTATTCCTGTTGATTTGAAGTCATTTTTCGCTCGAAAAGAAATGCAATTATCCAGTACTATGAATGAAGCAATTTAATAAAACAACACGAGGGTGCCTTTTTGCATGATTTCAATCAAATTAGCATAATCCAACTTGAGCAATTTTGAATTGTGGAGCACACTGCAGCAAGGAAGGGAATAGAGTGCTTAAGCTGTTTCCCTATCTCTGTCAGCCACTCCAGCATTTCCGTAACCTCCTCCAGCCCTCCAAAATATCCGTGCTCCTCCAATTCTGGCTGCTTGCGCATCCCCGAGTTTCATTGCTCTGTCATTGATGGCTGTGCCTTCTGCCACCTCAGGCCCTAAGTTCTGGAACTCACTCCCTAAACCTCTCCAGCTTTCTGATGCTCCTAAAAATCCACCCCTACGACCTAGCCTTTGGTTGTCTGTGCTAATATCTCCTTATGTGGCTCGGTGTTCAATCTTGTCTGATAACGCTCCTGTGAAGTGCCTTGGGATGCTTTACCTCGTTAAAGGTACTACACCAATGCAAGTTGTTGTTAAGTTGATGAGAGAAGGGTCCTCAGAACAACACACAGCTGGTTGAGGCCTGCCTGATGGGAATGCCCACCAAGAATGTGCTAAACCAGCTTGAAAAATTAAAATAGGTCACATAGCTGCATGAAAAGGGATGAGAGACCAGCATTCCAGGAGGGCTAAAATAAAGATTTGTAAGAAAATTGCCAGAAAAGAAGAAAAGTAGTCCTTAAAAAGAAGTTATAATCCCCATATTATTTAGAGTAACTTACTGGAGCACCAGCAAGGTTTGGTATCTCTGTGCACACACTGCTATCTAAATTTCATCAGTAGAGGGCAAGAACATTCAATTTTCAGGGATAGCCAGTCCCCATGCACATTGACTAACCTACTCCTCTCATTTTATTTACTTATCAGGAGCAAATATCAGTAATAATTCTCTGTTGCATGATTTTCTTTTTCTGTGGGCTTTTGAATGGAGTGGAAAATTGTTCAGAAATGTGAACTTTTTTTTTTGGCAGTATTATCGTTTTTAATTTGCAGCTTCGAATGATGGTTACAATAATTCAAGTCCCTCTGACAGGCATTTAAGAGCTCCTAACTGGGGTAAAGTGTAGAGTCGGGACATAAAACAAAGTGCTCACTTAATGGGACTGAACAGACCAATGCGATCAATCTTGATTTCAGCACAGTGAGAGCCCAGAGAGAATGGCAAAGCATGTAGGATAATTTTACAGTGTTGTTATGTGGAATACCCTATATTTTAAAAAACTTACTTACAGTATTAATGTGTTCATAAGGTTCTATTTGTTGCCTTTCATTCAGATTTGTTCTGTCGCAAGCAGTAACAGCAGTCATTTCACAATCGTGTTATGCAAGGGAGTCCATGTTATGAATTGGCATTCCGATGCAAAGTTGCATAAAGCCTCACTCATTCCATTCTGGCAATAACTGCTGCACTGCACCCTGACTGATGGAATACTGCGATGTTCCCATGAAAGCTGTATTCCCCAGGTGCAGGCAGGGCGCCTGAGAGCATTATTGCAGTGCTAATGTCCACCGTGCTCCCTGTCTGCAATCCAAGAATGCCAGCCGGATGTCCCGCCCAGCTGTGCTCATCCACCTTGCTGAGCCTGAAAGGCAAGGCCTTACCTGCTCTGAATCAGGTGGAGGTCGCTGGCCTCAGATCCATTGGAGGTTGGGCACAACCTCCAAGGCCCCGTTCTGGTGGGCACAGCATCGTTTGGGCCTCTGCCCGGTGGAGACCCAGAGAAATGAAGCAGAAGTTGTTAAGTCATCGCTCCCACCTCACCAATATGGGATTTGAATGCTCTCCGCCAATTTACACCCATAGCCTGGGGAATGCACATGAATCACAAAGAGGGCGGGGACCAGACTTTCTGTTCCTTGTTCCTTTGCGCCAGGACAATTGGCAAAACCAAGATTTAAAAGTAGTTTAGATGGACGTACAAGATTCTCCGTGGCGCTATTCAAAGCGCAGCAGAGTTCTGCTTTACTGACCATTATTCTACTTTCAAATAACACCATCATTAACATTGGAACTGTTTGTTCCTCAAATTTTTCATTACTATGTGCAAATTTGTTGCTGTCCTTTGCGTATATTAAAATGGTGACTGCACTCCGAAAGGTATTCATTGGTTGTGAAGCACATTAGGACGTCCTGGGGATGCGGCGAGATGCAATATAAATGCAAATCTTCTTTCCTCCTTTAACTTCCTCCTTATATCTGGTTCAGTGGATCGTACTCACCTGTGAGTCACAAGATTGTGGCTCCAAGCTTCACTGCAGGACGTAAACACACAATCCTGTGCAAATGAACATGAAAGATCCCATTGCACTACAGGGAGTTGCTCTGACTAGCATTCTTGCCTCAACCAAAAATAAATCAGCTGGTCATTAATCTCACTTGCTGTTTGTTGCATTTTACTGTATGCAAATTAGCTGTCACTTTTGCCTGCAAAACAACAGAGACCACACTTCAACAAAAATAATTTGTTGTTTTTGAAGCACTTCAAGATGTCCTGAGTACTTGATAAGCTGCGGTGTAAATTCAAGTTTCTATTCATTCTATTCTTTAACACGACAATACGTGTAATACTGTAATATTCACAAGCCTCTTGCAGCATTTCAAGGCCTGAGCTACAAAGCCAACCAAACTAAGGGACAGCCATTTTCCTTGATCTGCCTGCCGTCTCTGGTAAAATGGTTGTTAAAGGGAGTGAATGCATTGGTTTAAAGGTAGAAAATGGTGTTGGAATTTCAATCACTATTCACATTACAGAAAGAGTCACTTGACAAAGATTCAACAGGATCAGCTCTCCTCTATTTTTCCAACAAGTGGATCCATCCACTTCAACGTGCAAACAGCAAAATATTAACACTTGGCAAGTACTCAGTGAGGTTGACTGTACCAAATTGATATGTGACTCTGCTGCCTCAGCACCCAAGTAACACAATAATAGAAATTGTCACTTGACATATTCTCTTCAGTAGAGCCAGAAAAAATGTTGATCATTATAAGACTTGTGCATAGGTTCAGCAGAAGACAACCTGACCATGTGCAGTGGCTTCCATTTTTCCAAATTTTCCCTCCTGACGATCAGCACTAAGGACAGTTTGACAGGTTTTGACAGAACCTCCATTGCATTACCCAGGCACCATTTTCGTGTGTGAGACGAAGCACTGAGCAGACTTTTCAACCAGCAGGGACATCCCAGCCAAGCTGAACTCTGCTCTCACCCAAATCTACACACAGACATTTTCTGGCAGAGGCCAGGAATGGGAACTTTGGCTGCATTTTCGCCCCCTCCCTAATCCGGGAATGTCGAGGGAACTTGACGTTTCCATTCGTGGGGGAACCAGAACTAGGGGCCATAAATATAAGATCGTCACTAATAATTCCAAAAGGGAATTCAGGAGAAACATCTTTACCCAGAGTGTGGTGAGAATGTGGTACTCGCTACCATAGCATCAATGTATTTAAGGGGAAGCTAGATAAGCACAAGAGGGAGAAAGGTATAGAAAGAGGCACCGATAGGGTTAGATGAAGAAGAGTAGATTATAATGGAAGATCAGAATCTTGCAGCTCCAGGTTCCGGCAGTATCCAGCATTCCTCACTTTCATCAATATATTCATTTTTTTCCAGCTTTCAGCTGATCTTGGGAAACCTCATTAACTGGAACAAATGAACCAGTCATCAAGGCGCACAGCTCATTCCATGGGGCTTGCGTGGAGCATGGATTAGTTGGGTCAAACTGCCTACTTCTGTGCTGTATATTATACGTTATTCTATGTAGCCCCTTATTGTCATGAGAGCATGGACCAAGTGATTCATCCATGCCCTGGAACACATCAGGGCAGTATGGTGATTTGTAATTTTTCTCACATCTTTATCAAATCAGTTATCCTCTCTCTTTTATTAATCGGAGTCTGCTTATTTATTTATTGCCATTTAGGACTGAAATGAGGAGAAATTTCTTCACTCCAAGGGTTGTGAATCTTTGGAATTCTGTACCCTAGAGGGCTTGTGGATGCTCAGACATCGAGTATATTCAAGACACAGATGAATAGATTTTTGGATACTGAGGGAATTAAGGGATATGGGGAT
This sequence comes from Heterodontus francisci, assembly GCF_036365525.1. Taxonomy (NCBI): domain Eukaryota; kingdom Metazoa; phylum Chordata; class Chondrichthyes; order Heterodontiformes; family Heterodontidae; genus Heterodontus; species Heterodontus francisci. The sequence continues at coordinate 44,474,100 of NC_090405.1, read as the reverse complement.
AGTGCGAGATGGTGGAGTTTAGGTGGAAGATCAGCCCTAGTTTTGTTGAATGGTAGAGCAGGCTTGAGGGATCGAATGGCCTACGCATCCTTCTATTTCTTATGTTGCGGTAAACCTGTGAACATTAATCTGATGTCGGAGGAACAGAACAGTTACCGTGTTAGTAATTATATCTCCAGGAGGTAAAAAGTTGTGTCAACCATAATTGCAGCTTCTGGTACACACGTTCCTTCCAATTTGTGATGATGGTTTTCTGCCTTAATAATCTGTAAGTAAGAATATTTTTCTTAAGATTGACGTTTTAAAGGACATCTTCATCTGGAAGTGCAGAGATACATGATTTCCATGTGGAGTTAAAATAACGAATGTTTGTTGTAGACATTGAGTAGGAGGTATCTTGCAGATGTGAGTTAAGATTGTAAAGTAAGCATTTTAAATGAAGGTTTTAGAATATTATGATGTCTAATAACACACTTAGATTTATTTCACAGGGACTTAATTTGGACCAACATACTGATTTTTATTTTTTTCTGAGGAGTTGAGAACCAAGGTGTGTAATGCCAAGTCGCAGAGATGACGAGGTAAGTCATTAATTAGAGACACTGAGCATTAGCTTTCTAAATACTTGGATTGTAGGAGGAATGTAGGACTGAGAAAGGTAAAGAGGTTATTGTTTAGAGGCTCTGGGAAAGAATAGGTTTGAGGAAGAGATGGTACAATGATACTTGAGGGTACATTTTACAAGGCCTCATGTTAGTGGCACTTACTGGGACATCACGCTTTACCATCCATTAAATCAATGGACTGAACATTGTCATCAGTTACTTGCAAATTTGCAATGCAAGCTCATCTCATATAAGGCTGTGCAGGGCCTTGCAAAATTGATTCATTGATTTCAGTGCCATGGGAATACAGAGAGGAGGTGGAATGGCCTGTTTGGGCCTTAGAAAAGGCAAGAGGTGGGTTCAGAGGAACAATGGGCATTGAAATAGAGAAAGACTGGAAAGGGTTCAGTGAGAAAGATAACTTGGGACTAACGAGGACTGATAGATTGGCTGGGGATTTTGCGATCAGGGACTGCGCTTGCCGTTGACATCCCATAAATCTCTGGGTGAACCTACTGCAATCCCAGTGGTGAGAATTTCAACTGCCTTGAGGGAGGATTCCTTTTATTTCCCCCAAAAATATACTTTATTCATAAAAGTTTGCAAAAATACATTACAAAACAGTTCAAATTTCACATTTCGGGAAGTACAATAGAGATCAGATTTCTTCGATACAGAAAAGCATGAAGTGCCTCCCAATTCTTGCCATTCCATTTTAAATGCAATGTACATTGGCATTACATAGTAAAAAAAACATCTTGGTGCGTACAGCCCGAGGGGTTTTACACAGGTTCCAGACCCTCGGTATACTATGGCGGGAGGACCTTACACAGCGGCCTTTCCCCATTGAGCCTTTGCGGTCTTAGTGCATCCCTTAGCATGTAGTCTCGGCGTGGACTGCAATGAGGTGCAGCAGTGCAGGCTAATATAGGTGAAAACAGCAGGCAGTGTGGATAGGTCTGCCTTAACAGACACTGCAACCTAAAAACTGGAGAAAAAAGGCTGCTGCAGTAAAAAGGCATTGGAAAATCACAGGTTGGTAGTCACAATTAAATTCACAAAATTAAAAATTTAAATGTAATTTTACAAAATTAAAAATTTAAACATTTTTTCAAAATTAAAAATTTAAACTTATTTTTTAAAAGTACAATAATCTTGATCAGATAAATCATTTTAAAAAGTGATATTTTATCTGACTTTTGAAAGGTTCCATGTTAAAAAAAAATCAATCAATTTTTTGATCTTTATGTCGTCATTGTCGACAGGAATAGTGCCGGAAGACTGGAGGATAGCAAATGTTGTCCCCTTGTTCAAGAAGGGGAGTAGAGACAGCCCTGGTAATTATAGACCTGTGAGCCTTACTTCGGTTGTGGGTAAAATGTTGGAAAAGGTTATAAGAGACAGGATTTATAATCATCTTGAAAAGAATAAGTTCATTAGCGATAGTCAGCACGGTTTTGTGACGGGTAGGTCGTGCCTCACAAACCTTATTGAGTTTTTCGAGAAGGTGACCAAACAGGTGGATGAGGGTAAAGCAGTGGATGTGGTGTATATGGATTTCAGTAAGGCGTTTGATAAGGTTCCCCACGGTAGGCTATTGCAGAAAATACGGAAGTATGGGGTTGAAGGTGATTTAGAGCTTTGGATCAGAAATTGGCTAGCTGAAAGAAGACAGAGGGTGGTGGTTGATGGCAAATGTTCATCCTGGAGTTTAGTTACTAGTGGTGTACCGCAAGGATCTGTTTTGGGGCCACTGCTGTTTGTCATTTTTATAAATGACCTGGAAGAGGGTGTAGAAGGGTGGGTTAGTAAATTTGCGGATGACACTAAGGTCGGTGGAGTTGTGGATAGTGCCGAAGGATGTTGTAGGGTACAGAGGGACATAGATAGGCTGCAGGGCTGGGCTGAGAGATGGCAAATGGAGTTTAATGCGGAAAAGTGCGAGGTGATTCACTTTGGAAGGAGTAACAGGAATGCAGAGTACTGGGCTAATGGGAAGATTCTTGGTAGTGTAGATGAACAGAGAGATCTTGGTGTCCAGGTGCATAAATCCCTGAAGGTTGCTACCCAGGTTAATAGGGCTGTTAAGAAGGCATATGGTATGCTAGCTTTTATTAGTAGGGGGATCGAGTTTCGGAGCCACGAGGTCATGCTGCAGCTGTACAAAACTCTGGTGAGATCGCACCTGGAGTATTGCGTGCAGTTCTGGTCACCGCATTATAGGAAGGATGTGGAAGCTATGGAAAGGGTGCAGAGGAGATTTACTAAGATGTTGCCTGGTATGGAGGGAAGGTCTTACGAGGAAACGCTGAGGGAATTGAGGTTGTTTTCGTTGGAGAGAAGGAGGAGGAGAGGTGACTTAATAGAGACATATAAGATAATCAGAGGGTTAGATAGGGTGGATAGTGAGAGTCTTTTTCCTCGGATGGTGATGGCAAACACGAGGGGACATAGCTTTAAGTTGAGGGGTGATAGATATAGGACAGATGTCAGAGGTAGTTTCTTTACTCAGAGAGTAGTAGGGGCGTGGATCGCCCTGCCTGCAACAGTAGTAGACTTGCCAACTTTAAGGGCATTTAAGTGGTCATTGGATAGACATATGGATGAAAATGGAATAGTGTAGGTCAGATGGTTTCACAGGTCGGCGCAACATCGAGGGCCGAAGGGCCTGTACTGCGCTGTAATGTTCTAATTCTAATTCTAATTTTGACTTTTAAAATGATGTGGGCCTCCTCATTAAGTATTCCAGAACTGAGTTGAGGCCCCTTACACCTGAAAATACAGTTTTAAAGTGTAATTAATTTGGAATTAGTTGTCAATTAGCCCAGATTTGCATTAGTTCCATGCTTGCCATTTGAAGTAACCAGTCCTTAAGAGGAGCATTGGTTACGCCCATCGCAACTTTCAGATTAGCACAGAGAACCCCAGATGTTGCGGGGCCTGTCTGACATCTGTGTAGGGCGGACACTACTGGCACCGCAAAATCCGGCCTATTGTCTTTGTACGTTGTCTTCAGCAGCAGACTGAAGTATAGGTTTTATGGAACATTATACAAGATGGAGGATGTCTTGGTGTCTCAAATTGTACAGAAGTTCTTTAACTTGCGGAGGAGCAGACTGCTGTAATAGTGACAATGAGAAACTCACATTGTGGCTAAGTGGGGCAGTGAGTCTTGCAGTCCAGGCCCTTCAGTTGTACACAATCAGCCATGTAGCCATTTAAGTGCCTTCGAACTTCCGGTGAGCAATGTTAGGGATAACAAGTCAAAAATGAGCAAGGGGGATAGGTGCCTAGTTATCTCCTGGTAACGAATAACTCTGGCACCGCTCTCCAGCTAGAGTTAGCCCCGAAGAGGATGAAATTGAGAAGAAAACTCTTGAATTAAGAAGCAGCTTTAATTTTGTTTTGGACTGTGTGGCTTATTGCTTTGCCTTTGCAGCACTTACATCAGCTAATAAATTAACCCAAATTGTTAGCAGATTAAAGACCTTGTAGTCTGATTTTTATTATGCATTTGTATGTTGAGTACCAGAAGTTAGTTGCAAGATAAGAGCATTATCTCGGGCAATGGTGTGCGCCAGTACAACACCTCTCCTTATCTTGCCACGAAATGCTGGCACTTGCCATATAAAGCTATTATAAATCCTAAATTATAAAGCCTTCTCCATTCCAGTTGCTCGGATATCATCTCGATTTAAACAAAAAGACGCACGCACAACACAGCTGGCTGAAGCATTGCTGTTCCAGTAGGTCACTTGCTGGGGGTAATGAGATTTGATGGATTCTACGTTGATGGACTAATCTGCGATGCAAGCATCAGCTCATTTCTTTTGCGTTTTATCCGCTGTGCCACTCTAAGCTCCACATGCAAGAACAGTAACTCTCTCTATCTTTTCACAATGCTCAGCACCACCGTTTTGCTTCCCGCTTGGGGGGTGGGGAGTGGGGGGGTGGGGTGGGGTGGGGAGGGGGGGCCCTCGGGACAGAACAAAACAAAAAGGGGGCTAACAAATTGCGTGCGTCGTCCAGTAGGAGAATGCCTCTCTCTCTTCCCGTAGTGCTGCCCCGAGATCCTCAACATCCATTCGAAGCGGGGAAGTGTGCAGACAGGGCACGTTTAACATCCCCTTTGAAGGATGGTGGCTCCAGCAATGCAGGGGAGAGGAGAAAACCAAAGAGAAAAGTTAATGCATGTAAAACTCTTTTGCTCAGCCTACACCTGCCACATGCCAGATATCACAGTTCAAGGGTCAACACATTTGCTCCAGAGACAAAACCAATCTTTGAGAAATGAGACAGCACCTTCCAACTGGCGACTAAACTCTGGCCTCACCCTGTGTTTACTTAACAACAATTGGACTTTGCACAGCATTAACATGGCACAGCAGTAGTTTTTAGAAAACAGCAAGTCGTCTGGTTCTCCATAAGTAATGCCACGGCAAGATCAATGTTCTCATCTATTCAGGAGGGAAGCAATTTGGGTTAGCTGGGTTTGAATCTTTCAGCTTACACAGTGTTTGAAAACATTATTACTGTGTTGGAATTCTACACCTGACCTCTAGTGATATATGTCTACCATTATAGTTTTATTGAACACAATTACTACGGAGGTGAGAATAAATAAGCACTTATGTTCCTTGCAATGTCATTGCTGAAAGTATTTATCTCATCTGTGATACCAAGAGACTAGCAAATAATAATATTTTTGAGGAGTGATTAACAGGAGAGCAATGCTGTGTTGCTGTGACAACTTGGGAATCCATAGCCCTGGAGTAGTGGCCTGGACCCATCTCATTTTATATTGGGAACATCCCACGTGCTAAGATTGCTTTCAAAATAAATAAACACTTGCCAGCTAACTTGCTGTGCCTTGGTTTCATTCTTACAATCCATCAAAGGATTTGCGCATTCAGGAAAAATGTCAGGTTTGGTGTATCTTCGTAGGAAGGAGATACTTGAGTTGCCATTGCACGGCTTCCAACAGTTGGTAACCATTGGCTGGGTCTTTAGCTTCCCTCTGAGCTGAAAAACGCATGACTCACCTCTGAGCATGATGAGCGAACGGCAATACTGAGGGAGGGCTTTATTGTCAGAGGTCAACTTGAACCAAGGCATGGCAGCCATCAGTGATTATAATGAAAAATAATGGCGACTTAAGCCCAATGTGTCGAAGATAGTGTCGTCATTCTTCTATCCTCCTCATGCCAATGCTTCAGGAGAGCTCAGACTCTTCTTGATGGTGAATGGCTGGAGCAGGACCCAAGCCAGGTTTGTCTCAGATCACACACTCACTACAAGGTGCACCTCACCAAGATAGTTCAAAAGATAAAGACTGGGCTCGACAAATTCATGAACCTAAAGGGGTATAAATTGGGATAAAAACAAGAAATGCTGGAATCACTCAGCAGGTCTAGCAGCATCTGTGGAAAGAGAAGCAGAGTTAACGTTTCGGGTCAGTGACCCTTCATCGAATTTCCAGCATCCGGAGTATTTTGCTTCTTTTTTAGAGTATAAATTGGGACTGTTTTCAGGCCTGGAAAGAAACGATCCCCTGTGCTTGAAGATGGAGGCTGAATATTCAAGAGAAATTGGCCCTCAGGCCTCATTTTAGTAACAGTAGCAAGCTGCAGGCATCAGTATGCTACCATCAAATAACTCGATGGCTTGGGCCTTCCTAACTTTGGCTAACTCAAACACCAATCCTGGGCCACAGGTAAGTCTGGGAAACACAGAAAAGGCAAACAAGAGGAGGGCAGTTTTGCTAAGGAAACCAGTGCTTTTTCTGGCTCCACATCAAAGTAAGTTGAAACTAAAAAGAGACCTACCTTTTTGTTTCCACAGCCGCTGTAGAATTGGTAAAACTAGGCGGAGCATGTAGAATTTCTGATCCGCATAGTTTTCCATGAATATTGGACATTTAAATTGAGACAGCTCTGCTTTCAGGCAGCTACCGGGGATGCCTAAAAACACCAAGGACCAATATGATGCAACCATGCCTCTGACACAATCAGGTGCAGGACCTCACACCCAGAAATTGGTAGATATGGTGCCCAATTGGTGCCTGAAAAACAGGCGCAACACATTCTAAATTTCTTGCTCAAAGTCTCCACACCTTTGATCCCTGCCCCAGTTCTTATAGTGTTAACGATACAGGCCCCCGGCATAGAGCTTGTCAGTGTTTTATATACCAAAAAATCAAATGAAAAGAATGTAATTTTTCTGAACTTTTTTTAGCCTTTATTCTTTCTGACATTTTCAAATATCAGTAGGTCTACAAACACAGGGAAATCAATACAGCCTTAATAATAGAACAGAGGGAAAACAGCATCAAATTGAATTCTAAAGTTCTCTTAAACTGCTGAATATTGCATCTAAAAGTATGACAAGACCTGCTATTGGAGGGAGACACACTCAGCAATCAACCACTTGTTCTTTCAAACGGGAACTTTGGCGAATCGTCATGCAAAGATGCGATTAAATTGTTTCTCAAATAAAGTGACACTGCTTTCGAGTCAGCCATGAGGGGGGACAGGGGGGTGGTGGGGAACTCCCAAACAAAACCCATTCGTTAGCTGGTAGTCATGTTCGATGTGGAAAGAAAGGAGAAAGAATGGAGCAAGCAGAAATTTGTTTGGCGCGCGGTGATTTTCATGTGATAGTCTTATCTGAGCCCCAGACATCATCCACAGCTGTGACATTTTGGTCTCCCTGGTGAAGCAGTACTGAGGATTGTTGCCATGGAAACTCATCTGCACTTAATGCACATATAATGATAGTTGGTGACGCATTGCTTCCAACCTGGTTGCTAGGGGAAAGCAAAAACTTTCTGCTCGTATATTTACACCCTGTGTGCTAGTTATCAGTTGCTGCACTTCACAGATAAGGACCTTATTTCCATGGACTCCCATTATCCTCATTCATACTAATAGCTCAATGAATTGAATCATTTTCAGGTTTATTTTTCTCTCCTACTCACCTCTTTGCCTTCATCTCAGCGTCGTATTTAAAAAAAAAGAAAGTCAAGAGAAGGTTACTTAAAAAGACTGTTTTGCTCCAAAAGACCGTCTCTGCAAGGCAGCTTACATGTTGATTAACAAAGGACGCAGCATGATTGAGTTGTTCGGATGTCACTGAATTCTCTGCCACTACATTTCTACTCTATATAAATATATCCTTTAGTTTTGAATATTAAGCATTTACAGAATACACTGAGGGGGATTTTATGTTGGTGATAAGGCCTCGCTGTGAGTTGAATTTGGTCAGTCTCAAGCCCAGATCACAAGATAGTTATTCAGTCCTTCTTATTTCACCTAACAACAACAAGTTGCATTTTTGTAGCACCTTTAATGTAGTAAAACATCACACGCGGGCTTGTAATCAGTCAAAAATTGACGCCGGCCCAAAGAAGGCGATATTAGGACAGGTGACCAAAAAGCTTGGTCAAAGAGGTGTTTTGTTTTTAAAATCATGAAGGGTTTAGATAGAGTAAATAAAGAGAAACTGTTTCTGGCTGAATGGTTAGTAACCAGAGGGCACAGATTTAAGGTGATTGGCAAAAGAACCAGAGGCAGCCTGAGAAAAAGCTTTCTAACGCAACGATTGGTTAGGATTTGGAATGTGCTGCCTGATCGGGCGATGGCTACAGATTCAATAGTAGCTTTCAAGAGGATAAATACCCTTGGAGTAACATTTCTGAGATAGAGGGTGTGGGACTAACTGGATTGTGCTTTCAAAGAGCTGATGCAGACTCAATGGGCAGAATGACCTCCTTCTGAATTGCAATATTCTATGATTCATGGTTGCTTGTAGCTCTCTGGTACCCAGTTCAAGTGGTGACCATGCAGACTGACCCTGAAGTACACCTTCCTGCTATCTCTTTTTCCACTTGTCATGTTCTCCATCCAGTTCTGGGTCTGGTACAAGACACACGTGCCCACGATCACACAGGTATGTGCAAAAAGCGTTGCTGCGGCAATTGTGAAAAATTAGAAGGCTGGGGTGTTTCCAGTTTTCTATGATTAGATTGAAGTACGGAAACAATTTGAAGTAGTGGTTCTCAAACTGGTTTCTGGGGGGTCCACAAAATAATGTGAAAGCGCTTATCGAGTACTGCTGGCCTTAAGGTTCGGCAACGGTGGGGTTGGGGTGAGACGTCGTGGTCAAGAGTAAGTGATTGAGGAGCGGCTGAGGGTGGGTTTGATGCAAGCCAGGCAGCAAGAGCAGAGGGTGGCATAGACAGACCCTGCAGTGAGAAACAAACACACTTGTCTTACTGATATCTATAAGTAGGGACCTATTTTCGTAAAAGCATTAATAAAGCACAATTTACATGCAGCACTTTCATATTATGAGTATTCTATATTATTATAATTTAGATGGGGATCCGTCATTACTAATCCATTTAAATAGGGTCCTTCAACCAAAAATGTTGGAGATTTAAAGAATGATTTTTTTTTACAATTACAGCCCTCCTACTTGTCTGGTGACCAGACAATTGCCTAAGGTGGCACTCCCACTTGAACTGGGTACCAGAAAGCGACAAGCAACCATGAATTTGCATTTATATGGCACCTTTTATGATCTTGGGACATCCGAAAGCATTTTACAGTCAATGAGTTGAAATGCTGAACTGTTGTAATGTAGGAAAACGCAGCAGCCTTTTTGTGTAGAGCCTGGGCACAAAATCAGAAATGTAACAATGACCAAATCAGTCTCAGTGATGTTTAGGGATAAATATTGACTCCCTCCCTCTTCATCGAGACAGTGCCATGGGAGTTTTTAGGAGCATGTGACAGAAAGCACACCTGCCAAAATGAGAGATTAATTTCATCATATGGAACATTGTTATTTGAACGTTTACTGGACATTGAAATAACTTGTTTAAAAAGACCACAGAACAGTGGCTGAAAACATGGCTGCACATTTGCACTCTAAAGGACAGTTGCATGGACAGACAATGGGAGCACTCCGTGATCCCATTAGCCAGATGGGTTTTGTCAATAGTGATGATCGAGACATTGAATGTGTAAGAGCCAGCATTCCAACCCCCCACTGAGAGTGTCTGGTAAGCTGTGAGGAATCCAAAAACCTTGCAGACAAAGCAGTCTCAGGAAAAAAGCTCATCATATGACTAACCTGCTGCCCAACCTGGAGTTAATTGAATTGTGTTCACAGAACAGTTGTTGGAAGAGACTGGAATTGAATTTCAAGAAGAGAGCACTCCCTCTCTCTGTATGTCTCTTTCTCTCACGCAAAGCTCCAGAGACCCACGGAAGTAACTCGAACCTCAAGCCAGAAGACCAGCGAAATAAGTTTGAAAGTGTGCACTGAGCCCCAACGAGAACTGCAAAACTTAACTTCAATCAAAGACTTTACATCCAATCCAAAATCAGTAACTGAACTCCAGCTATTGCTTCAAACCTTTCCCCTTCTTTCTGCTCCTCTATCTCTATTTCTGTGTGTGTTTATCGCTTATGCATGCTAGCGTGGCCGTGTCGCGTATTCTTAGTAGTTTTAACTGAGTTAGAGTTTTAAGGTTAATAACTGGCACCTTTCTTGTTTAAATCTGAGAAAACCTGTCTGGTTGGTTTCTTTGCAATTACAATTAGAGAGTAGTGAGCAAGGACTCACTGAGGGGAAACTAAAAACACAATGTTTTAAAAATTAAACCCTGTTACGGAAAAGTAGGAAAAGGCTGAGAGGAGAGCCATAGACCTCATCCTCACCTGGTTGTAACAGGCAGCTAAGGCCTCAGTTTAACATCTCATCTGAAAGCCGGCACCTCCAACAGTGTGGCACACTCTCAGTACTTCTCTGGAGTGCCAGCTTAAATTATATGCTTAAGTCCCTGGAGTGGGACTTGAACCCATAGTCTTTTGGCTCAGAAGCATGAGTGCTACCAACTGAGCCACAACTGATATAGATGTGCATAACTAGACAGATTTATCATGTAACATCCATCAGTAATCAATGTAGTTCAAGATTAAAAAGGTGAAGGACGCACAAACTTCTGCACTAAGATAGCGGAGAGGCTGTGAGGCAGGAGGGAGAGAGATCCACTGGGAAAACATGAATTGTATTCCTTTTTTTTAAGCTACACTCTCTTGTTTTATTGTTTTGCCCTATCCTAATTTCGACTGTAACCATGAAATGTAAATTTAATTATGGAAACGTCAGGACTTGGGTAGGGAAATCCTATTAATTAGACCTGCAAAAGAAGACAACTTGGTCCCGTAGCGCTGAGACAGAAAGTAGACGCATAAATACTCTTGGTGGAGACTTTGAATTTCCATCTTGCTGCACATATTTATGAGGATAAGCAATTTGCATTATCATCACGGCGACCTGAGACAACTGAAATTTGATTTGGCCGTTCAATTTGAATTGACACGGCCATTGATACCAGATCCACAAATAAAATGGAAGTGAATTGTAATAAGTGGCCTAATCACCTTCCAGTCAGCAGCTTGTTTTGGAACTGCATGGGGTGTAGCTCAGTGGTCGAACGCATGTCTTCTGTGCGTGAGCGTTCAATGACAGGCGTCTCCACATTTTAAGTGCCTTCAGTCATTTTACTTTGTTAAGGGCTCTGTATAAATGCAAAGTTCATGTTGTGCAGGAACCGAGCTGATTCAAGCTGGACCTCTCCTGGACCTAGTTAACTGTGCATCTCATCTACAAATGATTGGAGAGAATGATACCCAGTGGTTAGATTTATTTATGCCTGGAGGCAGATCTGTCAATGCACCATGAGCAAATGGTCTCATGCAATCTGACGCTCCGATCGGATACTGCTGGCCAAGGTTGTCGCTGGGAAGAAGTGCTGCTTGAAAAGTCGTGGACCTGCGGCCTCCTGTTTTCATGACTGTACATAAAATCAAGTCTGCTGGCCCACGATTTCCCAACCAGCACTCCATTGCAAGTGGCCCTCTTTGCCTGGCAAAGTGCCTGATGGCAGAATCAGCCCCTGTATGTTTTTCTCTGTATTTTTCTGCATTTGTTCATTTGTAAGCCTTCCAGATCTATAGTAATAACAGTGATTTATGCAGTGTTAGCTCTGGATTTTTTTTTTTTTTGGGTCGTTGTCACCCTCTTTCGGAAGTTAGGACTGTTGGGAGTGTATCTAGTGTTTGCAAGGGAATCGATCAGTTTTTGCAGAGTTCCCGGGAGTGTTATCAGTATTTTCAGGGGTTCCCAGCAGTGTGCTGATACTTTTAGGGAATGGTCAGGCGTGCATTGGTATCTGCAAGGGGATCCCACACAGAAGAGTGACTGAGTGCCTTTCAGTGGACTGTTCAGATATTGTTCCTATGCCTCGGAAGAAAGATGGCTAGATGCTGCACAGAGTTGGGTTAAACTGTATTGGTGAGGGGTGACAGAGCATGTTGACCCTCCAATGCCTTCTGCCAAGGAGGAGCTTCCGCCATGTAATTGCCCACACACCAAGTCCTCTGTATCAGTCATCTTTTCCGGTGAGACAGGACAGGATTTTGCCTTTTGGGTTGTCACCCCGACGTTGGGGGTCAAATGTGGGTCCCCACCCCGCCCTGTGTTGGGAGCAGTCACCCAGCAGTGATTTTGTCTTGATTGGCCAGTCAATGGCCAGAGGGCATGCTTGCCGTCCAATAAAGGATGGTGGGCAGGGTCTCAAAGCTGGAGGGCCACTAGTCGGCCTTCCAGCAGGGGAGGAGCTGCAGGATGCAGTTGCAGGTAAGGGAAAGAGAGGTCGCCTCCATCTTGAGCTGCCCTCTCAGCACTTTTAAAAGATTTGAACTAAAAAGTGGCCACGGCTGCCGGGCCGCCATTATTGCGGAGGGCGAAACCAACTGCAGCTGTGGCCAGGTAGGTGGGGTATTGGAGGTGGGCGAGGACCTCATATGCATCCTGGAGTGCCGGCCCCCTGGTATGCCCACCTCATTTCCCACCCCCATATCTGGGCAAAAATCCTGCCCAGGGGGTCTCACCTTTTTTGCTTCCTTGCAAAGAGGAAACATCTCCTTCATGTCCAAGCAATTAGCTCCAGAATGACTGGGACTATCCATGCCACTGTGGCACAGGGACTAATGTGTGCTATAGGATGACTTATAGGGACTAACTTAGAGTAAAACTAGCTTGCCTAATGCTGTAAAATGTGGAATGTATATGTAGGGACCAGAATCAGGGACAGGGCCACCTAATGAACATCTTAAAGCCAGGCTGTTATGATGGTGTGGGTGTTTTGTCTGAGTCACAACTGCTTCCTCAACCCATTTGCAAACCCCAGGTGATACAGGTCAAGGGATGGCCATTTGCAACACTGCTTAAAGGGATTCAAAGCTGCATTTGAATAAAGCTGGCAGCAACTCTGGTAGTTACTGTTGCTTTGTATTTTTGGAACTTTTAACCATAAAGGCCCATTCAAATTGGCTCATTATTGCATGGTATGCCATCACTGCCAATTTAATCTGTTGCTCTGTTGACCCCTCTCCATCCTTTTAGCTCTCCGCCACTGGAGACCTACTTCAACCTTTGCTCCGATGGACTTGTGCCCTCCTAAATGACAAAATGCCCAAAACAACAGCAACTTGCCTTTATATAGCACCTTGAATATAGTAAAACGGCCCAAGGCACTTAACAGGAGTGATTACTCAAAAATATTTGAAACCAAACCAAGGAGATATGAGGACAGTTGGTCAAAGAGGAGCGCTAAAGGAGAAGAGGGGGCGGAGAGTTTCGGGGACGGGAATGCCAGAGCTTGGAGCCTGAAGGCACAGCCAACGCTGGTGGAGCAATGGGAATTAGTGAGGCGCAACTGAAGGAGCACAGAGATTTCAGAGAGTTTTAGGGCTGGAGTTGGTTACAGAGGTAAGGAGGGGCGAGGCCATGGAGGGATTTGAAAAAAACAAGGATGAGAATTTTAAGCAGCGGGACTTGCACTGGAAACTCCTCCTCCTCCTATGTTTAAATGTAATTCAGTGATATATCTATCAGGCAATGCCCAATGTATACACATGTAAACATTGCCTCTGGATTTTTACAAGTAAAATAGTGACCAGGAAATGCTAGGTCTGATCCAGCACATGTTTGAGTTACCACTTGGACCAGCATTTGATACGCAATCATCAGAGTCAATGCCCCTGGACGCGGGTGACCAAAATTTGGCCAATGTGCTTGATCTCGATTGCTATCCCTTTCAAAAGTGTGGACGTCAGGTGAGAACCTAATCAGCTACGGCAGTGATTCCCTCCAGGGTCGAACATCCTACCGCTGTTCAACGTGAAGGTTGGCCATGTAGGCTGAGGTCCCCAGCGGCCTGGCAGAATCCTAATTCACGAGAGACGGGGAGAAAGGAAAGGATAAAATGAACACCCGTATGCATTTATTATTAATTGAGTTTTGCAATTTGGTAATTGAAAAGCTTTCTGTCTAAATATCTTTGGCACACCCAGTTGAAAATAATCATAGATAGTGTCACTACAGATAGTCGTAATGCTGCCCCTCAGTATAGTGTCGCTGATCAGACACAGAGCAGTACAGGCTCCTTCAGTCCAATTTCCCACAGTCTAATATTGCTTTAAACCTCCTGCAGATTGTGATTTGATGCCTCTATATATTACTGGAGCAGGCAGGTCTTATATGTGCAAATTTAATCATTGTTTATGCCTAGGTGAAGACGCCTTGAGCAAAAAGGATGCAGATGAAAGTAGACAGATCAGATAAAGCTGAGGAATACAATGGAGATGAGGTCCAGTATTAGCTGTCTGGTTTAAAGAAAAACACTCCTCTCTCTCTCTCCCCTCCACCCGAAATAAAGTCTGTTGTACATAGTGATCTAGGACACAATCGCAAAACCAATGATAGTGAATTTTATCAGTGACAGCGAATATAACATGAGCTGGTTTGGGTACAAAGGTCAGCTGCTTCAGACTGCATTGGGAAAGCAGAGCCTGAGGCCCTTGGAGCTGCTGAAACAGAGCTGTGTTGTGTGATAATGTAGTACAACAGAATAACCTTTGTATGTAAATCTGATAAAAGCACATTACAGATAGGAGTCAATTTTGTTCCCCCAATTCCCAGTGCACCTCTGACTTACCTGCTGTTGATCAAACTACTTGGGGTCACATACAAGCCAATAAAGAATCAACACTTCCTTTAAGGCTGGGCCTTCATGTGTGTTGAGCACAAACTGTTGGAAATCTAAATGTTGTCCAGGTTTAGTTATCTGGGACTTACTCAAAGATTAGGATTGTTCTCCTTAGACCAGAGAAGGATGAGGAGTGATTAAATGGAGATGTTCAAAATTATGAAAGGCTTTTGATAAGAATAGATAGAGAGAAAGTGGCAGGAAGGTCAGTGACCAGAGGTCACAGATTTAAGGTGATTGGCAAAAGGACACTTCGAGCCCCTCAATCTATCTGGGCTCAGACCCAAGCCACAGAGGAGCAAGTGCAATATTTTAACCCAATCCCCCAAACCCTATCTTTTATGTAGAAAATAATTAGAATATATTGGTGCAACACTGTTCTCTGTTCCCCCCTCAATCATATTATTAATTCAATAGTTTGCAAAGATATAATGATCTTGTGTCGGTTCATAGTGTAGCCTTAAAAAAAAAGAAAAATTTCTTGGCCACAAAATGCAGCTCAGCGTACAATGGGGTTCTTTGCCCAGTATTCCAATGTGTACTCCTGTCCATTCAGAAAACTGGCCCTCATATTCCTTAATGGTACCGGTTGGGGGAGTATGAGAGGCTTGTGTGGATGGATCTGTGCTCCTTTAGTATCTCATTTGGTGTGTATATGCACATATGTGAACGTGTGTCTGGGTGAGTTAGTAATTGTGTGTGTGTGAGAGAGTGTTTGTGTGTGTGTGTGTGTGTGTGTGTGTGAGAGAGTGTTTGTGTGTGTGTGTGAATTTGTGACTGTGTGTGAGAAGAGAGTGATTATAAGTGTGAATCTATGATTCTGAATGTGCGCAAGTGATTCTGAATGCATATAAGTGAGAGTGCTTCTGATTGTGTATGTGTGAGAGAGACTGATTGTAAGTGTGTGTGTATGAGTGATTCTGAGTATGCTTGTGTATGACAGAGACTGATTGTAAGTGTGCGAGTCTGATTCTGTGGTTGTGCGTGTGAGAGTGAGAGATTGGATGCATTGGTCTTCCCTAGTAGTCTTTTGGCTATTACTCTCTCGTATGCAACCCATTAATGAGAATGCAACCTACTTTTGCTGGTCTGGTGATGGGGGAATGAGAACACATAGCTGAGTTTCCTGGGAGGCTCATGCTCCCATTATTCCTCAAGGGAGCGGTTTGGGAAATACCCACATTTTCGGGATGATTGCCTAGCAACAGGGAAAAGAGTCAAACCAAATTCTTAAGGCAAGCAGCACTCATTCACTATAGCATTAAATGTATTGTACAATGCTGTTCCGTTTTGTTTCTCCGTGTGATTTATTTTGACGAACACCAGAAACCAGCCTTCAAACACACAAGTTCATCACACACAATAAACTACGGCAACCAACAGATGCAGGATTCATGAAGTTAGTCCCAATGTGAAGTATGAGACAGAATATTGCATTTCCATACCTGCCACAGGTCTGGAATTAGAAAAAATCTCAGTCTAAAACAAATCCCCCTGACTATTTATCTTGTCTCTGTATCAGCCGCTGGAATATGATAAGAATTTATTGTAGAAATCACACGAAAAATATAACCGTGGGGAAGAGAGAGATTGGAATAGATTACTGCTCTGCTTCAGGCCAATTAGGAGTGTAATTGAAGAAATTTAGTTTTCGAGTTGGCCTAGTTTGTTATATTTCTGCCAGGATTCATGATCTTTTCTATCACATGCTTTTCTTTCACATTTTTCTTCACTTTTTCTCTTGCTCATAGCAGGTGCTCAGATTATCTCTTTCCGATCTTCACCGAGCTGCTTCAGCAGAGAATTGGGATGCAGATCTTTTCGTGGCTTGATTCCGGTAGTCCTTCTAAGTAAGGGTCGGAGATTCGCTTTTCTTAAGCAAAACAATACAGCCATGCGGTTCTTCTGCATTCTCAAATCAATCCATTCAGTGCCTCATGCAGTGGTCTGACAGGGGCACCTGTAGCCATCCGAAAGTCGATGTTGCCTCTAGGTTTATAAAACCAAAAAATGCTGGAAATACTCAGCAGGTCTGGCAGCATCTATAGAGAGAGATGCAGAGTTAACGTTTCAGGTCAGTGATTCTTCATCAGAACATCAGAAACCAGCCTTCAAACACACAAGTTCATCACACATGGTAAACTCTGATGAAATGTCACTGACCTGAAACTTTAACTCTGTTTCTCTCTCCACAGATACTACCAGACCTGCTGAGTATTTCCAGCACCTTTTGGTTTTATTTCAGATTTCCAGCATCTGGATTTTATTTTCGCCTCTGGGTTTCCTCTGTCTGCTTTGAGGAAATGCTTTTGCCACAAGCTAAATCTGAGCTGAGCCGTTGGCTTTCGGTCTGCCAGCCATTCCACCATGGTATTCATGTCTATTACTAATTACAATAGCACGCCTCCCCCACAACTCCAATTGCAGTTCCAATTAGTCAATTATATTAAAGCTGCAGATTTCCACATGAAGCAAACAGATAGAGTGAACTAATTTTCTGAGTCAGGTTTTTTGATACACTCTGGTGCTGACTACTCTGGTGCTCTGCAGCACCTGTGGAAGAGCCTGTCACTCCAGAATTGGCCTTTATAGCCACTCCAGGCGCTGCTTCACAAACCACTGACCACCTCCAGGCGCGTATCCATTGTCTCTCGAGATAAGGAGGCCCAAAAGAAGGTGCTGAGAGAATACCTCAGAAAATTTACCCCAGTATTTCTGGCTCCATCCTGACTTGGAACTATATCGCCTTTCCTTTGCTGTCGCTGGGTCAAAAACCTGGAACTCCCTCCCTAACAGCGCTGTGGTTGTACCGACACCACACATACTGCGGCGGTTCAAGAAGATCTGGTCAAGGGCAATTAGAGATGGGCAACAAATGCCAGCCTTGTCAGCAAAGTCACATCCCAAGAATGGATTAAAAAAAAATCTCTGAACAAATTCAAGCGGTTGATAGATGATGAAGTCATGTATCTGGAATGGAACCACAGAGAACCATCTGCTAGCCATTCAGATTGAAGATCACAAGATAATTACAGATAAGATAATTAGAGGGCGGCACAGTGGCGCAGTGGTTAGCACCGCAGCCTCACAGCTCCAGCGACCCGGGTTCAATTCTGGGTCCTGCCTGTGTGGAGTTTGCAAGTTCTCCCTGTGTCTGCGTGGGTTTCCTCCGGGTGCTCCGGTTTCCTCCCACAGCCAAAAGACTTGCAGGTTGATAGGTGAATTGGCCATTATAAATTGCCACTAGTATAGGTAGGTGGCAGGGGAATATAAGGACAGGTGAGGATGTGGTAGAAATATGGGATTAGTGTAGGATTAGTATAAATGGGTGGTTAATGGTCAGCACAGACTCGGTGGGCCGAAGGGCCTGTTTCAGTGCTGTATATCTAAATCTAAATCATACAGGCGAGGAAAGCCTTTCAGCCCATCCAGAATCACCCTAAAGTCCCCACATTGTCACATTGATTTGACTCTTTAATGATTTTGTCATGTTGGTTTCCACTATACCTGGGAGTCCATTCCATCTCTTGATGTTCTTTTTCAGAGAATGGTTCTGATATTTGTCATTTATAAGGTGAATCTGTGATCCCTTGTCTTATTCTTGTCATGTGAAGTAATTTTTCTGATTTACCTTTTTAATACCACTTACAGTCTTGCATACCTCTCTGTAAGATTATCCCACAGACAGGTCCTTTCAAGGCTAAAAAGCCAGAATGCTTCCAGTCCAACTAAAAGGGTTAAATTATGAGGACAGGTTGCACAGACTAAGCTTGTATTCCCTCGAGTATAGAAGATTAAGGGGTAATACAATTGAGGTGTTTAAAACGATTAAGGGGATTGAAAGGGTAGATAGAAAGTGCTTCCTCTGGTGGTGGAATCCAGAACAAGGGACCATAAGCTTAAAATTAGAGCTAGACCATTCAAGGGAGATGTTATGGAGTAATAGAGTTATACAGCACAGAAACTGGCCCTTCGGCCCATCGTGTCTGTGCCGGCCATCAAACACCTATCTATTTGAATCCCATTTTCCTGCACTTGTCCTGTAGCCTTGTATGCTATGGCGTTTCAAGTGCTCATCTAAATACTTCTTCAATGTTGTGAGGGTTCCTGCCTCTACCGCCCCTTCAGGCAGTGTGTTCCAGATTCCAACCACCCTCTGGGTGAAATTTTTTTTCCTCAAATCCCCTCTAAACCTCCTGCCCCTTACTTTAAATCTATGCTCCCTGGTTATTGATCCCGCCACTAAGGGACAAAGTTTCTTCCTATCTATTCTATCAAAGCCCCTCATAATTTTGTATACCTCAATCAGGTCCCCCCTCAGCCTTCTCTGCTCTAAGGAAAACAACCCTCGCCTATCCAGTCTCTCTTCATAGCTGAAATGCTTCAGCCCAGGCAACATCCTGGTGAATCTCCTCTGCACCCTCTCCAGTACAATCACATCCTTCCCATAGTGTGGTGACCAGAACTGTACACAGTACTCCAGCTGTGGCCTAACTAGCATTTTATACAGTTCCATCATAACCTCCCTGCTTTTATATTCTTTGCCTCGGCTAACCACCTTATCTACCTGTGCTGCTGCCTTCAGTAATCTATGGATAAGTGCACCAAGGTCCCTCTGAACCTCTGTACTTCCTAGGGTCCTACCATCCATTGTATATTCCCTTGCCTTGTTAGTCCTCCCAAAATGCATCACCTCACACTTCTCAGGATCAAATTCTATTTGCCACTGCTCCGCCCATCTTACCAGCCCATCTATATCATCCTGTAATCTAAGGCTTTCTTCCTCACTATTTACAACACCACCAATTTTCATGTCATCTGCGAACTTACTGATCATACCTCTTATATTCACATCTAAGTCACTAATGTACACTACAAACAGCAAAGGTACCAGCACCGATCCCTGTGGTACGCCACTGTCAGGAAGCATTTATTCACACAAACACTCGTGGACATCTGGAAATCTCTCGCTCAAAAAGTTACAGGTCAGCCATGATCTAATTGAATGGCAGAAGAGGCTTGATGGGCTCAATGCCTTCTCCTGTTCCTATGTTCCTATAACTCAGCCCTTTAAGACTAGGCAGAGTCGCAAAGGCTAATTCTTCATTTTGCCTCCACTAAGACTAGCAATCAGCCTTGTGGCTTCTGTTTATACAACTTCCAATGATTGAGTATCATTGACCAGAACTTCTTTCAACTTTGGAACAATGGTTCAATACAACCCAGACTGCAGGAATGAAATATCTCTCTACTGGTAGTCGTGAGCCCCGTGTTTTAAAGTGTCTATCGTATGGTTATTGACCTGAATTTCTGTCCGTTTAATATTTTGACTTTTTTTTTATGCCATACAAGCCAATGCTTTTGTTGAGAGCTGTGAGTGGAAATGCACTTTGAGGGTCATGATGCTTAGTTGCAACGTGACAAAATAGGACAAATGGATGGGGTAACTGCTTTTTTTCCATGTGCCCTTAATTGTACTAAAACTGGGATGAATAGGTTCTGAGCTGTGATTCACTGAAATACTGAGTGACTGAGGGATGGAGGCTAAGGTGAATTCATAATATAAAATCTCTTGCTGTATTTTAAAGGTCATCGGTCATATTATTCTGATGTCACTCATGAGGTTAGCAAGTTAAATTGTCTTCACTTTTTTTCTTCCAATGTTCTCCCATCTTACGTTAAAGGCCTTGTCACTGGCCATGCAATGGTTCCATGGACTGTCCAGTACCTCCATTATATATATCTGTGAGCTTGCTAGTCCACCGCAGGGGCATCTCATTATTATCCTGTACACCCTTCATCTGCATACAACACACCACAGCTCACTGAATAACAATCTGGTCATTATATTTTTCCCCGAGTTCAGGGACAATGTGGGCAATTGTCGCAATCCCCACTGCCACACGAGCTGTGATCACCTAACCCTAATGGGGGATGGAGGGCTGTGCTTTCCTACAATCACACACCAATTTTTTTCCAATTAGCCACTTCTCAGTGTCATACTTTCTTTAAAAATATGCTGAGCTCATCACTTGAGCCTCAAATTCGATGAAGACACAGCAATGTTGAACAGCAACCAAGAAGTGCAGGAATTACTGTTGACCATAATATTGGTTAGACATTTAGAGGGAGTTGTTAACCCAGCTATTTCATATGGGTAAAAACATAGAGACAGGAGTAGATCATTCATCCCCCTGAAGCCTGTTCACCATTCAGTTAGATTATGGCTGATCTGCGTCTTAACTCCATTCCCCTGCTTTGGTTCCATATCCCTTAATACCACTGCAAAATCTTATTCTAGTCTGTGCAGCCTGTCCTCAGAAGGTAACCCTTTTAGGTCTGGTGTTATTCTGGGAAATCTGCGCTGCACCCGCTCTTCTCTTGGCATTTCTTCACAGACGAAGATTTTGGGAAGGTTGTTGTCATCGGTTGCAGGCCCGCTGGTTGCTAGTCAGGCCTATCTGTGATCTGCAGGTTCTCCTACAGCGGGTACAAGTGAAGGTGTAGTCGCTGCTGGGGGCAAATGGATCTATCCTCCTCCTTTTCTTTTTCATGCTCGTTCTTCGCTCAGTCTCAAAGGTGTCTGTAGCTCTCCTGATGTAGCACCTTCAGGCATCACGATCTATGGCCTGCACTTCTCACTGGCGATGGTCGATATGGCACACAGAGAGGGACTTCTTCAGGGAGTCCTTGAAATGGTTGCATTTTGCCCCTCTGTTCCTTTTACCCGTGGTCAGCTCTGTCATCCATCCGGGCAGCGTGACCCACCCAACGCAGTTGGCTTTGCAGGAGGATGGCCTCAATGCTGGTGATGTTGGTTGTTTCCAGGACTTCAATGTTTGAGGTGTGGTCCTGCCAGTGGATCTTGAGGATGCTGCGGAGGTAGCGCTGATGGAAGCACTCTAGAAGGTGTACATGATGACGGTGTAGGACCCATGACTCGACGCCATACAGAAGGGTGGTGAGGACTGCGGCTTTGTACGCTTTGAGTTTGGTCTGTGCTCTGAGGCTGTGGTTGCTCCACACACGTTTGCAGAGTCTGCCGAATGTACTTTTTGCTTTTGAGAGTCTATTGTCCACTTCCTTGTCTGTGGTGGCATCAAATGAGATGACACTCCCCAAATAAGTACATTGCTTGATGGCATTCAGCTCAGTTCCCTCAATGACAATGCTTGGTGGTCTATATTCTTCTTGGGGTGCAGGCTGACACAGGACTTTGGTTTTCTTTAAACTGATTTTTAGTCCGAAGAGTTGTGCTGCCTCCGAAAAATGTGTTGTTAGACGTTGCAGGTCTGACTGACTGTGGGCCAGGAGAGCACAGTCATCGGTGAAAAGAAGTTCACAGATGAGTTTTTCTGGCGTCTTTGTGTGAGCCTGAAGATGCCTGAGGTTGAAAAGGCCTCCCTCAGTCCGGAGTCTATGTAAACTCCCTCCTTAAGGTCTTCTGTTGCCTGCTGCAGCATCATGCTGAAAAAGATGGTGAATAGGGTCGGGGCCAGCACACATCCCTGCTTCACACCATTGGAGATATGGAAGGGATTTGAGAGGTCGCTGTTTTGCTTGACTTGTCCGTATTGATTTTCATGAAACTGCTTCACCATGGCCAGGAACCTGGGTGGGCATCCAGGTTTATCAAGGATTTTCCAAAGTCCATCTCTGCTCACAGTGTCGAATGCCTTGGTGAGGTCTATGAAAGTGACGCAATGCTTTTCTTGTAATTGTCTGAATGCAAACACCATGTCTGTGGTGCCTCTGTTTGCTCTGAAACCACACTGGCTCTCTGGGAGATTGTCTTCTGCAATGGTAAGCACAAGCCTGTTCAGAAGTATTCTCGCCAGGATCTTCCCAGCAATAGAAAGGAGGGTGATCCCACGGTATTTGGAGCAGTCTGATTTTTCTCCTTTCTTTCTGTACAAGTTGATGATAATTGCATCACGAAAATCCTGTGGAATCCTGCCCTGTTCCCAGCAGGCCGTGAAAAACTCATGGAGCTTGGTCTATAGGGCAGGGCCACCATGCTTCATGGCTTCGGGTGGAATTCCATCGGCTCCTGGGGCTTTGTTGTTCTTCATCTGGTTGATGGCGGTCACAGTTTCCTCCAGAGTTGGACTCTCATCCAGTTCTTCTTTGACAGGCTGCTGTTGGTTGTAATTGATGGCAGTATCATGCACTGTGCACTTGGCGTTGAAGAGTGTTTCAAATTGCTCCAACCAGCGATCCGGGACTGACTCCTTGTCAGTGTGTAGGGTCTTGCCATTGGCGCTCCTAAGGGGGTTTTGCTGTGCTCATCCATAGACAGATTTTAGTGCTTCATAGAAACTTCTTATATCACCAGTATCAGCGTACAGTTGAGTTTTTTCCACAAGTGCAATCCACCAATCATTTTGGATGTTCCTCAGTTTACATTGAAGGGTGCTGCATGCTTGACGGTCGGCTGTCTTTTTCTCTCGGCTGGCCGGCTGAGCAGACCTTGAATTTCCTTGACATTTTCATTCATTCTTCTTGGTGCTGGGTCCGATGTATCCAGTACTGCACCTTTGATGTGTCCCCAGAGTTCTCCTGGAATGGAATCAGCAGTGAGATCAGGATGTTCCAGTCTAGTCTGTAAGGTTGTTTGATATCTATCTCTATAAGATGAGGTTTGCAGGTTGCTGACTGCAAATTTCTTTGATGGGTTGTCTCTAGGCCTGTGCTTGGGCTTAGGCTTGAAGTGGAAGTTCAGCTTTGAACAAATGAGCCGGTGATCTGTAAGACAGTCAGCACTGGGCATGACTCTAGTATTCAGGACGTCCTTTAGGTCACACTGGTGCACCAAAATGTAATCTATCAGGTGCCAGTGTTTAGAGCAGGAATGCATCCACATGGTCTTGAAGCGATCTTTTTGTCGAAAGGAGGTGTTGGTTATGGACAGCTGCTTTTCTGCACAGAGTTCCAAGAATAAACATCCGTTTTCATTACAGTTTCCAACCCCAAGATTTCCGAGCATTCCCTTCCATGCCAGGCTGTCACGGCCCACTCTGGCGTTGAAATCGCCAAGGACAACAATTTTGTCCTTGGGAGGGACATTCTGGATGAGGTCACGGAGATCTGTGTAGAACTTATCTTTGTCAGCTAGGTTAGCCTTCAGGGTTGGAGCATAAACGCTGATGAGGGTTACATGCTGCTGGTCTTGG
Organism: Heterodontus francisci; assembly: GCF_036365525.1. NCBI lineage: Eukaryota > Metazoa > Chordata > Chondrichthyes > Heterodontiformes > Heterodontidae > Heterodontus > Heterodontus francisci. Next base: position 44,450,200 of record NC_090405.1, on the reverse strand, counting down.
AGGGGCAGGTGCAGGGACATGATGCATTCGGAGGGGCCAGTTGGCAGGCTTGAAAGTTTAGTGGCGATAGACTTCTTCACCAAGAAGTCATCACCAACGAGACGTCGTTCACCTTGAGGTCTACCTGACCAATAGAGGGTAAAGCCAGCGTTGTGTTCCAATATAATCGTGTTCTGTTAGGCTGCCTGGCTCTGAGAAGCAGACCTCACTCAGGGCCTCTATATCAATGTCTAGTCTGGCTAGCTCATGGGCAACCAGGGCTGAGCGTCGTTGGGGGCTGCTGTTGTCACCAGAGTCGAGCATTGTTCTCACATTCCAGCAGGCGAGTGTCAGAATTTTTTTTCCCCACCTTTTGAAGCGAGGTTAAGAGTTCGCGTTTCCTTCTCTGTCGTAGTTTGAGCTGATTAAGAGATGCCCGTTGACTGCAGCAAGCCAACTGGGTGGTAGGGAGATGAGTATTTGTTTAGGCCACCGTTTCTAGGACCCTCTCCAATTTCAGAGCGAGCAGTGCTATCCGTCAGAAAGGCTGCTTTGTCGCTCAGGGTGCTACCGGGTGATGATGTCGTCTCTCGGTCATCATCAAAACAAACAATATCCTGAGCCGCCTGCACGCAGGATTGGAACTGTGGCTGCCAGTGCCATCTTGCACCTGCCGTTTTCGCCCCTTTCCCGTCGCTACAGGACTGACTTGTTGAGCTATTGGTGGGTTGGATGGATTTCCTTCCTGCCTGCACAGTGGTGCTTGAAGGTGGAGTACAGTTTGTGCTGACTGACCCTACCCAGTGAACTGCGACGGCGGCAGCGAGGTCTCCAAGCCGTAGGTTTGGATTCAGAGTTTCCCTCTCCTAGCTGGGTTGCTGACTAAGGCTTGAGGTGACCCTCCTTCCCTTGCTATTTTATCCATAGCTGGCATACCAACAATCTTATGTGTGGTATGCATTTGGTCCAGAACATGATGGTCACTAGAGCCAATTTGTAGAATGGACTGGAATCACTGGTGTTCACCTACACCCAGCAATAAACTGCTGGCTCCAAGTGCCACACCCTGGTAAGCCATCTCAGCTGAAGGGCAAAACATAGTGAGGGGAGAAATGATGAAGACACCACCTGGACGGATGTCTTTCTTGATAAAGGTAACGGCCAAGGCGGAAGGATTACAATACTTACCAGCCAATCAACTCACAGGCTTCCTGACTCGGTGCAAACGGGAGAAGAAACTGGGAAGCGGTGGCTAGGATGGGGGAGGCGCTGCACCATCGCTTTAATGGCGCCCCCTCCCTCCCTCCCACCAGGGCCCACGCTGCACTTCCGCCGGACCCGGCGGCTCTGATTCGGGGCCTGAGTGCCGCTGAGACGTGGCTTGCCGAGGCTGTGCTCAGCCCCCCGCTCAGCTTCCCGGAGCTGCTCCGCACAGGCAAGAGGTCTTAGGGGGCGGGGCCTCCGTGCGCCTGTGCGTTGCGCTCGCTCTAAGGCCTGTGTATCCTTCCTGAGGTGCAGGGCCCAGAACTGGACACAGTACTCCAAATGCTGACTAACTGGAGCTTTATACAGCTGTAGCAATAACATCCACCCCTTTGCATTCCAGCCCCCCATGGAATTCAATTGCTTAGCTCACAGACAAAGGGATATTCAAAGAATGCTTTTGCCAGTTTACCCTCATAAACCTAATGGGCTGAATGGCCTCCTTTCGTGCTGTCATTTTCTATAATGCCGCCCACAATACACTCTACCCTGGAGTCTGATATTCCAAATTATACTGTTTACGTGGCTTTATTGGTACAGATTCAAAAATAAATTTGTGTGTTTCGCATCTCCATGGCAACCCTAGTTTGTGAGCAGATGCCCCTTGCAGGAAGCCACAGAGAACCATAGCAACAGATGAAAACTCTTACCCGTCCCTATGGCAACAATCATTGTTGTGTGGCTGGGCTTTGGACCGATCCTCTAGTGTGAAATATGAAAGCACTCAAAAGCCTGCGGGTTCAGGGAGGTGATGTACCTGAATAATGCTTATAGACAGGACACAAAAAAAAAAATCCACTCTGAATTCTGACAGGCTATACACGCTGAATTTCTAAATGTCTTGAAAGTCAGTCACAGCAGCTTAGATAGTATTTTCTCCTCTCTGAGTAACGCCAAGACACAGCCATTATAATTTGAAGCAGTGCCTTAAAAATCTATAGAAATACTCCTCGTGCAATCAGCCCTTTTTTATATGGAAGTTTTCTCCAACAACCCCTCACCCCACTCCCCCAGTAGCTCCAATTTAATTCACGTCCGCATCTCACTATTCCTTGAGCGTGAGTTTAAGAGGGAGCTGTGAGGGAGAATGACTATGAAGATCATCCCAGTGAATATATCAGCAGTTTCATCAGAGTCTTCATTTGTTACTGCAGCTGACTTAATCTGGTAGAGTAACAAAAACTGGAGCATTAACCTCCTGAAACATAGCTCAGTCCATTTAAAAATAAATTGGACTAGCTTTATCACTGTAGACAAGGAACTCCCCCGCTTCCCCCAGTAAAGCAGCATATAGCACTGACCCCAATTCACTTTTAGGAAAGGTGAGGCACAACAACTATGGCAATCCTGCCTCACCTTTCCTATCTATTCCAAATCCAGATCCCAGCTGAGCAATTCTGAGACCTTTGATGGATATATTTTCCATCTGGCCAAAGAGGAGCTATTATGCACATTAAGATGAGGGGCCTTGCTGTTCGAATAGTGTTCTCATTTGGAAGTTCCCTTGAATTATGCCGATTTTGTGATTTGACTTTGGTGGGTTAGAGGCAGAGAGAAGGGGTATATCCCTACCCCAGCCAAACCCCCACCCCCATTCCCCTGATCACAACACCCATTTCTGGCTCCATTCCAATCTTCCTGTGCCACTTCTAATGGGCGCTGGGATTATCTGCCCCAAAAAAGGGGTGGAAAAAGCCCATTAGGATGGTACTAATGGAGTGTCACATTTCCTGTCAGTACCACAATAGCAATGCCTGTACGCAACAGATGCCCAATGTTGGGAGGAAATTAAAAGGCCCACAATCAATCATGGAACATGTCTCCGTTTTACTACCTGAAATTTGCTCCCTAAATCTCTCCACTTCCTTTAAGACCCTTCATAAAACGCAGCCCTTTCACCAAGTATTTGGTCACCTGTTCCTAATCTTACATTCCTTGGCCCAGTATCCATTTTATGCACACCGTTGTGAAGCATCTTAGGTTATTTCTGTAGGTTAAAGGTGCTATCTAAGGTGTGGTTGATTAGGTCTACTTTCAATCGCATTGGCCTCCCTTCCCCTTTCTATTTACCACAGATTTTCTGCAAATGGAAACTCATTTCAGTTCTTTGCCTATTGTAGCTTTATCCTTTCCTGAATATGTTCATGTCTCCATGTCCACGACTTATTGTTTTCTCACATGATGCCTCTCTTGCCCCTTGTATCTTTTGTTCCTCTTTGTTAATGTTATTCCTGCTCTATGGTTGCTGTTCCTTAATTAACCTTCTCTCTTATTTGGGTTTGCTGTTGCTTTTGATTTTGAAATCTTTCCTCTTCACTTTTAGCCTTGCTGTTTCTCTTCCCTCCAAGTCTCCAAGCCTTCTCTTCTGTCCCATACCCAGAATCATAGAACCAGAGAAAAGTTATGGCACAGAAAGAGGCCATTCAACCCATTGTGTCTGCACCAGCTGAAGAAACTAGTCGCCCAATCTAATCCCACCTTCCAGCAGATGGTCTGTAGCCTTGCAGGTTACAGCACTTCAGGAACAGGTCCAGGTACCTTTTAAATGAGTTGAGGGTTTCTGCCTCCGCCACTGATCCAGGCAGCAAATTCCAGACGCCCATCACCCTCATGTGCCCTCTAATCCTTCTACTAGTCACCTTAAATCTGTGCCCCCTGGTAATTGACCTCTCCGCTCGGGGAAACAGGTCCTTCCTGTCTATTCTATCTAGGCCCCTCATAATTTTGTACAATTAAGTCACTCCTCAGCCTCCTCTGTTCTAAGGAAAACAACCTGAGCCTATCCAATCTTTCCTCTTAGCTGCAACTTTCAAGCCCTGGCTACATTCTTGTAAATCTCCTCTGTACCCTCTCCGGAGCAATGATGTCCTTCCTGTAAGGTGGTGACCAGTACTGTGTGTAGTACTCCAGCTGTGGCCTAAACAGCATTTTATACAATTCCAGCATTATATCCCTGCTTTTGTATTCTATACCTCGGCCAATAAAGGAAAGCATTCTAACTGCCGCCTTCACCACTTTATCTACCTGTCCTGCAACCTTCAGGGACCTGTGGACATGTACTCCAAGGTCTCTCACTTCCTTGATACCTCTCAATATCCTTCTGTTTATTGTGTATTCCCTTGCTTTGTTTTTCCTCCTCATTCCTTGATTGTCAAGACTTCTGCCAGTCAAAGGATAAGATCATAGAAAATTGGAGCAGGTGTAGGCCATTCGGCCCATTGAGAGTGCTCCACCATTCAAACAGATCATGGCTGATCATCTACCTCTACGCCATTTTTCCCCACTATGCCCATATCCCTTGATGTCATTAGTATTCAGAAAACTATCGATTTCGGTCTTGAACATGCTCAATGATTGAGCTTCCACAGCCTTTGGAGTAGAGAATTCCACAGATTCACCACCCCCTGAGTAAAAATATTCCTCCTCATCTCAGTCTTACATGGCCTGCACCTTTGTCTGAGACTGTATCCTGTGGTTCTAGACTCACCAGCCAGAGGAAACATCCTATCTACATCCACCCTGTCACGCCCTGGAAGAATTTTATAAGTTTCAATGAGACCACCTCTCATTTTTTGAAACTCTAGAGAATACAGGCCCAGTTCTTGCAATCTCTCCTCATAAGACAATCCCACTCTGCCTTGATTCTCCGTTCAAATCACCAGTGGTAATGCATTTCCGCCTGCGTGCAAAAGATAGAGGGACTATTTGACTGGGGAGGCAGCAGGTTATATTATTCCAAAAATTAGATGTACTTGTACTGACCACAGGAAGATCCCATCTTCAGTACTTTGAAGTTGACTGTTTGTGGCATTACTCATAGGTCTTTGTGAACTTCTTCAGTGCTCAAGGCCAATGTCTATGTGAACACAGTGATGCAAGCATTCTTGGAATCCTGAATAGTCCCAGCTCTTGTGCATTGTGAGCTCTTGTGTTACCCTAAAGAAACATTAGCCATTTCTTCTAAGCAAAGGGTTCAATACTGTACAACAGGTTACATTGATACAGTGTCTTTAGAGCAGTAAGATGTCCCAGAACACTTTATGGAGGAAGAAATTCAAAAAAGGGTGTTGATTTTCTTCGAATTTATTTTTAATCAGATTCACTCCACTGGCACTACCTTGGCTGAGTGGTTTTAGTTACAAATACTGCATCACTTCAGAACTGGACAGATTTCAATCGAACTTCCTTAATGGGAGTTAAATCCCCTGCAGCTGTGCTTTGTATTGTGTTAGCTTGGCTCAATTAGGAACATAGGAAGCTGAGGAGGCCATTCAGCCCCTCAAGCCGGCTCCGCCATCATGGATCATCTGCATCTTAGCTCTATTTACCTGCCTTGGTTCTATATTTTTTCATACCCTTGCCTAACAAAAATGTATCACTTTCAGTTTTAAGCTTATCAGTTGGCTCTCAGCCGCAATGGCTTTTTCCAGGAGAGAGTTCCAGATTTCCATCCCCATTTGCGTGAAGACGTGTCCCTGACATCGCAGTTGGCAAGGATACACTCATTCTTGTCTCTGATTCGGGAAGTTATGGGTTCGAGCCCCAGACTTGAGTGCATCCTTGAGGCCGAAGCTTCAGCAGAACCATGGAAGTTTTGCACGGGTGAGTAGGTAAATTTTGCATGGGTCTTGGGACGTTGCAAGCAGCCAGAGAATACCAGAAAATCACGGGCGTATCATCTTCCTGTGTAAAACCAAGGTCTTGTCTGCAAGTTCAGGTAGTTATGAATAAGCTGTAATGGAAAGACAGTGAGATTGGTTTGAGGATTAATTAGTCTGAAGGGCCTTCTTCATGAGACCCTATCTAACTAAAGAACATGGGAATGGATTTGAGCCATCTAACATTGGAGTGGCACAGTGGTTAGCACTGCAGCTTCACAGCTCCAGTGACCCAGGTTCGATTCTGGGTACTGCCTGTGCAGAGTTTGCAAGTTCTCCCTGTGACCGTGTGGGTTTCCACCAGGTGCTCTGGTATACTCCCACAGCCAAAGACTTGCAGGTTGATAGGTAAATTGGCCATTGTAAATTGCCCCTAGTGTAGGTAGGTGGTAGGAGAATGGTGGGGATGTGGTTGGAATATGGGATTAATGTAGGATTCGTACAAATGGGTGGTTGTTGCTTGGCACAGACTCGGTGGGCCGAAGGGCCTGTTTCAGTGCTGTATCTCTATAACACAAATCTCAAAGTTCACCCAATTTTCATTACATTCTAAAGCTGGCTGGTTACTGGAATAGTAGAATTTAGTAACATGTAGTTGGAGGATTGACATTACCTTACTGAATGGATTGCAGGCCAACTGGAAACAAGGCATTTGATTGGGGTCAGACATGAGATATTGAGGAGCAAAACCCAAGTTGCCAATTCAGACCTCTTCGATTCCTTTAGGAAGGGGAATGTATGGATAGAGGGACACAGCTGTTCAGTTGACCCAATGCCCATGCTTCATAACCTCTGATTCATGTGGTTCAACCATAACTGAACTCATATGGTCCATCTTATGACCAAACTTATTTTCCCAAGTGTTGCATCTCCTGGATATCCCAGTTCAGATTGGACATTCCCTCCTTTCACATTTCTTCAGCGAGTTTGAACATTGACTGTCAGTTCTGCATTTTGAACCTGACTGAAGGACCCCTACCTGGGAAAAGCTCTAAAAAAAGGGCAATGGAAAAAAAATATTGACAGCAACTTGCATTTATGCGTTTAACGTAGTAAAACATCCCAAAGGTGCTTCACAGGGAACAAAAATTCTGGCACCAAACCACATGGACAGATGAGGTCATGGAGGCAAGTTTGAAGGAGCGTTTTCAAGGCAAAGAGAGAGGTGGAGAGGCAGAGAGGTTTAGGGGGGGATTTCGAGAGTTGAGGGTCTGGGCAGCTGAAGGCACGACCAGCGGAGAAAATCAGGGATGCACAAGAGACCAGACTAACGGAAGCACATGTTCGAAAGGAAAGTTTAATCTGGCAGCACACTTGAGGAGGAAGTATGGAGGGATGCTGGATACAGTTTCCTTCAGTGTCTAATTCTGCTGTATGTTATGAAGAGAATTGTAGAACCACTGATTGAAACAAGTCACTTGCATGTAAATAGAGGATGGAAATGAAGAGCCATATAATAATATACAAAGAGCAAGGCTGCCAATCAAACAACCCTCAGGCACTTCTGTTCCCTGCTTTTTGAATCTATTAGCATATATTAGCATATATCTTTTCTAGTGTGCAATTTCATCAGGTTATTCTGTCAGTCGAGGCCTAGTTCAGGTCTGCTGAGTTCTGGGTGGCAGGGCTGCAGTTTCTTTGTGCTCTGAAATGAACTTGTGCATATAAGCCTCCTGCCATTATTATTTATCTCTGGGTTACGTCAGCTGTCAGCATGAGGTTCAAACTCAAGGAAGAAAATTATTGTGTGTGGCCATTTTATTTCTTTAAGCTTCCTTGCGTTTTAAAACTATAGAATCGGCACAGCACAGAAGGGAGCCATTCGGCCCATTGTGTCCATGTTGGCCCAACTGACCGAGTTCCACGCCCCCGCCATTTTCATGTAGCCCTCCAAATCTTTTCTCTTCAGATAGTTAAACTGCTGGCTGATTCTGGGGGTAAGGGTAGTTAGAACAGACCTTTGGCGGCTGGAAACCGCCCCCCAACGCTTTATTACCTTGTCCAAATAATAATTCTTCAAAGGGGTCGTTTTATAACTTGGTGCTCTCTCTCTCTCTCTCTCCCCCACTTTCCACCCTAAGAGCTGAGATTTGATAATTCCAACCATACGCTTTGCATAATGTTATAGTCGCAATGTGCTGGAATTTCTGACAAGTGTCGTTGGTGGGCAAGGCCCCCTGGGGGAGTACAACGTCAGAGAAATCACCCCTCGCTGTAAAAGTGAGCGCTGGTTGGCTATTGACTGTGGAGGCCATCACATCCAAACCTGACCCTCTCCTCACCTGATGTTAGGATGCCAACTCTGGCTGAAGATATTCCTGGAGGTTCCATCACATGACCTCCTGGCTCCAGCTGCCTCGCTCAATCAGTCTTCTTTTCGGCATCTCCAATGATTTTATGATAAACTAAAATGTTCAAAGGAAATGAGAAAATACACGCAGTTCTTTAAATGCCCCTATGATATTTTTTCACCCGGGTTTGCTTGCAGCAGTCTCCCAGAGATTGTCTTCCATGCCTGGAGACTCCAGGGCAAAACTAGAGGGTTGGCAACCCGATCTGGTGTTCACACATGCACACCCTCCAACTGCAATCGCTGAACAGAGGAGGGGATACGTCCAGTCAGAGCTGAAATTTATCCATTTTTTTCAAAAAGGCCAGGTAGATAAATTACTGCTAATAATTCTTAGGTTTTAGTTTAATTTCTTTTTTAACAAATTGTTTTATTTTATCAATGAATTCTCGCAACATCATCGACAGAACAAGCAAAGTGAAGAAACTGAATTAACTTCGCTTGAAATATTGTCGTTAACCTTCGTGCCTCAGTGATCAATGCTCTTCAATTGTGTCCACGCTCAGCTCTCTTGCACACTCGGCCTCAGGAACTCCTTCAAGTCAGTTCCCCCCACTGCCCCGTCCCCACCCCCGCGACCGTGAATATGCCATCATTGCTCACTGTTCATATTCTCTCCTCATGCAAAGCTACAGATTCTCAAAGGGGCCTGGTATTATTGACACAGGCAGGCCTCTGGTCCTTCGCCCAAGAGGGCATTCTTCATATGTGTTTGGACAATGGATATTACAGGGTAACGTCAGTATACGGCAGGAAAGACATCTCATTGCTAAGCCTGGCCTGATATTTAACCGGCATAGCTGTGCATATTCTTTCAAACAGGAATTACAAGGTAGTACCCAACATGGGAGCCCTGTTTGATCGTCTCCTTGTGTTTTTCCCTGCTGTGGCTCAATTAGTAGCATTCTCACCTCTGCGTTAGCAAGTTCTGGGGTCGCATCCCACTCCAGGATTTGAGCTTAAAAATCACGGCTGAGATTCCAGTGCAGTACTGAGGGAGTTATTCATGGACAATATTAGTCCTTCAACCAACATCACAAAACAGATTATCCGGTCATTATCGCATTGCTGTTTGTGGGAGCTTGCTGCGTGCAAATTGGTTGCTGTGTTTCCTACATTACAACAGTGACGACACTTCAAATGTACTTCGTTGGCTGTAAAGCACTGTGGGATGCCCTGTGATTGTGAAAGGGGCTATAGAAATGCGAGTAGTTTCTTTTAATGCCGTTTGAAACACCTTCACTGCTACCTAGACCAAAATCCATTAGCTTTTTCAATGCCAGCTGCGGCTCAGTGAGTGGCACTCTTGCCTCTGAGGCATAAGGTCGTGGGTTCGGGTCCCACTCCAGCGGCTGGAGCACCAAATCCAGGGAGTGCTGCTCTGTCGGCAATGCCACGTTTCGGGTGAGATGTTAAACTGAGGTCCTGTCTGCTCTCTCGCGCAAAAAGATCCATCGTGCTATTTTTGAAGGAGAGCAGCATGTTCTCCCTAGTGTCCCGGCCAACAATTACCCCTCAACCAACATCACTGAGAAGCAGATTATCACATTGCCATTTGTGCAAATTCACATGTCATGTATCCAACATTACAGTGGCGCAGTGGTTAGCACTGCAGCCTCACAGCTCCAGGGACCCGGGTTCGATTCTGGGTACTGCCTGTGTGGAGTTTGCAAGTTCTCCCTGTGTCTGCGTGGGTTTTCTCCGGGTGCTCCGGTTTCCTCCCACAAGCCAAAAGACTTGCAGGTTGGTAGGTAAATTGGCCATTATAAATTGTCACTAGTATAGGTAGGTGGTAGGGAAATATAGGGACAGGTGGGGATGTTTGGTAGGAATATGGGATTAGTGTAGGATTAGTATAAATGGGTGGTTGATGGTCGGCACAGACTCGGTGGGCCGAAGGGTCTGTTTCAGTGCTGTATCTCTAATCTAATTACAATAGTGATTAGACTTCAAAAAGTACTCCGTTGGCTGTAAAGCTTTTTGCTCTGCCTTGAGGTCATGAAAGGCGCTATATAAATGCAAGTCTTTCTTTACCACTTTGCAGACCTGGGACTTTCTTGATCTGGCTGAATCCATAACATAGCAGGTGATAATTTAAGTCACTGAGCCATGTGCTGGCTGTTTAAACAACAAAAACAAAAATCAATAAAAGTGAGAGGAATCGATAGTAAAAAGAAGCTAAAGTTAATTTGTTGTGTTTGGTACTGAAAGGCGTATTGGTACTGCCTCCTGTGTTTGAATTTGCAGTAGTATCTCACAATTAGCAGAATGGAATCTTTCCCGGACATGTTGATAGCAGCTGCTGAATCCAGCCTGCACTTTCCATTTCCTTTGCAAAGCCCACAGCAGCCAATTTGCACACAGCAAACTCCCACAATGTGATAATGACTAGTTAACCTGTTTTTGTGATGCTGATTGAAGGATAAATAGTGGGGAGAACCCCCCCCCCCCTTGCTCTTCTTCAAGATAGTGCCA